>NW_020442464.1:1446021-1475359 GCF_000699045.2 Agrilus planipennis
TTTCATTTCACTCAGATGAATATTTTAGAAAAAAATGGTAAACAGCAATAGAAGAATTTCATTTGCTTATTAATAACTATGTTAATGCATGCTGTGTTTTATCAGCTATATTACTACATAAGTCTTAATAATATTGGTTTTGTCATCATATGGCCGTAATAATAAATAAGTATTCGGATATTTTAGTTCGGTTTCCCATTACTCATTTAAATGCAAGGGGAAAACTTTGAGTTTTCCTAGTATTCACATTAAACCAAAGGTTTGGACTTTTCCAGCTGGTGTTGCTAAAGAAGTCCGTTAACTTTTTTTTTTTAAACACCTACAATGCGATTTTATGAATTGTCTCATAAAATAGGAGTGAGTGGAAGAACTGTAATATTAAAAAAAAATGCAATTATTAAATTAAGAATGAATAGTTTAGTGTTACTAACTGTAAATGATATTTCTTACAGTACAACATGAAGAAATATCACTTACAGATCTAATTGTGAGTATAGGTACATGTATGTGTGTGCAGTTTTGCTTAACGTTCGGTTACTTTTATATAATAGGTGTAGTAAGTTAATTAATATTTGATAGCTGCCAACAAAAATATAGTACAGTTAACATTAAGGTCAATAGCTGGTGCTGACGTTTTTCGTTTCTTTTTTCTTTTTGAATCCAACAAGGAAAGACTACGAAGAAGGTAATTGAACTGATAAGTTCGGTTTCTTTTTTGCGATGCTACTTCATTTTAGGCACGTAATTGGAACGGTGTCAATACTATCAAAATCTGTTTGTTTGATTGTTAAAATAAAAATACGTAAGTAGTTGAACCTTCTGTTCGTTTTTGCATTTTGCTGGTCGCCTATTGTGAAATTTATTCAATAGCCTCGTTGCTAAATACAATAAGTTTGCGTCACTTTTGTTTGTACCACTGGAAATTTTTGTAATTTAACAATGACCTTATTTTTTAAGTAGTTGATGGGCGCATTTTCTTTGGCAGAATAACAACTAGTTCTCGGAAATCTTTGCACTTGTTTGGTGGTGCAAAAAGTATCTTTGTTAAAAAAAAAACTTGTCAGATTTTTATCGTTTTTTCAGTGTATATTTTCAGTTTCTTCATCTAAAACCAATTTTCAAAACGTATAATTACAATATTACAATAATCACTAATTTACGGCTTTCCCTTTACTTGTGCTATTAAATATGATTCTAGGTTAACGGGAAGTATCCTGTAGGTTTTAATTTCCTTGCGAATGTCAAAATATGCGACATAAACAGCTGTATCTTTTGATTGCGTTGATTTATTTACAGTATTAAAGGATTGCAGACTTGATATTAATATCTCCATGCGTTCCTAGGAGAAAGGGCCTTGATAGATAGACAAATAAGTAGGCAGGCAGAAAATGGAAGTTATGCTACAAGGTACGGGATCCTAAAAGGTACATCGCAGAGAGGTAAAAAATTAAAAAGGATATACATTGTCATTGTCTTCTTGATTTGTAAATCGAACTTGCAACTGATATTGTTAAAGGGAGGAAAATTTTAGGGATCGACAATCGAAATACAGGTACGAAAGATTAGCATGCTTAGGGTTGTGTATGATGTAGTAGTATTAGTATAGCGACATTGATAGAAGAGTATAACATTAAAAATAATAAAAATCAAATATGAAATATTGGTATGTTGGGGATGTACAAGTAGGGTTAAAACTAATATAAAATAGGAGTCGAAAAATTTGATATTTTTGATAAATGACTGAACAAACCAAAGCTGATATTATATCAAGTTATGGGCGGTATGTTGCCATCTACTTTCTGTTATCTGTATCTGTCATTAAAGAGGATGTCCTAATGATGATAAAAAGCGAAAAAGTCCTTTGTGATGCTCTTGGCCTAAAGAATATGGTAAATTTATGTGCGAAATTTAAACACAGACGAATTCGAGTAGAATTAACCTATTGTATTAGGCACTTCTTTTATTAATATCAATATTTTAAGAAAGTTTCTCGAGTTGGAAGATGTGACAGCAGCAACAAAAAATTTTTCCTCATTTGCTTCAGGTAATAATCTGGAGTGGGATGAAATTAAGTTAATTTAACATTAGTGTTTGATAATTAATTTTTTATTTATTAAATGTAACTGTATTTTTGCACGTGTGTGAGTAAAACTTTAGTTGGAAAATTTAAGTAGAACAGGTGGCTAATCTGTTGCCCAGCCCTTCCTCTAAAACAAAATACTTCGCGAGGGCCCTGGATGAGATTGTAATGTTTAAGTATTATACTAGCCGTGGCAATGATTTTAAATCTAAGTATTTATAGAATAAACANTACGTGTCCTACAATAAGCATCAACTTTAAGCACTTGTAAAAGCTTTTAATGACCATATTATTGAAAACCAAAACCGTACCGAGTTAGGGTGAATCTTTGTCTGTTACCATACAAACAATCACATATTTATCTCGCAGCATTAAATCACAATGTTGACAAAAGAAACCCATGTTTTCGGAAATTAATAAATGACACCGAATATTTTTCTGTTTACCGATTGAATCTGCGAATAATGAAAATTTTAGCCGCGAGTACAAGAACTGGATTGCAAATTTTTCGCCCGCGAATAATGAAAACGCGAATGAAGGCGTGAATGAGGAACTTTTACTGTAATAAAATTTTTCTGCATATTTAATTGATGACTATAATCTACTAATCCGGGGTAAACGAGTAACTACATACATACATATTATTACAGTAAGAACTCAAATGTATGCACCCTTTTTTAGCAAAAACGACGCAGTTAATCTATATTAATAACATCATATTAATAATTTTTTCTATTTAGTTGTATAGAAATATTTTATATTGAAATAGTTGACTGCTGAATTATCTTTTTATGAAATTTGCTTATTATTATTATTGAATTTCTTCATCACATTGTCACCTACCAGTGCGCATCGCCTTTTATAACATTAATTGTTATAATAATGTAACTGAATTAAATTAATAAAATATGTTTGCGTGTCGAGGGTGTCTTTTTAATTTCAAAGGAGTATTTTCTTAATATTATTCCACAGGTCAAATTACTCTTGACACTGAACGATCATCATGTAATTGCTGGTTTTCGTGAAAGTGCGTGGGTTTAAGGACAAAAACGTTGATCGTTTCGATAAATCAAAGTAAAATGAAAGTAACCCGCAAAAAGTCTGGAAAATTCGTTGAGCAACTCTTTATATCCAGTTTAATTAGAATTAGATAAGCTAGCGATGCGTTACAATTGGCCCTGTTGTCTATAAGTTCGTTGAACTGGATGCTTGAGTCAGATATAAATTTCTAATTATTTGCCGGGTCAACCGGTAAATAAATTTGCGTGATAAGGCATAGAAAACGGGTAAATTATTCATAACTCTCTCGGTAAGTCTTGTGTCGGACAAGCTAAGAATTCTCTTCGACACGCATGCAATAGTCTGTGTACCATGCCGTTATTTAACATGACAAGGGTTGATAAACAACGACACGGAGCAAGCCCATCAGGACTTTAAATCTAATCGTGTAATGTACGCGGCTGTTGCTAAGAAATGGAAACATTTGTTATGCGTTTTCCGAATTTTCTTGATTACCTAATATATTCTGCTGCCTCGCACCTTTGCTACGCGTAAATAATGAGACAGATAATCTTGGAGGCGTTAAAATTATTACAGTTAAAGATGCATTAATTAAATATAGGGCAAAAAAAGAAATTAATCGCAATGGAACGTCTGATAGATGTGGAACATGGAGATTCCGATATACAAAAATTAATCTAGGGAACAACGAATTTTTTTTTGTTACATCAGTTTGGCAAGTAGCTAATTTTATTTGAACTTCTTAACTTCTTAAACGTTAATGTATCCCATGTTATAAACCTCGATGGGGGGGGCACCTTCTTCTGGTCAGTTTCTTAAAAATTCAGTTAATCTACAGTAAAAGCTCTTTATTCGCAGGGTATACGTTCCATAAATATGCCGCGAATACAGAAACCGTGGATATGCAATGGTAATTAGTATGGAATCATAGGGGATACGTTCTAAGGTTCCGAAATAAAACCAATGTGTCAGAATAAACTCAATTTATTGAGAAATTCGCAATTAAAATTAATCGTTATAATCAGCTTTAGACAAGGGTTTAAAAAATTTAGTGATTTTTTCTTGTTTTGAATTACTTCACTCGGTTACATCTTTTATAAAAGTCGCCACTGCACGAGCCAACAGTCCTTAAAAGATGCCGATACCTTGAAAAATAACACCGAATCCTTTTCTGTTTACTCGGTTACAGCTTTTACAAAAGCTACCTCGGCACGTACCAACAGTACATACTCAATAGATGCCGATATATTGAGGGGATTCAGTAGTATATGCGCCGTAGAGTAAAAACATCCTTATCGGTGAGTTTAATGTTTGGAACAGAGGTTTGAAATTTTGTAGTAAGACAGATAAAGCTTTGTTCTAAAGTCTGTCGAAGGCCATTTTTAAATCTTTTAATTTCTATTGAAAGTACGAGTCCTACAATAAGCATCAACTTTAAGCACTTGTAAAAGCTTTTAATGACCATATTATTGAAAACCAAAACCGTACCGAGTTAGGGTGAATCTTTGTCTGTTACCATACAAACAATCACATATTTATCTCGCAGCATNTTGGAACAGAGGTTTGAAATTTTGTAGTAAGATAGATAAAACTTTGTTCTAAAGCCTGTCGAAGGCCATTTTTAAATTTTTTAATTTCTATTGAAAATACATGTCCTACAATAAGCATCAACTTTAAGCACTTGTAAAAGCTTTTAATGACCATATTATTGAAAACCAAAACCGTACCGAGTTAGGGTGAATCTTTGTCTGTTACCATACAAACAATCACATATTTATCTCGCAGCATTAAATCACAATGTTGACAAAAGAAACCCATGTTTTCGGAAATTAATAAATGACACCGAATATTTTTCTGTTTACCGATTGAATCTGCGAATAATGAAAATTTTAGCCGCGAGTACAAGAACTGGATTGCAAATTTTTCGCCCGCGAATAATGAAAACGCGAATGAAGGCGTGAATGAGGAACTTTTACTGTAATAAAATTTTTCTGCATATTTAATTGATGACTATAATCTACTAATCCGGGGTAAACGAGGGTTGCAAGTTCTTAATGTTTTGTTTACTGTTTGTAATTTTATTCAGTATGCAGTTGTTCAACGTGATATAAAGTTTAAAAATAAGTTAATATATTTGTATATGTTGTAGTTGTGTAAACATATAGCTGTGTAATTATTTGACCGCCACTCTGGAAAAACCTACATTTATTCAAAAGTTTCGTAATAGGTCTTGATTGTTTAACGAAACAAGTGGTTGGTGTCTATTTTTGTGTTAATAACTGCAAATATTGATTTAGGGTGTTTTACTGGTTTTTTGAAAACTGCTTCTTTAGGCATGAATGAACGTAACTCATGGCTGTTTTAAGACAACGATAATTTCTAAAGACACAGATGAACTTTTATTGTTTCTTTAGGTTATTTGCGTAGACATCTCTACAATTCGATCTTTTTCTAGACAAAAGCTATAGACAATTGATGATAGTAACGAGCTTACAAATGTCTCATTCGATTGTCTTATAAAGGCATTTGTTAGGAAGATAAACTGAACTTTAGCACGATCGTGAATTTCGAGTTCCGTTAATTATTTCGGGAGGGTTTCTCACCAAGGGAACGCCTTTTTCTTTCCCAAATTCTGGCATAACTTGAAACGGCAGTTTGTGCCAAGTTTCCGCTTCGAAGGTTAATACCCCATTAGCAAGTATAATAAAACGAGAGGGATGGAACGTAGCTATATTCCCGAAGCAGGAGAAACGCCTTTAGCGTAAGTTACACTTTTTCCACTGTTTTTTTTAAGCTAGGTACTTTACTAAAACTGTGCATTTTTTTGTAACCGCCAAATTGTTATTACACCCCATGAGAGGATAAAACCGACCAGCGTCTGTTTTGATCCCTACAGTCAAAGTTAAGGTTTTCTCACAAACCAGTCGAAATTTGCTTTCGGATTGATATACTAAAATATGCAAATCACTAACTATTTATCATATAAAGAAGTTATTTGCTGTATGCTTTTTAAGATTGAATTTAATTCTATTCTAAAAATATATTTCGAAGACGTAGGGTGTTCATTAAAAAGTCAATTATATCGCGCACCTGCAATCGGATCAAAAACAATTGCTAGAAGTAGTTTACAATCTCACGAACTTTGACCTTCGCTCTTAGAAAAATTGACTATCACTGTTTAAAGTTTATCTGAAGCTCATTACGGGGTTGTACAGTGAAGCAATGAGATTTCTCTATTTTAATTTAATGACCGCTTGAATAAATTTACAGGGAAAATAAATAAGACAAACGTAATGACGCCGATACGAATTTAAAAGAGGAATAAGAATTATAAAGTGTGTAAATAGATTTTTTTGGTCACGAAATTAGGAAACATTTTTTTAAATAAAAGAAACGAAAAGAAAACGCTTTTAAATGCTGAAAAGCTTAATGAGAACTGTAGGCTCATACTTTTCGGGTAGTAAGGCCTTTATCAAGAGTAATTCGTTACGACAGGTCCAAACCTGGACCAGTAGTAGGAAGTCAAACATTGGCTTGTCGATACTGTATCAATGTTCGGTCAATTTCCTGGTGTCAAGGTATTTAACGTTTTACATTAACGTTTCGCCAAACTATGCCTAATACTGGACAACAAAGTATTAATCAATTAATACTGTATCGAATTTGAACTGAGGTTTTACATATACATAATATATTGAATAATATTCTATAAAATCAATTTTCCTATTGATAAATCGTATAAAATGTAATTATTATGTTTATTATTTACATTAAAAATACAAAATTAGTAGAAAATTTTATTAAAATAACTTTTGATAAAAGAAAATTGCCTTTCGCAGAAGAAAATAGAACTGAAGTGTGTCGTAAATCAACTGCATCAACAGATGTTGATGTCCATAAAAATCAACAATTTTGCAAAAAATTAACATCGTAGAACGTTTTAAAGATAAAAAACAATTATAATAAATGTTGTTCATTGGTATTGATACTGATTGTCCAGTCCTGGATCAAACTCATCAACCAGGCTTCGGTTTAAGCGACAAACCAGACATTTGCCAAGCTGCCCAATATTGGAAAATCTTATATGGGATGAAGATAAAAAATATACGATAGGTTAAGAAATTAAGATACAAAGCGATAGAGAAGAAAAGAACGAAACGAGGGTGTATTCAGAATGGATGAGAACAGATTATTTAAAATAGTTAAGGATGGAGAAAGACCGAATTGTAGGATAAGTATATTTGGTAGACGACGCTACTGATGAAGAGAGAGAGCATCTAAATTTGTCAAGAGGAGGTCTTTATCAGGCCTACAAAGAAGAAGAGTAAAATATGCCAAATCAGTCTACATTTACAGTTAAAATAAAGACTAATCCCTTTACTTCTTTCTTGTAAGTAGCTGTATATTTGTAAATGGCATTAATTTAGGTACGCACTCATTATATATATTTTGGTTGTGAAATTAGTTTCGTTCCTGTATGTATATGGATGGACAAGACAATCCATTCCTTGATTTAATTGTTTTCGATTTGTTTGCTGTAATTTAGAAAACCAGGTTGTTATGATATCGTCCTGGAAGCTTTTAAATACACAATTTAAAAATAGGTGAGATTCACACGTTTAGCGTTAGAAATCGACGTACGCCGGCAATAAAGAACGTTGTCTACGACAACATGCCAACTTTTATAACTTTATAATGTTCTCGTGTCAGGAAGTACGAGATTTGCGTGGGACGAAATACATCTTTGCGCCAATCAATGGCTTCGTAATCGTACTACTACACGTCGTCGTGGTCGAGCTGCTCGTCAGTTTAATGAGCAATAGAAAACGAATTGCTCATCAAATGGGGCCGTTTGTACGTTAAGTTTTCATTGCAGTTGTGTCGTAATATCGTCGCATATACAACACGACGGCAACAACGTTGAGTCGAGATGTGTGCAACTTACTGCAGAATTAATGCAAAGTATCTTTACGACCAAATGCAACAGGTCGCAATAAAATTTAATAGAACGAAAGCTGTTGTCGTTAATCAGTCAAGGTTAATGATCTTATCATTTTTATATTCTTACGAATAACAAAAGTTTCCTTTAGGTGTTTTGGTAATTTGGGTTTACTTTTTAAAATAAACGGTAAAACTTACGTACCACGACTTTTTTTGAAAGTTTCTTTCTTGAAAAAGGCTCAACAGGACCTAATTATGAAAAAGTATTTAAATATGAAGATTCAGTATTTAAAAATAAATAAATGCCAGTATTTAAAATCAGTAGGTCGATATTTAAACTAAAGTAGTTCTAACTGACAACTAACCTAGGTGGCTTATTAAGTAACTAACCCAATCTAATTTACTAAATGACCAATTCTGTAATCATTTAGAACAGGGCTTCTTAAACATTTTTCATTCACGACCCCATTTATGATAGCGAGTTTCCTGGCGACCCCATATAAATATAAAAGAAAGATAAATAAATATTTTGAGATTTTTTTATCAGATAACAATATACACATATACATATGAAAATATATAGTTTTAGAATTCGTTTAGTTAATTCATTAATCTCTCGCGACCCCAGAATTTTGAGCCCAAAAGGGGTCGCGACCCATAGTTTAAGAAGGCTTGGACTATGTAATGGTCAGNAAAATTTGAAATTTTTCGAGAGTAGCAATTACATACGTATTTTAAAAGGTATGCAAAGAAGGTATTAAAAAGTCTTTTTTACGGATATTATATTTATTGAATTATGTTAATTTTAAGAGACGATTTAAAATATTTTGTCTTGAATTTTGGATTTTGAAATTCCGTCAGTATTCTGTCCAACTTTTTTATAAACTCGCTGAGTTTTTCTTATAAAAAATGAATAGAAAACTCGGATACATTTATCGAGAGCCACAAATAATTCTCAGGTTGCCCCCCCTCCCCGGTCTATAGTTAGAAGTTAGAATATAAAAGAAGAAGCAAGTATCAAATAAAAGAGGTAAGGTACAACAGACTTCGCATTGCAGAAATATTTTCTCACTGCAGGGTGGTTTATTTAGGATGTACGACAAATGGAATTTGTAAATTAGTGCATTTTTTAATTTATTTAATAATGAGTCAGGTTCATAAAAAATTTTTTTTTGCTGTAGAAGAAAAGTCTAGCATTATTTTTAATGTACATAAATATCCAGGAATATTTCTTGGTATCCGGGGATTTTAATTTTTTTTATGAAATGCTTACAATAAATCGTCAACTGTTGATCGTTTCATGGCAGTCTTGTAATATTTTGCAGGTAGATTTTATCGATTTAAAATACCAAATGATTCAAAATCTGTAATACTTTGGTATAGATAACGCAATTAAAAACAGAATGTACCATTTAAAATCAGTTATTTACTGCAGTTGAAACTATTAAGAAGCGAAACGTAACGATTGTAGAAGATTTAAAGTGATACTTTTAAATATTGGTGGGTAACTATAAACTTATACTTGAAGAAATTCTAATATATCAAAATTTTCAGATTACATTAGGAAAAAAGCATATTGAATGTGACGGTTTGTATAGGAAAAGAACATTTTTATGAAACTGGTGTTATTCATTACACAGTAGCTTTCTGTTAAATGATAAAATAATTTGAAAACAATTTAAGCCTACATCCTGCATGCAGGAGGAAGTATTTAATTTAATTGTAAAAGCTATTATCCCATACAACTTCTATTTGAATAGTTTTTTCCATTATTGTATCTTTCTTATCGACCAATTCCTCGATATTAAAATGTATAATATGAAATGTTAAAGAATTATTTTATTCCGTTCAATGCAAATTTTTCTTATTTTTATGTAACAATGTACTTTTTTATATAAATTTGTTTACGTCCTCACAAATGCTATTACCAACGCATATTGTTTACTATCGGTGTCTTTGTATTTCTCCTTTCACTTTCTACAAGTTCATCCTTGTTTGTACTATAAAAACTTATAATACCACAAAAAGCAGATAACCATCTTCGTTGTGTATCTTATGCATATATGTATGCATTTATATACGTATGTATGTATGTATAATCGTTGTACTTGTTATTGAAACGCCTTATTTTTTCGCAACTGCCCTTTTTTTCCTTCTTTTTTATACTCGTCATATTATTGTTGTCTGTTATTTTATTCTTGATGCAAAATGGTTAAAATTAGTTTGTCGTCGGTGGTCGTAATCGTGTGATGTCTTCACGGGATCGGTATCTAAATAAATAAAGACTTATTATTTAATGTTAGGTGTTTCATGAATTAATTCAAAGACAATTTAAGTGCTTTATGAAACCAATTGGATCATTGATACAATTAATAGTGAGTTTTGAGCTGTTTATTACTTATTTTATAATCTATTTTTCTACATAATGATGGTCAGATTTCCTGAATATTATATACAATATGAACCTGCAGTACAAATATTATTGAAGAAAACTTTTACATATTGAGGATGGTTCTATTCTGCTATTTATTATTCTGATTAAAAGTTAAAATAGACTATTAGGTACCTATTATAGTAACATGAATAAATTTATTATGGAAGAAACAACAAAAAAGTATTGTAAGAAATGCTTCAATTTTGTGCTTTCGGCTCACATGAGTAGGTATCGTCTAAAAATTGATCTTCGTAGAAATACTCGATTAGATTTACATTTGTATTGAATCTTGTGGTATGTCTTTCAAAAAGACTTTAAATGGCAAATGGTTTATACATTTATTTACTTTCATTTTAGCAACACCATCGTAAAATTGCTTTCATTAATGATGGCAGACAAGGAAAATAATTTACGCGCAAAACACCTACTAGCTTCCGCTATATTGTACGAATATGTTCCATCTATAAATAAAGAAAAAAAATCCTAATGCTAGCGTCCCAGGCGTTATTTTAATTAGACCTTTATTTTGTGTGGCGACGATGTCCCGCTGCGTAAAAGTTTAATGAAAATTGAAATTGAGTCATTAGAGACGGTCAAAATTGTAACGTAAACATGACCACGGTATGCAATGTTGTGCACCGGGCATATGTGTCCGCGAATAAATGAAACAGTGGCGGCACATAAAATAGTTGTGGGAAAAATGTACTGCATATATGTAGCTGAAATTTAAGTTAGATGCTTAAGATTTTAATGTTTCATGGATTTCTGAATGGCAACCTATCAGGCAAAGAAAGTTAGTCTCTAGCTTCTTAGTGTTTTAAGATATCATGAGCGACTCGTTATTACATTATTTTGTAGATAAATAATGAACTGCCTATTTCATGTTTCTTAATTATTGCAATTACATTTGCAATTTCAACTAAAATACCTAGTAAATTTATTATTGCTGGGATTTGATTTTTACAAATTCGGGTCCAAATTGTAATTTTTATTATTTTCGTTTACGAAGCAACGGGATAGTGGGATAAATTGTAAATATCGCTTCAATATTTAGGTAAATTTTCCTTTTTCATTTTCACCGTGTAGATTTAGGGAAATGTGCCTAATCACTCTTAGGACTGATGATCTTAAAGATGATGAAACTTATAATACTTTTTATGAATCTCCAGAGTAGTTTTGTAAGTCTTCTTCCTAAAAGAAGCACATCTACTTCACGGAGAAAACTAAATTTTTATGACAACGCAAAAAATTGCAATTTTGTATTGTAAAGGACTGAATTTGCCGTAGAAATCGTAGAATTTATTATGTAATTTGCAATTATCTCAATTTGGACATATTTTTTAAAAATTATTTCAAGTTTTTTAATTATTACAAGTACATTTGTAATTTCAACTAAAATACCTAGTAAATTTATTTTTGCTGGGATTTTATTTTTACAAATTAGGGACCAAATCATAATTTTTATTATTTTCGCTTACGAAACAACGGGATAGTGGGATAAATTGTAAATATCGCTTTAATATTTAGGTAAATTTTCCTTTTTCATTTTCTCCGTGTTTATACGCCAAACGACGATTTTCCTGAAGAATTTTTTTTTGAAAAGTTGGTGTTTTATGTGAAAACGCATGTACCACTATTGTATATACGTCATGGAAGTGACATTTCGTAAATCGAAATAATATGGTGCGCCCCTGAATTAACACTGCTAAAAATAGGCGTAAATGCCTTTTATTATTTTGCTTAAAGTAGGTAATAAGTGGGTAGGGTGCATTGACGTTCGTGCCTATTTATAGATGTGCATTCTTTCTCTGTAATTTATATTCGAATGTCATAATCACTATAAACAGTCTCACGTTCCATTCATAAATGCTCTATAAAAACCGAAGCAAATTTCTGTCAGTACATCCTGAAATTTTGCCCGACAAATTACTCTCATTATTTAATATTTATATTGCTCGTGTCTCTCATTTAGACAAGCGAGCTTTACTACTTTATTTTTGGACTTTTGTGCTTCCATGGTTGAAAAATACTTATTTAATTATCTTTATATTACCCCATAAATAAAAAATGGTTTGGTACAAAATAATATTTTCTCAGTTTGTCGGACACTACAGTTTTTTAGACACCAGAATTCCTTTACCAGTATTCAAAGAAGTTTTAGTTCACGGAAGTGGAAAAGGTATTGTAGAGAAGTGGAAAACCCTGTTAATAAACATACATATAATATGTTGTTATAATACGATAGCAACAACTTACTAAAAGTACCCTCTTATATTAGAATTCAAGATTAAGTAACACAACGAAAGACAAAATTCATAAATAAAACAAAGAGATTCACCACAATATTTGTTCACTGGGACAGGTGTTGCATTTATTTATTATTTATCAATCCGAGAATGGTGTCAATATTAGTACAGTGATCCTTTTGTCAAAAAAAAGTTGGTAGTAACTATCTAGTCTCTATTTTTTACATTTTTCGTAATACGTTTGAAATTATAAATGCTGTATGCTAAATGCTAAGGCTAATTCTTTGATCTAAAGATTTTTTATAATAAATTACAATATTTAAGATATCCAGTCTGTTTAATACGCTCGTTTTTCAACAGAATTTGGAATTGTTTGTTAGAGTTCTATTTCAAGTACCTAAATACATGGTGCATTTACAAAAAGAATAAGTTTAATAAATTTTGCTATCGTCCCACTTAACTCTTGAAAGTAATTGTTAATGTTTAAATTTATTGGTTCACATTTATCATTACAAACTGAAAAAAAGATTTGGATACATATTAGAATAGATAGTTTTAATTACTTAAGGGTATCTGCCGTTATCACTTGGTGAAACATGATTCAAGATTAAAAATTAAATCAAAAAAACATGGGAATTTGACTTAAAGCCTTATTAAAAACTCCATACGTCTTTCGCCATCTTCAGGAGTAACAAAAACTATACTAATTAACAAACAGTAACTAAATTAATTTATAGTACATCCTAAGAGGGTGGGGGTTGAACAATATTTGGGTCCAATAGAGGATTATTGCCAAAATCTAGTTGCTTGTTGGTGATATTTTCATTTTCTTTTTTAGTTTTTTTGTATTTCTAAAATTTCATACCTATCTAGTATTGGATCTCCTTTTAAATGATGTAATATTTTAATATTGCTTTTATTTATGTTATGGTTATGGTTATTATCAATTAGATGGGCGGCTAAACCTGAGACATGTTTAAACTTTACATAATTTACGTGTTCGTTATATCTGGTTAGAATATCTCTTTTTGTTTTGCCAATGTAAATAGCAAAGTTTCTTTGGTTTAATTTTTAAGATAGTTTTATTTTGGAATTATGACTTGTGTTGCCTTTTATTTAAGATATATTATGATTTGAGCCCAACTTACAGAAATTTATTTTCTGAAAAATTTATTAAATATTCACTTTTTATTTTCGATTTTATTAATTTGTTTATATTACGGGGATATTTGAATTTAATGTAATTTTTCTGAATTTCTCAAATATATCGGCACATATGTCTTTGGAACCTTTACAATGTATATCATTTGTTTGTTTGAATCTCTTTTGATTAATGCGGCTGTAGTTTCTGATGTTTACTTTTGTAAGTCTTAGGTAATATAAAGTATTTTTTTGCGACACGCCCGTTTTATTAGCTCTTTAGTTTTGAGACAGACGTTTGACCGTAACTCTTAAATCGACGGTATAATTTAATTCAGTACTAAGTAAAGAGATTGAAAGACAACCGTGGACAACGATAAAACGTGGACAATAAAGTCGGATGATCATCATGCACGTTATACTGTAGTTGGTCGAAACTTCCGATGTCATTGGATTGGGACAATATGCTACATATAGGGATAGTGGTAGCGCATGAATTGAGCCCTGCAGCTAAAATAAGTCCATGTTTTATATGATTTCAAATGAATGTCCAAGAAAAGATCACAGTTAAGAAATTTTCGAAAACCATTGGAAGGATGCTTTTTGTTCTTTAAATTTGATAGTTAAAAAATACGAGAGGGTAGATGACCTTGTAGAACACTAAATAATTGTTTGTTGTGGTGACGGAAATCGGGTGAAGGTGAGATTGCAAATGCTAAAATCTGTGCAAATTAGATGATGAGAGGAGTTGGAAAATAGGTGAAGGATGTAGAGGTGACCTTGTAGAACACTAAAAGAAGTGTTTGATAACAGAAAGTTTAACCTAACCCCACCCTAACTAATTGAATCTACTAACTAAATACATTTTGATTTCCCGTTTTTCTGATTTCTCATTCTACAACATCAATAATGAAAGTTTAGTTTAAGCTTAATTTTGACACATTTTCAAAGTTTTACGTAAACCATGAAAAAAGCCAAATTCCTACGGTATTCCTCCAGTTCCGGTTCATACTAGACCAGAACGCAGTGACGCAGGTTGCGAAGTTAGCTTTTTAGTAGGTCTAAGAACAATTAACAAAAATATACTGTCAATTGGTGAATCAAGACTTTTAGTAGTTATAATTATTGCTTTGAAGATCAAGAGTGTGGTGGTTACTGGCACTCGACGATTAACTCAAAACGTTATTTGAAACCGACCCGCGCACAACTTTTCGAGAGCTTGCCTTCTCAACTAATCGAAATAAGAATAACAGACACCAAGAAAGTTTCAATGGGAGTAAATGCAAGTCGTATAAATATTAAATAGCAACTAACTATGAGTTTGATCACTCATTGTGGCAGTATACGTATGTAAAATAAAACAAATTTATCATTGTCTAATTAATATGCGTTTTATTAATTAACCAGAAAACCAGAAGCATGACGTGTTTTACCCGAGATAAAAATGTCTCTCTGGTGTCGCTGAGAGAGACTGTCCAAAAAAACTGTTTAGCGCTTCTGAACGAGAGACTCGAGTCGCTCATAGAGAGATCCTCATTTCGTATCCAGTCTCTGAACGAGAGACTCGAATCTCTCAATTTTTCAGTTTTATTCATTCTGCCTCTCTGTGAGAGACTCGAATCTCTGAATTAACAATTTTATCGTTCATGTCTCCCATACAGAGACTGTAAGAAATCCATAAAAACACCTAGGCAATAACTGAGACTTTGAAA
Source organism: Agrilus planipennis (assembly GCF_000699045.2). NCBI lineage: Eukaryota > Metazoa > Arthropoda > Insecta > Coleoptera > Buprestidae > Agrilus > Agrilus planipennis. The sequence continues at coordinate 1,461,595 of NW_020442464.1, forward strand.
GACTGTGAGAGACGCTCATAGAGACACTGAAAGACTCTGAAAGATTCTGAGAGANACGATATCACTTGCCGGAAATCAACTCCAAGATAATAAAGGAGTTGGCAATTCCTTTGTGCTATTTCACTTCATGTTTGTAAAGAAAATTAATTCCGTTAGCATTACCAGTTTTAAACTATTTAAAGTTTATTATTTGTCATACAAACAAATGCAAATCTTAACAATTTAACACTGGTAGGATTCTTCCTTTTGTATTATAAAATGTAATTTTATTAATGTGTATCACTATAGCAGATTACATATTTCATATTCTGAATTTCTCAAATATATCGGCACATATGTCTTTGGAACCTTTACAATGTATATCATTTGTTTGTTTGAATCTCTTTTGATTAATGCGGCTGTAGTTTCTGATGTTTACTTTTGTAAGTCTTAGGTAATATAAAGTATTTTTTTGCGACACGCCCGTTTTATTAGCTCTTTAGTTTTGAGACAGACGTTTGACCGTAACTCTTAAATCGACGGTATAATTTAATTCAGTACTAAGTAAAGAGATTGANAAAAAAGGCTAACATATTAAGGGTAGTATGTAAAATAAAACAAAAATGGGAAGCAGCCCAATTTGTAGGACCTGTGATTGACTTGATCATCATAAGGTGTAAAGTGTGATTTGTTATATTTATGCTAGCAGCAGATTCGGAAATCTGTAGGCTGTACAAAATTAATCCTTATTACGCTACAAGTTCAGCTTGAAATCGGCTTAAAAGAAAATGCGATCTGCTAGCAACAGATTATCCGTTTTCGCAGGACCAATAAGTTCTACAAAATTAATTCTTTCGCAACAAATTAGCTAGAAAATATAGTGTCATGATAGAGGCAGAAACAGGAGTTAGAAGGGGTAGAGGTAGACCTAGATTTAGATTACTCTTCGCAAATAGTTAAGGATGTAGGCTGTTCTAGTTCTAGGGAAATGCGAAGTTTAGCTCAGGATAGGAAAGAGTGGAGGTACGTGTCCAACCAGTCGAAAGACTGATGACCTTATGATGATGATGATGAAATTTACTATGAATTTGTTAGAAATGGCTTATAAGTTTTGATGTATAGATACACGGATTCACGTGTTTTATTATCGATAGTTCTATTGTCCGATACAACGGGACTTGAACCTTGACGAAGCTATTGTACAAACTACGGTAGGCTGATCGATTTGCGAGTTTCGATGATTTAGGGAGCCGGACCACAGGTTCAACCATAAGGGTGGGGGGTTCTTAAAGAGAAATCAGACTAATACAAGTCCCTGAAGAAGGATGACAGCTCTTTTAGTACTCAGTGTGGCAGAGATCACGAGGATCGGTATGGCACTCTGATGCACTGATATGTGGAAAGCAACGGGAAACCATCACATTATGATATCCCAAGAAAAACAAACCGAACTTAAATGATGGCGTCCTCTGGGGTAAATCAATCTGGACGTAAACTACTCCCCCATTCGGATGTCCGGGCGGGGACTACCTCCGAGGATGTCGTCAATAAGTGCAATAGGGGAATATTTCACGCGTCGGAGCGTGGAATGTTAGAACAAAGAGGCAAGTAGGGAAATTAGAGTACTGTTCACCAATAGTTAAGGATGTGGGATGTTCTATTTTTTGGGAAATGTGAAGATTAGCTCAGGATAGGAAAGAGTGGAGGTGTATGTCCAACCAGTCTTAGGACTGTAACCTAATGATGATGAGTTCTGTTGTTTGAGAAATGTATTCCTTCGTAATACCTCATATTAGAATGGACAATTAAGCGGGACGTAAACATATTTGTTAATAAAGTACATTACGTACGAAAAAAAAAATCTAGACAGTTAGACAGTATAGATTATATTAGTAATTTTATTATTTAGGAAGAAGGGACAAAATTAATAAATTTCTTATACTTATTTTGTAGAGTAAAAGCAATTTCTATTTAAAAGGGAGCAGCGAAATCATATCTGGCTTAATTCAATTTTAGGTCGTTCCTAAACTTTCGGGTGTATTAGCTCCTTAATGCGTGTTTATTTATAGAAATTAATTAACTGTTTAGTATGAGTACCTACACAAATATGAGGATTTAATTTAGTTTTAGTCATAGTGAATACGCTGAGACGACGCAACATCGCGAGATAATAAGAAGTTCCTGGTGCTAATCGGGAACATTAGTAATTTATTCCTCAAAATTTTTGTTTCGCATTGTTAACAAAGGATAAATGTTTCATCTTTTTTCTCTTGGCGGAGTTTCATAGCTTTTAAGGCGCCCTCGTTCCTCGCTTTACGGTGCGATTTGTTTTACATTTTGATCAATTATTCGTAAATATTTAACATTTCTGATTCATTTTATATCATTACATAATCATCGAGTAAAATTGATTATCGTATTAAAATGCTTGAATTTTGAAATAAGCAGTATTTTTACTATAAACATGAAACACTTTGATATTTAATAGAGGTTAATATCAAATATTCATGTGAAAATTCATTTTTAATTTTCTTCCACTACAAACTACCTCAAATTAATGAGGGAAAAAATTTGTTGCCGTAGTCACACCCTTGCCGGGAATCGAACCCGCTGTTGCTGTTGCCACCTCTTGTAGCTTAGTGGTCGAAGCAGTGGTACGTAAAACCAAAGGTCCCGGGTTCGATTCCCGACAAGGCTGTGACAACACCAACAAAATTTTTCCCTCATTAATTTGAGGTAGTTTGTGGTGGGAAAACATTAAAATTGAATATTCACATTAACATTCAATGTTTTTACTTAGAACGTTTTCTAAAAAAACGAATGAAATTAAAAAGAACGAATCCGAAAGATCTGTAGCATTAAAGAATTTGTTCCAAATAACATCTCCTTACACAAACCTCTATGAAGGAATGAATTTTGGATTCATCATCATTATCATCGTCAATCCTAAGATTGGTTGGGCTCGCACATCCACTCTTGCCTATCCTGAGCTAATCTTTACATTTCTGTAGGACTAGATCATCCTGTATCCTGTAGACAGTAATCTAATTCAGGTGCACATTTACTCCTTTTAATCCTGTTTCTGCTTCTAATCTGCTTCTAAGTAGTCTTTAATGGCTAAGAAGGTGTCCTAACAACTCTTTCTAATATCTCCTCGTTTCTATTTTAGATATAGTAACTTTTTTCTAATACATTATGCAATCCAACGCAGAGGCGAGGACTATTCCTTTTTCAAAATCAAATATATTCAAAATTCCCTGTGGCAAAAGAAAATTGACCTGTTGAAAATACAAGAAACCATTTGCATGAAATAGATACTCAGTCTGCATCAGACAAACGAAAAATTGCCAGTTGATTTTGTGGAAAGATCGTAAAGTTCATCTGTCCTCAAAAAAATTGCCACGCAGAAGCTATTTTGGCAAGGCGCTCGCCCTATTTGATGTGAGCATCCTCCGGGGAAATTTGTTATGGGCAACGAGATTCTTCATGGTATCTGCCATTTATTCATTCTTTTTGAATGTTATGCTCACGCGTTCTTTTTTCGCGCTTCGTTATCATGATGTAGATGTTAAGATGCCACTAAAAATGTTTACTGAACGTAACTTTCACTTTTTCACCGAGCATCAAAATAAAGTAATGCTTACTTGTCGCTCCCTTGAGTTTGAATATTGGCATAAGTTTATTTTAGAAGAGGTATGCAAAAAAAACGTATAAAAACGGGTAACAAATTGTGTTAAAGCATAAAATTTTCATGGAAGTATTTGTAAAAAGCACAAACTTGAAAGTCGTCTTGATTCTAATATAATAGGTTTCTAGTAAAACACATATCTCCCATTTGTTTTAAGTTTTAGTATTTTGCGCAATTTACTAAGCTGGAATATAACAAGAACAAATATACAGGGTGACTCATAATTATTGGGACATGTGTGAGTGCAGGTTATTTGGATCAAAATATTGGGACTGGGCCAAACCCGCTACAGAAAAAGATAGAGAATGTTAAAGGTTTTTTGTAATAATTTTACAAGAAAAAAGTCGTTATCAAAATTGGCAAAAAGGTAACTTTTAGGCAAGAAATATTATTTTACTTACTATTTTACATTGTTTTACATTAGGCACTACATGAGTGGTCCGTGATGAAACTTTTTATCAATTTTGTTTATATACCTAAACATCATTCTCATGTAAAATTGTAATATTTGTTTCAACTTGACAATTTCAATGTTTTTCGAGAGAAACGCAGTTGAACATTTTAAATTCGCAAAGGAATTTCAAATAAGAGACATTAGAAAAAAATCAGAACAATAAACAAATAGGATAATAAAACTTGAAATTGGCTTAATTTAGTTTGCATTTGGGCTAGGTTAGGTTAGGTTTAGCTCCTTTAGTTCTGATTTTCACTTTTTTTAAACTCGAAAATCATGTGAAGAAATGTTTTCCGCGCCCACTAATATTTCAAAAAAGAAATCGGATATGCATATAATTTGCATTTATTTAAACAAAGTTTTCGATTATTATCCACGGCGCGAGCTCGTCTCGATTAGCCAATCGCTGCAATAGCTGCGACCGCTGAAACCAGAGCATTAATCAGTTTTTGAGCTTATTTTTTAAAGACGACGGATATAAAAATTGTGTTATTTTGTGTGTTTATCCTTAAATAGTCTAGCTACCTATATAGATATTAGTCAAGTAACACCATTTTCACCGCATCATAATAGTAATAAACTGTGTAGCTTGTAAGCGAAAATCGACTTTTTCTGAACTATTCAAATATAAAAACATATATGGGAATTTTATAAACGACTAAGCGTACTGCTTAAGTAAATTGGCTGTAATGTCCATGTTTGGAGTCCATCTTGCAGACCTTGAAGAAATTCTCATTAAGTGAGAAAAGCTGCTTTTACTAGGAAATTTAAGTTGTAGGTATTTATAATACTTACATATTTATTTATCACCACTGTAATTTATTTTCTAATTTTGTATATACCTACATTTGAGTGCAATTTTAAAATTATTTTATAGTGTAACTTGTTCAATAAAATTTCCGGTATGTCAATATTACAAAATGATTGAGGCAGTGAGCCAGAAGACTTGGCTGATTAGTTTTGCATCCTAGCGCGTAGGTTGAGAATAAGATAAAAAATGAATAATAAACACAATTATTTAGCTACAAAATGGAAATTGAAATATTTCTCTCTAAATTTTTATATTCCAGCACTGAAATGGGCCGCACTCCTCGAGATAAAAATGTTCAGTCTCTCAGAGTCTCTGAAAGCGAGACTCGAGTCTCTCTGGTGTCGCAGAGAGAGACTGTCGAGTGACTGTCAAAAAAACTGTTTAGCGTCTCTGAACTAGAGACTCGAGTCGCTCATAGAGAGATCCTGATTTCGTATCCAGTGTCTGAACGAGAGACTCGAATTTCTCAATACGTGATGTCTCAATAGATATGGTTAAAAGTTTCTAAGTTCAACATATTTCAGAGATCCCAGTCTTTCTACGAGAGACTCGAGTCTCTCAATTTTTCAGTTTTATTCATTCAGTTTCTCTATGAGAGACTCGAATCTCTGAATTAACAATTTTATCGTACGTGTCTCTCATACAGAGACTGTGAGAGATCCATAAGAACACCTAGGCAATAACTGAGAGACTGTGAGAGACGCTGAAAGACTCTGAGAGACCGGAGGGAGACTGAAAATTTTTGTCTAGGGTTTTACAATAACTCAATTGCTTTAATTTTACTTGAAATTTTCGTTATAATTCAACAGAAACAAGAACTTGTTAATACATTTTAGCGAATAGGAATAAGTTGTGCTACCTCAACAAAAAATTGCACATGTACGTAAGTTATTCTGATTTTATTGAAGCAGATTCAGCAGTTCTTTCCAAAAGTTCACTTTTATATCTGCAGAGTTTCTTTGATATGAAAATAAGATTCTTTTTGATTAAATTCCCTTGTCGATAGTGTTAGCATTTTAGACTCTATTTTGGAGACTCACCGGGTCGGAATAATATCATAATCAGAATCTTTGTAGAATTATGAAGGGAAGTTAATATTCTGGAAGAAAATATATGTATGCATGATCAAGTATGGTACTTTCTCATGTAAAAGAAGGGTATCTACATATTATCGTCACCATTAGAAGGCACTTTGACCGAAAGCCTCTGAAAAGCTCGATCAACTATAACGTTGACATGAGGTAGGGTGATTAATGAAAAATCGATTTCTGTTAAAATGTAGACCCCATCAAGGCCGTGTTTCTGGAAGTGTATGTGTATGGGTACCGTACGATGATGCGAAGCTACTACTCGTTGCGTTAAAAATGACAAAGTGTCCCGTTGTTGTGTCCTCCATTCAAATGAGGCAGCGAAGCAAGACTAAAGCAGCGGAGGCCTAAGCCGAGCAAAACACGTCGATGACAACAATCTTATATAAACAAGATGGACGTTTAAGGGGCGGAACGAACCGCATTCCCTTGGCCATTATTGTTCCTTGTTTTATATGTATTTCGTCTTGTTCCGAGGAATTTTATAAGGATATTTGTTTGCCACATGCTGTCAACGATAAATCTTTATAAAACTGGAGGTGGAGGACTGGACTATTTCAAAAGATGTAGCTTTTATTTCTTTCTTCTGTTGACGAGAACTCTATATATACAGTATACTTATTATGTAATATCTTGGGGTGATGAGGACAAATTAAAATCCTTAAATTCAACAATATTTTTGAAGTGAAACTTCTATATAGACGAGGTATTACGATTTTTTGTGTCACGAAAAAGCGTTACGGCTGCGTGGAGGGGCTAGACGGTATATCGCGCGGTTAGAGACGGTAGCGGCGGACCAAAAAAAAGTTTGGCGGAGAGGGTAACGGCTGTATTAGTAGGATATAATGCGCAACCGCGCGGGGAGTCCGCTAAAGTCCCAGCGACGTGTGCTGTGCTCAGCTGTTGTTTTCTTTCCTCTGTTCTCCACGTGGATGGGTATCATTTCCTATATTTGCGATCTGTGTAAAAACCAAATCATAATTTGCAGTAAACCTGTGATAACGAAATGTGTGCTGGGATACACAATAGAAGTGAAACTTCAACGGACAAATGGAAAAACAATGACAACGGACAAGTGGAAAAACGAATCGCAACAAAATTTTTACTTCAAGATTTACGGGCAGTTTGTTAATGTACTTGTCCAATTTGAAAACCAGCCCATAAAACTTACCTCTACCCCTCCCATTTCTACCTCTGACATGTCACTGACTAGCCCACTATGGCTGAGAACCTACCAACCTATCTCGCCTATTTCCTATTGATTTTCTAATATCTCTTCTCTAACTACGGTACCCTCATCATTCGCCTGTAACACCACATTTCGAACGCTTGTAATCTTTTCTTTCCGCCGCATCCACCATCCATGTTTCGCACCCGTACAATGCCGCGCTCCAAATATACATCTTTAACAACCTTTCTAAAGTAACCGTTCACGTTTTTATTGAAGTCAACTGAACCCTGCGCTATCCTCTGCTTTATATCCCAAATACTACCTCCTTTAAAAGTATAATAGCATGCTTTTTCTGTTAACAACTTTTTATTCAATAATACCGTTTTGAATTGGAACTAAATTGCTTTTGTCCATCGCTTCGGACGTTTTCTCAATGCAAATTGAATTTACCAATATATCCTTCCTCTTTATTTCTTCCATATTTCACTGTAGCAAGGACTAGGGAATATTGTGAATTCTTTTCAGTTCCTTCGACGTGATTGATTTGCATTTTCGAACACGCTGGAACTAGAAAGCATCCGTAACGTGCAAAAAGAAAATAACAAAAACTTTTAACACGCCAACCATTCTGGATAACCTTGAACTAATTCACGAACATCAGTCAGTTTTACACAATCTTATCATGCTAATGTACGAACTTCATTTTATTTTGACCAGGTTGGCAAAGTACTTACTATTTACCTAAAAGGTAATGTGATAGCATTTTTGTGACTACACCAAGTGCAATTTGCAATTTAAATATATCTACATAAATACTCCAATTACATAGTCAATTGGGCTATCAATCTTGAAATAGACTGTCAACATATGGTTATTTGCTCGCATACTTTTACCTAATTTATACGTATTAGGGAAAGAAAATGAATATGAAAGGTTTAAGTACAGATAAAATCTTATATGAATTTTGTCATTTACAACTTTTTAAATTCTTCTAGAATTTAACAATTTAGGGCTCCGTGTCGAGGGTGACGGCAGTAACAATTTTTTATGATTAATTTGAAGTAATTTGTAGTGGATAAAAATCAAATAAATTTTTACATTAATATTAAATATTAACTGAGACAGACGTTTGACCGTAACTCTTAAATCGACGGTATAATTTAATTCAGTACTAAGTAAAGAGATTGAAAGACAACCGTGGACAACGATAAAANTATGATTCAAATTTGTCTTCATTAGAAAATATGTATGCAGTTCTTCTAACGTGTTTTCACTGTTAAAGATGCCTTCTTTATCTGCCTGAACTATTGTTATTAAGTGCCCTAACAATTTTTTCTTATCTTCTTTATTCCAAAAATGCTATCCCTTGATGGATTTTCCTAATTCTTGGAAATAACAAGTCGCAAGTAACTAGCTTTGTAAGGAAAAATAATAACGTATTGTCATGCCGTTTTCGTCGAAAACTGGTTGAATTTCAACGCGGTGTGAACTTATGTGTTGTCATGATGAAGCAGCAAGTCCTCCGGTCGCGATAAAATTCAGGTCGTTTTTTTCTTACTGTCTTACGTAATCGCTCGCACCAGTAGTGCTGGTTCACTGAGGTGCCCTGAGGAGCAAATTAAAAGTAAACGTATCCTTTAATATCGATTTGCCTTTTCTGATCAGCGTGATGAAGTTGTCTGCCACTGGTTGGGCTGATGTTTTATTTAAGGTTGATCTCATGATACCAAGATTGCACTGATAGACAAAAAAATCAGGATCCGTTTGTGTATAATGATACCTTGTTAATCCCAAAAAAACAGTGGTCCTGATCGTTCGGAGTCTGCGGTGCTCTCATACATTATGTAAGTACGTATTGATTCATCATCATCATAAGGTCGTCAGTCCTAAGACTGGTTGGACACGCACCTCCACTCCTTCCTATCCTGATCTAATCTTCGCATTTCCATAATATCCCACATCCTTAACTATTTACGAACAGTAATCTAATCTAGATATTCTACCTCTAATATGCCTCTGACTAGACCTTCATGCCGGAAAATTTGTCCTACCAACCTATCTCGCCTATTTTTTATTGACTTCTATAGAGTCCTCTGTTCTCCTATTCTTTCTAATACCTCTTCATTTCTAATCTTCTCTANGAAATGCGAAGATTAACTCAGGATAAAAAAGAGTGGAAGTGCGTATCCAACCAGGCTGCCGGTCTTATGATGATGATGACAGGAAGATGTTTTGGAAAGTTTGTTTCAGCCTGTGAAAATAAGTCAAGGTTTTCTAAGGTATTGTCAGGAGCATCAAATACTCGGTGCTGTTGCAGGCATAAGGTATCGAAGCCTTACATACATTGTACCCGATACCTTAGCTACTTTTGGAAAAGAGTTCATCATCATAAGGTCGTCAATCTTAAAACTGAATGTATACGCACCTTCACTCTTTTTTATCCCGAGTTAATCTTCGCATTTTCCTAAAACAAGAAAATACCACATTCTTAACTTACTAACAGTAATCTAATCTAGGTCTACCTATATTCCTCTTAACTCCAGTTTCTTTTTCTATGTCTTTGACTAGACCTTCTTGCCTGAGAAGGCCTAATAGCCTATCTGGCCTGTTTCTTATTGACTTCCATAGAGTCCTCTATTCTCCTATTCTTTCTAATACCTCTTCATTTCTAACCTTCTCTATTCACGGCATCTTCATCATTCGCCTGTATCATCACATTTCGAACGCTCTCACCTTTTCTTTTCCGCCGCGCCAATCGTCCATGTTTCGCACCCGTACAGCGTTGCGCTCTAAACATACACCTTTAACAGTCTTTTTCTAAATTCTAAATTACAAAAAGGGTTAACAAGCTGATAAATTATAGAGTAATTCTACCCTCTTATAAAGGTATATTAAACAGTTTTTGGTCTATTTACAGGAAAACTTTAGGAAGGTTTGCATTTATATTGCTATTTATAAAAGGTGAATGCAGAACAAAGCTTAATTAGTTCCTTGTTATCTCTTTATGTTTTAGTATGGCAGTTTCGATAAATTGACCAAAAATTTAATTAATTAATCCCTGTGTGTACAAGCTCCGTCGTTGATTCAGTTGGACAAGTAGATACCATACATAAGGTCCTTGTCTAACGTATATAAACGTAATGCAATCTGATTTGTTGTTGAAATTTCAAAGACGCCATTCGAGTATTAATGTTGAGTGATGCCTATCTGCGCCACTGTGGCATCAAATGTCTTTTTTAGCAATTTCCATCAATGAAACTAACGACATACAACAAACAAACTCGCGTAACAAAATCTAAACGAACTTAGACCTCAGCGTTATTACACTCAACGCATCGACGTTATTCAATCATCGAAAATTTATCCTTTATGTGTTTATTTGTATTAGTTGCGACCTAGAGTAGCAGGCTTAGCAGCCTTCGACTGTGAACTCCGATCGATCGTCGGATCTGTCGCTTGACCATTTTATCTATCAATCAAAAGATAGATCTCACATAAACGACCCAATTACTTATAGTATTTTTATTTGGCTTTGTTTCACAACTTATGCTCATTATTTTAATAATACTGTTTCGGCTTATACTTCACTTTCAAGGAAAAGAAATCCATGAATAGTTACAGTAATGAGTAAATATTAAATCTAAAACGTCGTTGGTGCTTACACATGTTGAATGTTGATTTTAAGAGAAAATTTGCATCAGTACTGTTTTCTTTTTTAATGGTGTTCTAACATAAATGGTATTTGTAAGATAATAAAATAATTACAGGTTGTGAAACAATACCAAGTATATCTTCGTATTCGTGTTTTATTGTTAACATGTTTTATCATTCATTAATGCTACCTGATTCCTGATGGCAGTATTACTAAATATACTTAACATCACCGCAAGCTACTCCTACGATCACTCGTAACCTTAAAATCAGAACATTTGGTAGAAAAAAACTTAAAACTTTTGGGTGTTTCATTTCCACCAGCCAGTAATGACAAATGGGTGGGTAATTCTTCCTGACTATGCCGGAAGGTAGGTTGGAAGATCCTCTTCAGCTTCCTTTCAGGAATCGTGGAAATGGGTGGGTGGTGGTTCGGGTGAGAAATATGAGACGGACGAAATGAAGACAGAAGAGAATGAAAGATTATCTTTGGACCAAGACAGATGGGCCCGGAATCGAACGGGCGTCGTCCCGAATGCTAAGCACCTCTAGGCCATGTCACTCGGTATTTGATACACAATCAATTTGCTTTATGGAAAAAATTCCATTCCTGCTATACAGACAAGCCTGAGGTATTAGGTACTTGGTTTTGGTTAAAGGTATCAGGCATCAGTGGTGTTAGGGGTATTGGGGATATCAAGTAGCGGTGCTGTCAGGGACATCACGTAATAGTACTTTAGATACCAAGTACCAAGTACCTTAGCTGGTCTTGGGAAAAGCTCAACAAGCTGAAACAGCAGTTTCTATATCGAGGTAACATTGAAAAGTAATTTTGTTGTTGTATTTATCTATTGAGATAATGCTTCACAAAAACCAACGATAGATTAATTAAATATTTTTCACAAAATGGTTAAAAAAGATTCTGTGGAACTTCTTTCTTTACATAAGTTTTTGCATGTGTGATTTAATACCAATGTTTTTGAAAGATTCTCGAATTGGTATAGAAATTGACATGAGTTTAAGTTATTAAAAGCACAAAATGGTTAAAAAAGACAAAGTGGAACTTCTTTCTTTACATAAGTTTTTGCATGTGTGATTTAATACCAATGTTTTTGAAAGATTCTCGAATTGGTACAGAGAAATATTATACACAAAAATATTNATTTAATCGTTTTACTTTTTTTCTTCGAACTATAGAGGTATTAAGTTTCAAATTATCGAGTTGTAAAGGTTGTAAAATAAAACATTGTTATCTTCGAGATACAGAGGTTCATTTCAATTTTTCGAGTTATATGAATCAAAATGGCTTGCAGGAAATAAAGGGTTGAGATTTCGAGTAATGGAAGTTTCGGGTCTTGAAGGGAAGGTAACAAAACATTTTTTCGAGTTTTGGAGGTTTTCGACTTACATAGGTTCTACTGTATTTCGTATCATTAAGTATTAAATTAATTAAAATTGCAACAATTATCTCTTCCATATTATTTGCGTGGTGTAATAAGTTGATAATTGTTTAAATCTTTCACGATACCTATTAGTTTTTGCAGTTAAATGCAGCCTAAGGCAAGTCTGCTACAAAACACCTGTCGTGATACATAAATTATGTGATTATTTCTAAGCGTGAAATTATAAATTGCCTACATTAGGTCCTCATATATGATACAAATTACTTTTATTTACGTTAATTGCCAGCCAACCGTGGCGTTTTAATGAAAACATAATTTGTTCGGAAATAGTCGAACAGTAGCATGTAAATTAATTTAACACTTTGAGCTTGGCCAACCGTGAAGTTGCACATTAGCAATAAAAATACTAAACGACTTGTTGTCATAATAGTACTCTACCATTAAATTTCCTACAAATATCGTAAATATAATGGGAAGGAAGTTTGTTTTGCGGTTCACTGTTACAGAAAAAGAATAGCTACTTATAACATCGGACAGATTCACTCTTTTTACATCAAAATGGGTAGCTACTAAGTAATAAAAATTCACGTAGAAAGGGATACATTTTTTCTATCCTTCTGAGGTATTAAAAAAATCAGTATTAGCAAATAACGTCTACATATTTTCCGTTTGAAAATGCCTTTATTATAAACAGAATGATGGACACTTTTACATGATTGTTCCGTTTCCAATTGTACTGTTTTCCACTATATGCTTCAACCCTTAATCGTCTCTTAAACCCCGTGTACGAAAATGCTGTTTGACTTTATTATATAAAATGACCTAACCCAATACGCTATAAATCAAGGATTATCTGTATATTATTAATCAATCTTTTTGTTACCAGCTGCATGACTCGTCGATGAAAATTAGTGATTTTTTTAATTTACGTAGTAGAAGATATTGAGAAAGTTAAAAAAGGGTTTGAAATAGAGGCCGTCAATATTTAATTAAAGAAATTTTCGTTGGAATTCTTCAAATTTCTCGTAACTGCCTACACAACAAGGATACTTGTGGCGCAGGACTGTTCTGGAAACTGCCCTATAATTGGTAACCGATCTCTTAAAATCCTTTGAACGAAACGTAACATCCTTCAAACGCTTTAAATTACATTAATGGACTTATATTACTTTATTATTTGTATATGAACATATACTCGTACGATTTTTTCAGTTTCTTCAAAAAGTGATGATTTGATGATTTTATGTAATAGAGTACCTATCCCTATGTTCAATTTTTAACTCGCTACTAGTGTATGAAATATTAAACACCTACAAACTTTCTATAATGCAACAAATTTAAAGTTGACAAAAGCCTATACAAAGTAAAATTTCCAAAAGTATTTATATATTTATCATACGAGGGTGGATTGATAAGTTTCCGGCCTAACCAAGAGATGACGCCACTAGGCCTACCTTGAGGTGACATTCTATAGTACCATCCTTGGATAGCTTGTAGCTATAGTTTCAGCCCGATCTCCT
>NW_020442464.1:1476699-1498287 GCF_000699045.2 Agrilus planipennis
AACTTTTTAGGGGGGGGTGAGATCGCCGCAAAATGTTTATAGGGTTTTACTCAGGTGACCATTTCACTAGTTGTCGTTACAGTCGTACTGTGCAGGAAATCCGAGGGAAAGTATGCGAAATCAGAATTAAGCATCTAATAACACGTTTAGTTATTCGCATTCGTACAGAACGCTGAAAATTCGCAATAAAACCGAGAGCCGCTCGTCCGCCGTTATCATGGATTCCGTAACGCTGAGCACGTCACGCGAGCTGCGATCGTGACTATTAGTGCGAAAGAAAAGGACGAAGCAACATTCCCTGTGGTACACCACGTTCACGAACTGTGAAGCATGCTAACATTTATTGAAGATGCGACAGAGCGACATATCATTTAATATCCGCAAATGTGATTGCGCGGACATGCCAGTGCATGGTCAGTGAACACCGTTCGATCAACATTGGGTTTCATTTGATTACGCTTTAGCTGATTGTGCAAACAATGTGCAAATAAAATGTTTAGTTCCAGTTTGAGTTGGCGATGAAATAACCGCGTAACAAAATAATGCATAAAAAAATAACCCACTATAAAATAATCGCGTAAAAAATTACTGCATAACAAAATAACCGATGATAGTGTAATAACCGATAAACAAAATAATCACGTAACATATGTCGATCAGAGAAATTCAATCCTATCATAACCCTAGTACTTCGCAAATGCTATTTTTGGGGGTTTTGTAAGCATGTACAAATTTTCTTTTAATTTGTATTGTTTGCGTAAAATTTAATGTACCTATACCTACAGAAGTATACGCGCCTTCAACAAATAGGGGTTGAAATGACCGAATCATATCTTTCCCTACCATAATCTAACGTAATCTCTTAGTTCATAACACATGCTCTTAATTTTTGGTGCACAACGCTACTTTGAACATACCGATATCTGCCTTAATTATGACCTAACAATATAGACGCAGAGGTAGAAAACCTTTTTACCATTGGAAGTCAAATTTACATTACGCCAAAAGCTATATAGGTTGATTTACCTATGAATGCGAATTGTGAAATTATGGTTTTTGTATATTTTCATCAGTTTGATGTAACTTAAACTAAGGCTCTATTTAAATTAGAAGTTAAGGTAGACCATCAGAACTGCGACATTGTAATTCTTGTATGATCAACAGATGACAGCACATTAAGGTCGTCAGTCTTACGACTGGTTGGACACGCACCTCCACTTTTTCCTATCTTGAGCTAATCTTCGCATTTCCCCAAAATTAGAACAACCCACGTCCTTAACTATTTATTGACAGTAATCTTATCTAGGTCTACCTCTACCCCTCCTAACTCCCGTTTCTGCCTCTAATATGCCTCTGACTAGACAGGGGTGGCCTTAGTCATTGGAAGGTTCCGGGCGGGTAAATTTTTGCGAGGCCCTCGTCTTTGTGGAATTAATTTTAATGATGATGCTTGAAAAATGCAAAGTGATTCATAAATAAGTTTACAGTTTTAAAATTGTTTATCGAAAATTAAAAAAAATTGATAAAGACAAAGATAGCAAATTTGCGGCTTCTTTTAAGACTATTAAGAAATTCAAATAAACATTAGTAGTATGTACTATTACTACCTAATATTTTTCTAATTAGATTGTTGCGCGAGTGTGNAGGAGAACAAAGGACTATGGAAGTTAATAAAAAATAGGCGAGATAGGTTGGTAGGACACCTTCTCAGGCATGAAGGTCTAGTGAAAGACATATTAGAGGCAAACACAGAAGTTAAGAGGAGTAGAGGTAGACCTAGATTAGATTACTCTTCGCAAATAGTTAAGGATGTGGGATCTTGTAGTTATAGGGAAATGCGAAGATTAACTCAGGATAAAAAAGAGTGGAAGTGCGTATCCAACCAGGCTGCCGGTCTTATGATGATGATGACAGGAAGATGTTTTGGAAAGTTTGTTTCAGCCTGTGAAAATAAGTCAAGGTTTTCTAAGGTATTGTCAGGAGCATCAAATACTCGGTGCTGTTGCAGTTACACTGTTCCCTTAATCATAGTGTTTACAAATGTCTAGAAAGTTTTCCACATAACTCGATGTTGTGTTAAACTTCTGTGTGAAGTTTTTTGTTTCAGAACCGAGACGTATTTATTGTCTGAAAGCACACTCGAGAAAAGCAGATTTTCTCAAAGAAAAACAACAGACTGCCACGCCTGATTGGTGTTGAGACTTTTGCAAATAAACTAAATTGAAATTTGACTGAATATAGATTCAAAGGAAAGAAAAAACAATCTTTCTATCGTCTGTTGTATACTGTATTTCTAAACGCCAAACATCTTTAAATATAAAAATCTAAGTAATTCGACGACGTGACAATACAGAGTATTGTACATTGTTTTGCTCAATAATCAACATTCAATAAAACCCACAACAATGATATCTTCCTCAAAATTAGTTGACAATTGTTTCGGGCTTTGACCACCATTAAGGGCAACATTTTGAATAAACTAGCGAACATTTTGGTTGTATGTTTTATTGAATGTTCTATAAAGTTTTAAAGAATTAAATATTAGAAAGTTTAAATTCAATAAAAAACATTAATGTCTGTATATGGGATGCGCGCTTTTGCGGTGGTTGTTTTTGGCTGTTTTCTAGTTTTGCGGGACTATAACCGCGTCATGAGTTTAAGAACTGGACATTCTCGGAAGAGTATTGTTTTGTTCTCCGTAAGTCCTCACACGGTCGCTATTACAGGAAACAGATTGAATTCCTGGGTATTGTGACCCCGTCCTGTGCTTGATTAAAACGATTCCTTTTTAGTGATTTTTGTATCATCATGTTTCAAATTTGTCTTCATTAGAAAATATGTATGCAGTTCTTCTAACGTGTTTTCACTGTTAAAGATGCCTTCTTTATCTGCCTGAACTATTGTTATTAAGTGCCCTAACAATTTTTTCTTATCTTCTTTATTCCAAAAATGCTATCCCTTGATGGATTTTCCTAATTCTTGGAAATAACAAGTCGCAAGTAACTAGCTTTGTAAGGAAAAATAATAACGTATTGTCATGCCGTTTTCGTCGAAAACTGGTTGAATTTCAACGCGGTGTGAACTTATGTGTTGTCATGATGAAGCAGCAAGTCCTCCGGTCGCGATAAAATTCAGGTCGTTTTTTTCTTACTGTCTTACGTAATCGCTCGCACCAGTAGTGCTGGTTCACTGAGGTGCCCTGAGGAGCAAATTAAAAGTAAACGTATCCTTTAATATCGATTTGCCTTTTCTGATCAGCGTGATGAAGTTGTCTGCCACTGGTTGGGCTGATGTTTTATTTAAGGTTGATCTCATGATACCAAGATTGCACTGATAGACAAAAAAATCAGGATCCGTTTGTGTATGTTCTTTCGATTCCTTTTTTGGAAAGCATCATTCCCTACAATTCGTCATTTGTTTGGCGACGATTAAACATAGTTTAGCATCGCACACATTGTGGCTATTCTCGTCTGCTTTGGACGTTGAGGGGGACTCCAACGGGTACCATCTTGAAGTGACATTTGACCATTTCTTTTCTGACTATTTAACTGGTTTTTGAGCTACTTTACCGTAAACTTCTAGAACAACTGGAATTACTTTTCTTTACTAGGAAACAGTATTTGATAATACGATGCTGCTAATTCAACGTTTTCCTCTGCAAAGTTGCAGTAATTTTTCATTAATGTCACTTTGTTTTTTTTTTGTTTTATTGAAAGAGCGGAATCTTCAAAAGGTGTACCGACTAAAACCCCTCTACCTCAGGCCGTTATAGAACCTATAGATTCAGGTCCTCTTCAACCGGCTACTTTGGTCGTACTCTTCCTTAATATACTTAATACCACCGCAAGCCACTTCTACAATCACCCGCTACCGTAAAATCAGAGCTTTTGGTAGACGACCATTTTGCTTTGTAGAACAATTTTCAATAAGGGTTACTGGTACGAATGTTTGGCTGTCATACAAGCAGGCTGGGGGCAACAGTTACTCGATGTTGGTTAGAGATATCAGGTATCAATTTTTTATTCCCTCGGAAAAACTATCTCTGTAAAATACTCGTTTAGTGCCTAAATAACTTCTTCATTCATCAAAGCCAATATTGGAAGTTAGGAAACAGAAAAAAGTCACAAGGGGCCAAATCTGAATAAAAAGGTTGGTGAGGGAGTAATTCGAAGTCCAACTGATACACTTTTGCTATCCTAACGGTTAGTATGCCTACTAATCTTGGTCCTTTTTTCTTTTAATTTATAATTTTAACGCTCCGATAACGCTTCAGAGTCACTGTTTTACCCATTTCTAAATAATCGACCATGATGATACCTTGTTAATCCCAAAAAAACATTGGTCCGGAGTCTGCGGTGCTCTCATACATTATGTAAGTACGTATTGATTCATCATCATCAAAAGGTCGTCAGTCCTAAGACTGGTTGGACACGCACCTCCACTCCTTCCTATCCTGATCTAATCTTCGCATTTCCATATTATCCCACATCCTTAACTATTTACGAACAGTAATCTAATCTAGGTCTACCTCTAATCCAATTAACTCATGGTTCTGCCTCTAATATGTCTCTGACTAGACCTTCATGTCTGAGAAGGTGCCCCAGCAACCTATCTCGCCTATTTTTTATAGACTTCCATAAAGTCCTCTGTTCTCCTATTCTTTCTAATACCTCTTCATTTCTAGCCTTCTCTATCCACGGTATCCTCATCATTCGACGATAACACCACAACGTACTGATTGTAGAACATTTATTTTAAATCAAATGTGCATTGGCGTTTCATGTTATGAAACATTCATTTTGATAATTAAACGATAAAATCGTTGTTTGCGTGCTATGAACCATTTTGGTCCAATATAATTTCAATTACAATTTAAAAACGAGTTCGGTAATTGCCATGCGTGACTGATAGCTGTTATATTCTGTAATTGTTGATTGCTGTTTCGAATGCAGTGCATAACATAATTAAAGATAATCCGAATCTTGCTCCTGTATAATTTATTCAGTAAACGAGTCTGCTTTTTTATTTTATACCAGAGCAAAGCTAACATCATTCAACATGCAAGTGAATCGTGGGATTGCCGATGCAGTGTTGGGAAATTGAAAGAGCATGATAATTGATTAGCACACTGTCGACGTGTGTTCTAAAAATCAAAAATTAAGGCGGTACGATGAATTAACATCTTGTAACTTTGATAAGATGCATTAGTGATTTGATTATTCGGTAAAGGTAAATTAACTAAATAGTTTTTGTTTGTTTACAGGAAGACCGAATATAAAGATAGGAGACAAAAAAAATTGAAAAAGCCTACAATACTCGCGAACGATTAATTTAGAAAATTTAAAGAGATTGTTAAAGTTTTTCGAAATGTAGTGTTACAGACGAATGATGAGAATATCGTGGATAGAGAAGGTTAGAAATGAAGAGACAGAATAGGAGAACAAAGGACTATGGAAGTTAATAAAAAATAGGCGAGATAGGTTGGTAGGACACCTTCTCAGGCATGAAGGTCTAGTGAAAGACATATTAGAGGCAAACACAGAAGTTAAGAGGAGTAGAGGTAGACCTAGATTAGATTACTCTTCGCAAATAGTTAAGGATGTGGGATCTTGTAGTTATAGGGAAATGCGAAGATTAACTCAGGATAAAAAAGAGTGGAAGTGCGTATCCAACCAGGCTGCCGGTCTTATGATGATGATGACAGGAAGATGTTTTGGAAAGTTTGTTTCAGCCTGTGAAAATAAGTCAAGGTTTTCTAAGGTATTGTCAGGAGCATCAAATACTCGGTGCTGTTGCAGGCATAAGGTATCGAAGCCTTACATACATTGTACCCGATACCTTAGCTACTTTTGGAAAAGAGTTCATCATCATAAGGTCGTCAGTCTTAAAACTGAATGTATACGCACCTTCACTCTTTTTTATCCCGAGTTAATCTTCGCATTTTCCTAAAACAAGAAAATACCACATTCTTAACTTACTAACAGTAATCTAATCTAGGTCTACCTATATTCCTCTTAACTCCAGTTTCTTTTTCTAATATGTCTTTGACTAGACCTTCTTGCCTGAGAAGGCCTAATAGCCTATCTGGCCTGTTTCTTATTGACTTCCATAGAGTCCTCTATTCTCCTATTCTTTCTAATACCTCTTCATTTCTAACCTTCTCTATTCACGGCATCTTCATCATTCGCCTGTATCATCACATTTCGAACGCTCTCACCTTTTCTTTTCCGCCGCGCCAATCGTCCATGTTTCGCACCCGTACAGCGTTGCGCTCTAAACATACACCTTTAACAGTCTTTTTCTAAATTCTAAATTACAAAAAGGGTTAACAAGCTGATAAATTATAGAGTAATTCTACCCTCTTATAAAGGTATATTAAACAGTTTTTGGTCTATTTACAGGAAAACTTTAGGAAGGTTTGCATTTATATTGCTATTTATAAAAGGTGAATGCAGAACAAAGCTTAATTAGTTCCTTGTTATCTCTTTATGTTTTAGTATGGCAGTTTCGATAAATTGACCAAAAATTTAATTAATTAATCCCTGTGTGTACAAGCTCCGTCGTTGATTCAGTTGGACAAGTAGATACCATACATAAGGTCCTTGTCTAACGTATATAAACGTAATGCAATCTGATTTGTTGTTGAAATTTCAAAGACGCCATTCGAGTATTAATGTTGAGTGATGCCTATCTGCGCCACTGTGGCATCAAATGTCTTTTTTAGCAATTTCCATCAATGAAACTAACGACATACAACAAACAAACTCGCGTAACAAAATCTAAACGAACTTAGACCTCAGCGTTATTACACTCAACGCATCGACGTTATTCAATCATCGAAAATTTATCCTTTATGTGTTTATTTGTATTAGTTGCGACCTAGAGTAGCAGGCTTAGCAGCCTTCGACTGTGAACTCCGATCGATCGTCGGATCTGTCGCTTGACCATTTTATCTATCAATCAAAAGATAGATCTCACATAAACGACCCAATTACTTATAGTATTTTTATTTGGCTTTGTTTCACAACTTATGCTCATTATTTTAATAATACTGTTTCGGCTTATACTTCACTTTCAAGGAAAAGAAATCCATGAATAGTTACAGTAATGAGTAAATATTAAATCTAAAACGTCGTTGGTGCTTACACATGTTGAATGTTGATTTTAAGAGAAAATTTGCATCAGTACTGTTTTCTTTTTTAATGGTGTTCTAACATAAATGGTATTTGTAAGATAATAAAATAATTACAGGTTGTGAAACAATACCAAGTATATCTTCGTATTCGTGTTTTATTGTTAACATGTTTTATCATTCATTAATGCTACCTGATTCCTGATGGCAGTATTACTAAATATACTTAACATCACCGCAAGCTACTCCTACGATCACTCGTAACCTTAAAATCAGAACATTTGGTAGAAAAAAACTTAAAACTTTTGGGTGTTTCATTTCCACCAGCCAGTAATGACAAATGGGTGGGTAATTCTTCCTGACTATGCCGGAAGGTAGGTTGGAAGATCCTCTTCAGCTTCCTTTCAGGAATCGTGGAAATGGGTGGGTGGTGGTTCGGGTGAGAAAGATGAGACGGACGAAATGAAGACAGAAGAGAGTGAAAGATTATCTGTGGACCAAGACAGATGGGCCCGGAATCGAACGGGCGTCGTCCCGAATGCTAAGCACCTCTAGGCCATGTCACTCGGTATTTGATACACAATCAATTTGCTTTATGGAAAAAATTCCATTCCTGCTATACAGACAAGCCTGAGGTATTAGGTACTTGGTTTTGGTTAAAGGTATCAGGCATCAGTGGTGTTAGGGGTATTGGGGATATCAAGTAGCGGTGCTGTCAGGGACATCACGTAATAGTACTTTAGATACCAAGTACCAAGTACCTTAGCTGGTCTTGGGAAAAGCTCAACAAGCTGAAACAGCAGTTTCTATATCGAGGTAACATTGAAAAGTAATTTTGTTGTTGTATTTATCTATTGAGATAATGCTTCACAAAAACCAACGATAGATTAATTAAATATTTTTCACAAAATGGTTGAAAAAGGTTCTTTTAATTTCAAGATCAATTGTCAACACTGACATAGTATGTCCTCATTTGCCATATTGACGTAATGCTGAGATGTGCAATGGCATTTATTTTGTATTAAGTGTATTAGAGACCAAACAATAGAGTATTATAAAATTGAGAAAATGAATAACTACGATTTTCCTGTTCGAATGTCTTATTGAAGTTAATAGAAAAGGCTTCTAATCTCATATTTTATTGTAAACATGTTTCATCATCATTCAGCACAATTTTCAAAATTATTTTTCTTTTTAATTTTTGTTGATTAACATTTTGCAAAGGCTGCATTAAATCATTTTGCTTGTCATGTTATTACGACCTGCCAGTTCTAGTTTGACGCTGCAAATGGCAGGTGTTCGTAATTATTCCTTTTATTTTTCTCATATTCACAACTTTTGTATTTTTCGTCTCAATGTCAGACAGTTGCTTGAGTGGAATAAGAAACGTTTAATTTAAAAGGTCGATTATTAACTTGCAGATTTTGGAAGGCACTTGAGAAGTCGCGAAATTGAGCTACTCTGGGATAAAAAAATGACAATTGTAACACAAAATTGGGTCAGTGTTTAAGCTTTCGGTATTAAATTACTTAGGGCTAGATTCTATAATTTACATTTTTACGTTAAATCGACACCGCATTAATGATTTTCTTTAGACTCTTCTATTCTAGTCATAAACATGAAATATTATATAATCTTTTTGAAATTAGGTAATTTAAGCGTTTAGTTGTTGATATAAAGGTTCATCAGACAAAAAGTAGGGATCTGTTAGAAATAATTAAATAATTTTTTTGTATATTATCGAACATATTAACGTTTAGAGCACTGATACGTTTTGATTTTGGTTTGTTTTTTGCTCAGTGAGGGTGCATTGGTACTATGTACATTCAAGATTTTAATTATTAACTAGCCGCTACATTATTTTTTTGACGTTACAACGTCTTATAATTCGATGTAGCCGGCTGCACGCACGAAAAAACCTCGCTCTGAGGCGTTCCATTTAAGGCTTGAAGTGCAAGCGAGAGCGCGGAACGAGCGACAAAGAGGCACAATCGGCCTCCGCGTTCGGCAGCGTTCGACATCTGTCTCTCTCCTACTTGAGTGAGCGATGCGTCCGCGTGGACAGCTGCTATACAATAATACATTTCCATTTACCTCCTTCTCTATATCCATACAAAATATCTATCAAACAAATAAAATTAAAATTTTCTTTTGAAAAATGAAACCATTCCATCAGTATTTTCTTATGACGTTGTCACGTTCAAGTATCGTCAGTAAACCGACTTTACAGACAACCGATTTTTTTTGTTGGTTAAATATCGAACATAAACCAAATGATCGTATTATTTTTTAGAAGGGGGTGGTTTAAATGGTTTTGTGTTTACTTTGTTTAAATAGAGGCTGAAACAGGAGTTAAGAAGAGTAGAGGTAGACCTAGATTAGATTACTGTTCGCAAATAGTTAAGGATGTAGGATGCTCTTTTTTGTTTTTAAAGTGGCTAATTAAACAATTTATTAGAAAATCTATCTTTTACATAATTATTTCGTTTTTAAGATTTTTAGATAATAGTAAATAGGCGTTGATAGAGAAGATTAGAAATGAAGAGGTATTGGAAAAAATAGGAGAACAGAGGACTCTATGGAAGTCAATAAGAAATAGGCGAGATAGGTTGATAGAACACCTTCTCAAGCATCAAGGTCAAGTCAGAGACATATTAGAGGCAGAAACAGGAGTTAGGAGGGATAAAGGTAGACCAAGATTAAATTACTGTTAGTAAGTTAAGGATGAGGGATCTTCTAGTTTTAGGGAAATGCGAAGATTAGCTTAGGATAGGAAAGAGTGGAGGTTTGTGTCTAATCAGCCTTAAGACTGATGACCTTATGACGTTAAAGGAAATCAAAACCTGTAGGTTGATGACTTAGAATCTGAAATTTGGAAAGAAGTAAAGTACATATAGGGAAACACCTGAAAACCGTATATTTGTAGTTACTTCACAATACAAATTTATACGTTTCGGAGACTTATTTTGGATGGAAAATTAAAGCATATTCGAAAAAAGTGGAAAAAATCTTTGAGATTCGATTCCCGTAATGAGCAAACTATTTACATGCCTACGAACCCTCGGTGCGCGAGTCCGACTCACACTTGATTGGTTTTGTATTGGATAGGTCATATTTCAAGCTAGTTCCCGTTAAATTTGAAGGAAACATTCCACTTCTAAGGGTGAGAAACTAGGGGATTTTTCGCGTTTTTTTACTTTTTAGATTAAGTTTGTACGTTATAGACATAGTATATTTAAACTATTATGATAAACAATCCAATTTACGATAATATTCCAGTGTAGGAATTGAGAAAATGGAAAAGCAAGAAAATTGAAAAATCGAGCAACCAAATTGCCCTGGTCAATTATTCAGTACGAACCACTGATTAATGATTCGATGAAATAATTCAGAGACCACTTTCTAGAATTACATGTCTTTTAGTTGGCACATCCCTCTCAACCAACTTTATACAATGCCTTTGTTTACGGGGCCGTTGCTGTCTACTTTATATATATGTATATACATATATTGGAAATGTGGAAGACTGTTTATGATTGTTTGCGAAAAGTTTTTCCCATTTTTGTCGAGTACTCTTCGGAACCATTTCGATATCGATTCTAAACGGTCACATTTCTCATTAGTTCAGCACTGTTTCCTTACCAGCAGACTGCAAAGAGGAGGAAACTCCCTGCCTATTATTTACCGTGGTTGCACTGACGGACATTTCATTATAACACTAACGTCGGAAACTTTTCGATTAAATCTCTTCTTGAAAGTGATTTGGACGGGAAAGTTTTTGAGGGAAGTTAAATATTAAACGCAGACAGACGCATTAGTCTTCCTTACTTGGACAGGAAACGGAAGTGGAAGCTAATAAGCAAGAACTTAAGTGTCAGAGAATTTAGACGATATCAAAAAGTTAAAATGTCCGTTTAATTTCTCGTTCAGACTTCAGACTTTTAAGACCAAAAGGATTAGTTTGGTAATAAATTTGAATATTTTTTATTTATTTTCACATAAAAGTATTTAAAAATTGGAAATTATATTAAAGTTTTTAGTACTGCATATTTCAATTTAACACCGAACAATTTACGTATAATATGCCGGACGACCACATAAAAATAATTTTTCTATCCTTTGGGAATAGTATTTTTTTTTCTGAATAATGTCCTTTTCTGTACCCTTAACAACGTGTATACAAAATTTTATAATGCTCAGTTGAAGACTTAAAGCGTGAAATTATTACAAACAAACAAACTTATATTCGCATTTATGATATTAGTTAGGATTACTTACAAATCATAAAATAGAACGTTTATTTCATGTGAAATTCATACGAACATTACCACATTATATAGGATTTAATAATAATTTGTAATCAAATTTCTTATCCCTTAAGTCGTAAACATTTATGAACGTTCTGAATAAATTTCTCTGGGAGTAGAGATTTGACTTGCCAAACATCCCTTTATCATTTGAGCTAAATTTCCATTTGTTTAATTAGAATTGTGTAGATTATGGTTCATTGTTTCTATTTAAACAGCAGATTTGCATGAATTAACAGTACTGGAAGATTTAAAATATTTGTGGTTATCAAGGAAAAACATAAAGAGTAGATTTTCACAAATTTTATGTAATATGTAATATTTTTCACCAATCATTGACTTTTTCACACATGAGTGCCCACTACAACTGAATCTACAGTGTAACTTAAATCCTTGACGAGTTTACAATTGATGGTGGTGGTATAGTTAGAATCAATTTTTTTTAAGTCACAAACTTGAGAAGAAATTAATAGAGAGTACGCTAGCGGCTGCCACCGCCGCCGCTGCTGTACAATGTCTATCTAACGCTAAATAATATTTTTTATTGCTAAGACTACTTCTAACAACCCTTACAATGTCAAATCACCACGTCAGACAATATAAATATTCAGTTGGTGTTGTCTTTTACTTGTTTCTTACTGTACCCTTCTGATGTAATGTAATTGCTTTTTGGCTGTTTTCCTAAATAAAATATTTAGTTGTAGTGAAAATTTTTGGGGTAATACATTTGATAACGTATTTTCTGTTGTCGAAAGTGTAAACCTGACTAATAATTTTAATTAACTTGAATAAGATTCTTCAGGAAGTTATAAAAGAATTCCAAAAATTCCTTTATTGTAGGCAGAAATTTAAAATGCTTAATTTTCCCTACCAATATTAATTGAAGTATTTCAGCCGGAATTTCTATTAAATGGAAGCTCATCCCGGTGTCCTTTATTAGGTACATTAAGACTGGAGAAACTTTAGAACAGAAATGAGGAGAATTCAGATCCAAATTAATTTAACATATTGTTGAAATTGTTCTTTACGAAATTATGGGCGAGTGTAATATATATAAGTGAATATATGTATGTTTGTATGTATATAGGTGTATATATAACAGCCTAGATTGACGGTTGCTTTAAAATAACGCAAATTTAATGTAATGCTTTGTTAATTATATGAAATTATTGATGGAACTTGAGAATATTTAAAGAAGAAGCTTTCGGTCAACAATTTACCGAAATCATCAAATGTGAATCGCTTTAGCGCTTGCGAAAATTAAAAAATTGAAGAATTAAGTACCTAAAGCTAATCTTATTCTGCTTTGAGGTACATGAATTTTGCACTTACATTACTCCAAGCAAGCGTCATAAATCACCTCAATGAGCTTTTTTATATTAAAATGATAGGAAAGCTGATTTTGCGATACTTACTTGGAAGAAAACATCCTGAATTTTATATTGAAATTGTATGCAAAAAATTCTGTCGAGAGCACTCACTGAACGTTTCTCATCAAGAAAATTTTTTAAAATTGTCAGGTTTGAAAAGTGATCGAAATTTTAGAATTCCGTGTGATGCCGTTATAGAATCCATTAAATAGCTTTAATGACTTTAAAAAGCGGAAGAGATAGTAAAAAAGCCTAAGTAAGATTCTTAATTGGATCAAAGTGTAGAGTGAACTGGAGAAAAGGCTGCATACTATTGCGAGTCGGTCGTCTCGATACTACTACAATGAACAGAGCTCACCATAGTCATCATAAGGTATTCAGTCCTAAGACTGGTTAAACACGCACCTTCACTCTTTCCTATTCTGAGTTAATCTTCGCATTTCCCCAAAACTAGAACATCCCACATCCTTAACTATTTGCTAACAGTAATCTAATCTAAGTCTACCTCCTACCTCTACTCCTCTTAACTCTTGTTTCTGCCTCTGACTAGCCCTTCATGCCTGAGGTGTCCTACAAACTTATCTCGCCTATTTCTTATTGAACTCCATAGAGTCCTCTATTCTTCTATTCTTCCTAGTACTTCCAAATATTCAAGTAACAACTTTTGTAATAGTTACATAAAGTGTTAGTCTACCATTGATGAAATATATTTAATTTTAATGTAGAAATGGTAGAAAAGTTTAAAGCTGAAGAAATCGCCCTTTTAGCGAGTTTTCCACATTTACTACTACTTGAAAAGCTCTTCGAATCAATTCAAAAAATTAAAAACGTCCACTTCTCAAACAAGGGTAAATTCGCCACCATTAATGTAACAAACTTGACTCCGTCTGTACTACTAATTAAAGTAATAAAATAATTTATTAGCGCATTAGAATCTAATAACGTCCGGTTATTATTGATGAAATTATTTCTTTATTAGGTAACTTTTTGTGTAAACTGTGCTTTAACTTTTAAGAAGTAATATAACTGAATTTAATGTATTTAGTAAGTTTATAATGTAGAAAAAGATAAATATGTGTACGAGGGTGGATTGATAAGTTTCCGGCCTGACCAAGAAAAACAAGGTTTTTAAAAATTTTTTTTTTTATTTCTCAACATAACGACCACATAAAAATAATTTTTCTATCCTTTGGGAATAGTATTTTTTTTTCTGAATAATGTCCTTTTCTGTACCCTTAACAACGTGTATACAAATTACAGCTTCGATTACTTCTTCATTGTCCGCAAATCTCTTACCGCCAAGCCATTTTTTGAGATTAGGGAACAGAAAATAGTCACTCGGGGCTAGGTCTGGAGAGTAAGGAGGGTGCGGCATCAATTCAAACTTTAGATCGTTGATTTTAGCCGTCGCAACGATTGACGTGTGCGCTGGTGCGTTATCGTGATGAAACAAGATTTTTTTCTTCGCCAGATGAGGTCGTTTAATTTTCACCTCGTGGCTCAAACGTTGCAATAAGTCTGCGTAGTATTGACCAGTGATAGTATTACCCTTTGCAAGGTAATCAATGTATATAATACCTCTTGCATCCCAAAAAACAGTAGCCATAACCTTGTTCGCCGAAAAAATTGTTTTTGCCTTCTTTGGAGTTGGTTCCCCTGGTCCAATCCACTGTTTAGACTGTTCTTTGGTTTCAGGAGTGTAGTGGTGGACCCACGTTTCGTCAACGGTTACGAATCGACGCAAAAATTCGCTTGGATTACGCTTATACAATGACAAATTTGCGGTAGAAATGTTTTTTCGAATCAATTTTTGGTCGACTGTTAGCAAACGCGGCACCCATCTTGCACAGAGCTTTTCCATATGCAAATGTTGGTGCAAAATATGTTGCACACGTTCATATGACATCTTACAGGTCTCAGCTATCTCACGCACTTTCAATCTGCGGTCTCCCAGCACTATTTGATGAATTTTTTCGATCATATCTGGAGTTGTGACCTCAACGGGGCGTCCTGAGCGAGGCCCATCAGAGGTGCTCACACGACCCTTTTTAAACTCGGAAACCCACTGCTTAACGGTTGAATATGACGGGGAGGATGTCCCCAGTGTTGAGTCCATCTCTTTTTTAATTTCCTTCGGCGTTAACCCCTTCAAATAAAAGTATTTGATGACAGCACGATTTTCCTGCTTTTCCATTTTTACGAAAACCACAGAGGCGTCTTGTTCAGCGTGCTGTCAAACCTACACTAGCAAGGAGATCGGGCTGAAACTATAGCTACAAGCTATCCAAGGATGGTACTATAGAATGTCACCTCAAGGTAGGCCTAGTGGCGTCATCTCTTGGTTAGGCCGGAAACTTATCAATCCACCCTCGTATATTGTTCAATGTTTGGATTTTTGACAATCTACTTTCGTAAGGCACCTTTTTTCTCAACCCCTGTAAAATATTACAGTTTACTGGTATGATAAAAAAATATAGTTGGATTACAAAGTAAAACCTCATTCGTGTACATAAAATGGGTCTCAAAATTTTTAAACGTTATAAAAAAGAAAACGTAAAGTTCGAAAAGCAAGCTTCAAGAAATTCCGAAGGTGCGACAAAATTTATGTTCATTTTCTTCGGACGTTTGCACAGTAATAACACTACAATATATTTACAATAACACGGAACTTCCTGTGTGACATATTCAATTTGAATGGACATGTACAATTAAGTTGTGGCAATTTTTCAAAACGTTCCTTACACACTTTCCTGTGTCTGACGGGATTATTTTTAGACAGTATAATACCGCAGATATTGAAGAACCGTATTCCTCGTTTCCGCAACTTTTTTCTCCGTGCAACAATGGTAAAAGGTAAATATGTTTATTGTACGTAGTTCCCTTTCCCGATTGAGGTCGTAATAATTCGGTAATTACGTATATCAATTAAAAATTAAAATGGTTATTTAATGGGAAGTGTACTTTTTACTTTTTGAGGTAAACGTGTACACATCGGAATCGGACCGACGGATTTCGCACATGTATTTCACCTACAGGTGATCAAACAGCGTCTTAATAAGGAATGCTGTTCTATACTTACATTCCTACTATTTTTATATTTAGTCATTCCTACTCGCATATAATTAGAGCTTTCACATTTTTAGGTTTTTCATAAAGGTATCAATAAAAAACGTACCAAACTGAAAAAAAAATGCAGATTCATTTATTTATTCTTCAAAGTAGATTCGTCACATTTTGTGCCTTATCTAATAATCTACTACATTTGCATACATTTTAAATATTTAATTGTCACTTTCACAATCTAAATTCTGTAAGTCGATTCCGACGTCGTTCTTCCGCTGCCTGCCGTCCGTCTGATTCGTATTCCGTCCGATTCTGATGTATGTGTGCGTACCTTTAGGCATGATAGAAATACTAAAACCGGTCAAATGCGCACTGAAGGTCTCGTACAAACTTATAGGGAACCGCGTTTCTAAGATTTTTCATGCTATTTCCGACTATGTTTTAAGTTCCTCTCAGTAATCAGTCCCCAAACCGTATAATAAATATTACAATTAAAAAGTTTTTTTTTGTGATATAACTAGAAAATTACGGTTTTCGAATTTTTACCTTTACTTGTATTCTAAGACAAATTTCATGATATTGGTACCCTTGCGAGTGTCAAAAATGCAGCATAAACGGCTGTATCCTTTGATTACATTGAATTAGAAGTTTGATTTTTTCACAGCTCTAAAAGATTTAATTCGGTGCTTTGGAAAATAAATTCATAAAATTTGAATTGGAAGATGTGTTTGCAATTATCATAATAATTGAAGTTAGACACGTAGAATTCCGATTGTAATTGACTGATAGCACTTAAAAATAAATTTGGCGTAATTTTTTACAGTTGTTTGACTAACACTCAATTCATATCAAAATATTTTCTCAGTAAGTTGGTATGCCAGAACATGTTAGATGAATGAAATGAAAGTGTTTAGAAATTTCGTTCGTTTTACTCTCTACTCTCAATGATTTTATCTTTCGAAGTGGCACATAATGAGCTATTACATAGTAACCAAGTTTGTTCTACTATAACTTGATATTTACCTGTTCAAATCTAGGACACTCATTCGAACTAGAACAACACGTAAATTAGCGGTGAATTATTTGACATTAAAATGTAAACGCCTTTTTTATGGGAAACAATTTGGTGATTGCGCTTCAGATTCGAAAATAGGAATTGCAATTTTTTTAAATTCTCTTTATATTATTGTGACGTAAAAGGAACTTTAGTAGATGTAAATTTCGAGGATGGTACGTACATATTTTGCAATGTCGTAAATCAAAGTTACTTACGGTTCCTCTAGTTTGTCAATTTCAGTTTTCCAGAATTTTTCTAACCACACATTGATCTCCTAAAGAGGTTAAAGTTTTTGACTACTCTAAAAGATCAAAATTTTCTATTTTTTTTATTTAACATAAAATTTCAGTGGTGCATGTAACATTTTAACTGAACAGATAAAGTAAAATAACTTCTTAACTTTTACAGCAATTATTTTCCTATTGAAATGATTCTTACTATTATTAGCGTCTATCAACTATTATCCAAAAATAAGTAACATAAGTTTCACGTAGCGCAGTCGAGATTACATTAAACATGAAACTTGACAATTCAGTGGAAAACTCCCAAAGTAAACATCCCACAATAACAAGGATGAATAAACGGTATATAACTTGACGACCATTAACACCATTTCCCGTGGTTCCCATACATCAGAATCGTATTAAAAAACGTATAATTTCCTGCTGTATCTCGGTATCTCGTCTTGAAATGAAAATGACTGCTGATAATAGAGATCTTGTAGTTACGGGTTACGGAATCATTTTGTACTTTTATGTGTAAAGCAAAGTTCAGAAGCTTTTATTTCGTATTTATTCCATTTATAGTACATTGAAGTGATTAATATATTCAGGAAAAATTCAGCATCAAAGACAATAGTGACTTTATCATCATCATAAGGTCGTTAGTCCTAAGTTTGGTTGGGGAAGCACCTCCACTCTTTCCTATCCTGAGCTAAACTTCGCATTTCCCCAAAACTACAACAATCCACATCTTTAACTATTTTTGAACAGTAATCTAATCTAGGCATACCTTTACTCCTCCTAACTCCTGTTTCTGCTTCTAATATGTTTTTGACTAGACCTTCATGCCTGAGGTCTCCTACCAACCTAACCCGCCTATTTCTTATTGACTTCCATAGAGTCCTCTGTTCTCCTATTCTTTCTAATACCTCTTCATTTCTAACCTTCTGTATCCACAGTATACTCATCATTCGCCTGTAACATCACATTTCGAACGCTTCTAACCTTTTATTTTTCGCCGCGACCTCCGTCCATGTTTCACACCCGTACAGCGCCACGCTCCAAACATACACCTTTAACAATCGAATTTCTAAATTAATCGTTCGCGAGCATAGAAGCTACTTCATAGAATTCAATTAAATAGCTACAGAGATGAAACCTGTTGTAAAATCTAAGTTCTCCTAACTATGATTTTCGGCAGCGTTTGTCTGTTTAATTTTCTCACCAAGTATTAAATACTAAACCATATTTCAACAGTAGAAAGGAACAAAATAATAAAAATAAAATAAAAAACGAAAGCAATTTAATTAACACCAAATTGCCATGGGCCAAATGTTTATAGATAGGTATTAAGTACACTTCAAATAGAAAAAGTAGTGGTGCTGTATATACGTAAAAAATAGTATAAAGAGATAGTTTTCTTTTCGGTTTCCGTATTTCTACTTTTTCGGAAACTGTAACTAAACTGCATCATCGAACACACATTTAATTCATCATTTTGTGGGTACATTAAGTAGAAACTTCGACATTGCCAATGCAACGAACAAATTGACGACAGCGTTGAACTACTTTCCAATCGAACTATCGAGTGCAGTCTTCAATCATTAATCGTGCCGCCGTGTAAGCACACACGTTACCGGCTGACAAGTTACAAGCATTTCCGGGCTTTTGTTAGACATCTGTTCGAGTTTACAATTCGATTGATCCCTAAATTTTAATGTTTGCATCTCATCACCTCGTTCGCCACAACCCAGGATCTAAATATAAATCCGTGCTAAGTTTTAGGTATTTACAGGTAAATTTTCTAATAACACGAAAATACATACACATATATAAATATAATAATTGTAAAACACAAATTAATCTGTTTATTGCTATTTATAAATCTTTAATAACGCAAACAATAAACAAAAAGAAAGATCTTTTGATAACTTATGATTGTTAAGGAGAAGATTTTGTAACTGTACTTTGTTAAGGAAAGGGTTTGTTGAAATGAACCAAAAGTTTAAAAGAATATTTAAATTCACACAACTGAAAAAAAAATTGGGGACCGTATAATGAATTTTCAACTGTAACATAGCGTTATGTAAATGAAGTACTCGGACCGAGAGTCACACAAAATTTTTATAAGGGCTGCTTATGTATTAATGTTGATGGCTAATCCTAACTTTTAAAGTGTTTTCCTCTTTAGTAATTGAGTTGTACGTGTTTAAATATAAGGAAATTTATACAAGGGTAGAAGAGCAAAGCGCAAGGAATCATATATTTTGGGATATTCATAAAAAAACTATAGTGTAGGTAACGTGATGATTTATAGGTATTTCGTTTTAATAATTTGCAAAATCCTTCACGAGCTGGTTTTTACGAGAAACTTGCTGGAGAATGAAATACATCTTACACAGAGAAAAATGCTTCCTTGTGAATTAGTTTTAATATCAAACTTCTGGGAGCATCGTAATAAAATTTGACAGTACCTAAACTACTGTTTGCTGTAAAATCACGAGGAGTATTTTCTTAAAATGTTGGTTTTAAAGGAGCGAATGAAACTCGATATAAAACACTACACACAGACTTTATTTACAAATGAATTATTAACTTTAAAATAACGGATTACAACTACAGGCACAACGAAGAAAATATAAATTAGAAACGCAAGTTAACAAGAACAAGGTCAAAACGTAACTAACTAAATTATGTCACAAAATCGAAAATTGTTCTGGTACCACCATCAATAACTGGTATGCAACAAAAGAATGCGAGCCAGAAGCCAATAAGAGGAAAAACCCAACAAGGTATGTCTCTGGCTCGAGCTACGAAATTCCTGTAACCAACATATAATTGAAGAGCATCATTATCATCATCATCATAAGGTCATCAGTCCTAAGACTGCTTGGACATGCACCTCCATTCTTTCCTATCCTGAGCTAATCTTCGCATTTCCCTAAAATTAGAATAACCCATATCCTTAACCATTTGCGAACAGTAATCTAATCTAGGCCTACCTTTTCGCCTCCCGTTTCTGCCTCTAATATGTCTCTGACTAGACCTTCATGCCTGAGAAGGTGTCCTACCAACCTATCTCGCCTATTTCTTATTTACTTCTATAGGATCCTCTTTTCTCGTACTCTTTCTAATATCTCTTCATTTATAACCTCTATCCACGGTATCTTCATCATTTGCCTGCAACATCACATTTCGAACGCTTCTAACCTATTGAAGAGCATCAATAATAAAATCGATAAAGTTGGTTGCCGTCGAAGTCCTTCGCAGAACCTGACCATTGGTTCCAAATCGGTCTATTATCTTTTGCAAAAGAACATTCAAGGGATATTGGTCTAAATTTCCATTATAATAAAATAAAATAGGTTGAATAATGATAAACAAATCTATCTCTAACGACTAAAAAAATATTAAAATTAAACTGAAACAAACATTAATAGTTCTCTTAAAGACCAACGCACTGATGAATATACATAGAATTAAAATAGAAAGGCGTACCTCAGCATCAGCCCGAAATTTAGAATTTAACCAAGCAGGTCGTCGCTTCGGAATCAAAAATGATCAGTCTTGGTAATTTTTAAACAATCTTTAATTGTATTTCAAGAAATTGAAATGAGTTGATAGTATGGTAAATTGTAATATTTAAAATGCATGAAATGACTAAACAAAAATCACATGAAATTTGTTTGCCCATATTAATTCAATTTTTATTTGTTACTTTCGAATTTTCCCGTTGTAAAGTAGGTGGGTATACAGTAGGTACACCTATTCAAAAAAATTAATGAAGTTCTCGAAAATTATAATAACGTCAAGAATATTTGGTTGAAAGTTATGATTGATAGAGAAAGACATTGTTTCCGAATTTCGTAACACTTGGCAATACAAAAACATGTAAAAAATGAATCGCGATATTTTCTCGCCTTTTTTTTCTGCCAGTTGTTTCCCGTTTCGACGTCGAGTGTATGGCAATCGGGTGGAATCGTTTATCATTCTACGCTTGTCGGACGAGATTAGCGAAGGATTTTGCTGATCGCTGATCTTTGCGAACGCCGCCACGCATCTTAATCTCAATTACTTCCCCTCCGTACCGCTGCCTTGACTACACAGCGTCAGGAAATCTCAAAAAAACGGTTAAAAATAGAATTTAGAGATTATATCTCCGGAAGCAAGTACAGACTGAGATCGATACATTTTACAGAATTTCTGCAATTTATTAATTTAGGCATACCCAATATCAAACTGGATTACAATAGAAAATACCACAAATGGCGCAATAAACGCCATCTGTAGTACGATGCTACATTTTAGGATTACGTATGCTCCAACAAGATCCATTTAAATATATGGATATCTACTTGCTGAAACGAATCCCGGCGTAGCTAACCTCAACGTGATAGGCACGTTACCATAATCGAATAAAATAATTCGAAGTGGTCTG
>NW_020442464.1:1498495-1501731 GCF_000699045.2 Agrilus planipennis
TGTGTTCTGTCGGAGCTGCCTGCGACGCGCTGATGAGATCCAAAAAGATCGAAATCGCGATCCGTGTCTGGCAGTTTCGACAGAATACAGACCACTTCGAATTATTTTATTGGATTACAAGAAACGTTAAATAATAAGGTGTTTAAACATTAGTTTATTTTCCGAAGAAATAAGTATGTTGATAAAATTGTTTGTTTTTCTTGTTGACAATGACAGATAATAGAAAATGACGATTAAAAGAGTCCTGGGTAATCGAATTTCCCCTGCTTTCCCCATAGGGGCAATATATTTTTTTCTTCAGAAAGTTAAGAATATTTGAATATTAAGTCGGAGCGAAGCCTTATTGTGATGAACTTATTATCTTCCTGGACAAATTAGTTATTAAAATTTACATTTAAAAATCTTTCGTTACCTCACATTTAGTGAAGCGGATGTTGGCGGTCGTTTTTATTAAAAAATGGCAGCGAACATATATCCTCCAAACTTTCAATTACTCTTTGTATATTTACCAAGTTTTCTCGGGACCCGAATTTTCGTAAAAAGTTAGTATTCATTGGATTCTAACGAAACGAATGATCGTCCTTTAAAAATAGAAAGCGGGGATTCCCCGAGCGTTTTTAGTGAACTTAGTGCAATGAATACGTTCTAAAACTGAACAATATTCGTTTCTAATGAATGTATTTAAATCTTGATAATTTATTTGTATTATTCGTCTATGCTCTTGAGTTAATACCTACCTTAAATTGATTAAATACAAAATTAATATTTTTTAGATTTAGATTCCTCCTGTCTTCACGGCCTCTCAGACCGGGGGCCCGTGACATTTTGCCCATTCTTTTACCTATTGTTACGCCAATGAATTCAAAGAATGCTTAACATAAAAGATTTTTCTGCATTGCCAAACACTGTGTGGTATACATGCTATTTTTTCCTTACTGAACTGTATATTCGTCCGTTAGTAGATTTTATCGACAAAGAAACAGACGCGCGAGCGGTCCCTTTTTATTCAATTAGGAAACTACGAAAAACGAATTAATCTTTGGATCAATGGTAACAACAACGAAAGGCCGTGGAAGAGTGTGAGCAAATGGGGATGAATTGAGACTGAACCGAACGGAGGTTGGATGTTGCAGCCGATAAGGTAATCACAACCAAAGGCAATGTCAGAATTTTAACGACAACGCTTCGGTGAACGCCTTTTTTTCGTTCCACAAATCTGTTCGTGATGGAGATTCGAATCGGATTGAAATTATGAGTCCGGCCGGAATGTTAACGGTAAAATTAGCAGTAATCAGTAACAGAATAAAATATTCATAAAATAAAGTAATTTATACCTTGAAATTTCTAAAAGAGAGAAAGAGTTCTGTCGGAGCTGCCTGCGACGCGCTGATGAGATCCAAAAAGATCGAAATCGCGATCCGCGTCTGCCAGTTTCGACAGAATACTGACCACTTCGAATTATTTTAAAGAGAGATAATATTGGTGCACAATTATTAAAAGAAAACTTAAGTATCAGATTAAATGAGCAAGACCAAGACTAAGACTAGAAGTATTTGAGCAAGATTAAGACAAACACCAAATAAGCAAGACCAAGGTAAATACAAAAGTTTAAACTATTGATTAGTAACTTTATTGTTATTTCACGGTAAATATAAATATGTACTCTTAAACTACTATAAATACAATTACCTATATGTACTGTTTTATACGGTTGAAGTTAAAGGACGTGGAAAAGCGGAACAGATAGAACAATAATCTAAGTAAAGTGTTTACATGTTTGTAACATATTTGTTAATATTTCAGTCATAATTGTTTATTTGTACATTTGTTTCTTTCTTTATTTGTATCAATTGTCCGAAATCAGTTCTTAAAATCATTATTTGTAATTTCAAGAACCTGCCTTTAAAAAACTTTTCCAAATTCAGTTGAATTCCTGCACTATTGTTGTGCAGGTATCAAAGAAACACATTTATTGCCTGTTCTAAAAGGCTCATTTTCTTTCAGTACTTCCAGGGTTGGTAAAGTTCACCACCCTGACAATAGTTATGCAGCTTGGTTACTGGAAATCCATAATTTTAAAGCTTAAACCCTTAGTAAGTAAAAACCTCAATAACTCAAATTATTTTACGTTTCCCTTGGTCTTTATCTTATCGAGGTTCTATTGTTCATGCAATTTTAAGCTTTTGAGAGGTGAAAGGCTATATGTCATACGATTTTAAGAGTTGGATTAGTTTGGAACAGTTTTCGGAGAAGCAGATGGTATTTTCAGATAGACGAGTTGAAAAAATATATTCCATACGCTCACCAAAAAGGAAAAATACCGAAAAGAAATGTGTAGTTTCTATGTTTGGCATACATTTTACCTTATCTGTATGTTTAAGTATGTAAACTGATGAAACTTTTACTTTTGTGTAGTTGTAATATACTCTTTAATTTATATTTCACTTTTATTACAGGGGCAACTAAGCGAAACTACCTTTAATTAAGAGAACGTTAAATTTGATCGTGTAGAATTCATAGAAATTTTAATTACATCATATTTCATTAATTAAAAATGTTTGCAAACAGTTACCGAAAGTTCTCGGCTATATCAGTTTTAGACGCCTTTTCTCCGGGAATTGCAAGTGCTGTTTTATATTACGTGACAAAGAACGCGACATATGGAAACCGAAGGCGTTTATTAACAGTTTTATTGTGCAAGCGAACAATAATTGTGTTCGTGAGAAAAATATTGGAAAACTTTAATTGTGCTTCAAAGATTTATTGGTTGATACTGGGTTGTTAAGACTTATAATTGTTAAAATAAAACAAAACACGAAAAGTTTCACAAAAATAAATATACAGTGGCATCATTAGCTGATGTGTATACAAATTTAACTGATTTATACCTATTTATATCCACGTGGTGGGTGGGGGGTGGTTTCTAAACATAGTACAATTAATATTGAGTAATGGTGCGAACTATTGCCTTCTATTTGATCGTTTAAAGTTACTCCTTTTTTTATAGTATCCATTAATTCTAACTGTTCTAGTAAATTTAACTTGAAACCCTTATAATGTCTACGTAAAATTTTGTAATCTAAGTTGAAGTTTATTATCTAACAGATGTTCTGCATAAGTTTATGCGAATTTCTGCCTTTGTCCTATATATAGATAGGTACTTTGAGACAATCTTTACATTTTAGTAGAAAACTCCCTATCCATGCTGTTTAGGGGTTTTACATTTATAATATTAT
>NW_020442464.1:1505229-1515402 GCF_000699045.2 Agrilus planipennis
GCTGTCAAACCTACACTAGCAAGGAGATCGGGCTGAAACTATAGCTACAAGCTATCCAAGGATGGTACTATAGAATGTCACCTCAAGGTAGGCCTAGTGGCGTCATCTCTTGGTTAGGCCGGAAACTTATCAATCCACCCTCGTATGTATTCCGTGCTGAAAAGCTGGGCACCTTTAATAATGTAGAAAAATTAGTTTTGGAGATAATTCTAGTTTTTAACCGATAAAAAAAAGGAGGAGGTTTTTAATGACTTTAATTATTCTTTTGTTTTATTTAATAGAGTATATCCCGAAATTAGTTCCATTTAAATTAAAAAAAAATCTTTAATAGTAGAAAAATAGAGAATAGGGATTAAGGAATTGGTTTAATGATGTTATTTGTACAGTATGAATTTAAATTTTACACTATACATGCCGGAGTTGCCTTGTAACGAACGTTGCATTGAAGCGCGCTCACGGCTCAAGCAATCCCCACTACGAACTCGACTACGTGGCCGAGTAGAGGAGGGACATCTGTTGCATGATTTCGTTACGTAACAACTCGCATGAAACGAACTTACGCTACTGTGCGTAAAAAAGCCTTCTTGGTGGTAATATAATTAAGCTTTTAAACTAATGTGCAATTAGTAAGGCTTTTAAACGAACAAGTAATCAATGAGGTTTATTAAATTATACTTCATACTTTAATGAAAAAATCAAAAGAAAACATCATACAAATGCAACTTGAAATCTTCAGCTAGAAACAATAATAAAATTCCAAAAATGCGCGATATTCTCTTATGGTCACTTAGAACGACGCTACATGTACCCTCACGTGTGTAGTCGTTCGCGTAGCTGTGTCGCTATTTTGGCGCTGATTCAAAATTAGTTACTTATACTAGAAATAGTGAAACATTTACCTTTTTCAAACGACTTCAAAAAAGGAGATTCTCAATTGGACTATATTGTTTGTGTGTACGTTACACGATTTCTTCTTCGATTTTGAATCGATTTTAATGATTTTTTGTTATTGGATAGGCTATATCTCAAGGGTGGTCCTATTTAAGTTTCAAGTAAATATTTCACCTCTGTAAGGATGTAAAATTAAAGAAAAATTTCCTTGTTTAACTTTACATTTTATGTTTGTACATATGTATGAGTAAAGTATTGAAATCGATTTATATATAGACATGAGTAGATATATTTAAGCTACTTTAAGTATTTATTTCTTTGTGCAATTGGAAATGTATAAAATATTTGATGTCGATCCTTTTTTTACAAATGGTTGCTAAGGATAACTGAATGTTTCTGCACACTGATGATTAACATTGCTGTGTGTTTCGGAATTTATAAACTCGGTTTAGTTTAGCAAAAAGCTAATAAATAACAGGGCGTTTAAAAAATATGTTCGTTTTCCGCTTCACGTGGTTCGGCACTTTTTTACATATACACATCTGACGTTGTATGAAAACCTTAGAAGAAGATCAAAGTAGATAATGTGTGGTCTGGAAATCCTTACTAATTGCACAATAAACCTCACCATTCCCCCATGTTTACAAGACGTCAGTCTTTGTAGCGGACATCCATCCATAATTTAGAGTATTGCTTCGGCTCTATCTAGGTTAGTCCACGTGTTTCGAATACACCTGGAAGATGACATTTCGAAAGGCGCGCCCGCGAAATAGTCATGACATCAAAATTTCATGAATGAAGTTATTTTCGGATATGTATTTCTATTATTTATCGAAGTGTCTTACAGTTAGTTCTACTAAAAATCTGATTCTCTTTTATTTTTGTGACGTAGATTGAAATAGGGAGGGGGTATAAAGTGTGAATATAGGGGTGTGAGGCCTCCCAGGGGAGGGGGGGAATAGGTTGTGGCTCTATACTTGTGCTAGTGTTCAGAGTTTCTGCTCTACTTAGTTTTAGATTTTCTATGCATAAATAAATCTCAAAGAATTGTCTTTTTTAAATTATTTTACCAGTATCCAAACTTTCTTACTTGATGTTTGTTGTTAAAACAAATTGATTAAAAGTACCAATTAGCAGTTATGGTCTATCTACCTCTACTCCTCTTAACTCCTATTTCTGCTTCTAATATGTTTCTAATTAGTCCTTCATGTCTGAGAAGGTGTCCTATCAACCTATCTCGCCTATTTCTTATTGACTTCCATAACGCCTTCTGTTCTCCTACTCTTTCTACTACCTCCTCATTTCTAATCTTCTCTTGAATGCTTTTAACCTCTTCTTTTCCGCCGCGCCCACTGTTCAGGTTCCGCACCCGTACAGTGTCGTGCTTCGGACAATCACCTTTAACAATTTTCTTCGAATATATTTTTTCATTCCCTAAGTCTTTAGAACGGNAACTGACTGGTTGTTTACATGTTTGTAGGATATTTGCTAGTATTTTAACCATAATTATACATTCGTTTATTTGTAGGTATAGCTGTTCATTTGTTTCTTTACTTATTTGTATTAACTGTTAGAAATCAGTTTCTCAATATTATTATTTCTAATTCCATGAATCTGCCTTGAGCAAACTTTTCCAAATTCAGTTGAATTCCTGCACTATTGTTGTGCAGGTATCAAAGAAACACATTTATTGCCTGTTCTAAAAGGCTCATTTTCTTTCAGTACTTCCAGGGTTGGTAAAGTTCACCACCCTGACAATAGTTATGCAGCTTGGTTACTGGAAATCCATAATTTTAAAGCTTAAACCCTTAGTAAGTAAAAACCTCAATAACTCAAATTATTTTACGTTTCCCTTGGTCTTTATCTTATCGAGGTTCTGCTATATAAACACTGGCTGTTTTAATAGCCCTATATTTACTTGCGTTACCCTTCCATGGTTGTATCGTATAATACTACTTTCGGTCTCAAAACAATACTACAAAGAAATACTTAACGATATGAAAAAAATGAAACGTTTATTTTACAATAAATAATTAGGTTTTCGCTATTCAGCTTGTACTTGTGGGATAAGTTTGTTCTTTAACACTGCTCATTATTTTCGTATACAGACCAGTGTGGTAATTTGCATCGGATTTGCGATTCATAATTGATGATCTTATAACCAACTCAGTATACACGAACGTATACCATGGTAATTACCGTCACCTTAATTCATGCAGTATGCAATTTACTCATTAAAAATCATCGCAATAATTCATATTCCCACGCCCCCTTGTTCCCTTTATAAAGTTAAACATAAACTTTTGCTTATCGGATAATCTGGGGTAATGGCGATGGCATTTACGAGCCTTTAATGAGTTCGTTTTAACCATGTTTAGAGCGTAATGGGGATATTTTGGCCTGCAACGGGCTTAGCGTCATAGCGGAACGGCGAGCATACATCAAGTCTATCTCGTTTCCAAAAACATTAGCTGAATTTATTACCCTTGCTCGACACGCGCTTTAATATTGCACCATATTCTTGTTTGATAACTTCATCTCTTTCGTCGAGTTGCATGAACCGGCCAGGCTGAACCTCTTTACAAGCCAAGACAGCTGCGAGCATGTTACCTGTACTAGAATATTCCTACTTACCTACATAAATGTGAGATGATATAATTTAGTTCTTCCTAAAATAAAGACAACTACATATATACAGCACTTTGATAAATTTGTACCTGTGCTTATAAAAATGATGCTAACTGGCATTTGTTCTACAATGTCAAAATAATGTTTAGTTTCAGAAATATCATATTCAATAAAAATTGCCTTGTGTAAAACTCACACAGTGGATTTTACTACCAGGCAGTATATCATTATTTTTAATTCATTGCTTAGCATTTGGGAGGACGCCGGTTCGATTCAGGGTTCGTCTGTCTTGGTCGAAGTTTTCTGTGGTTTCCTTGGATTACTTAGGCAAATGCATAGTAACATTCCACAGATAATCTTTCATTCTGTTCTGTCTTCATTTCACCCGTCTCATGTTTCTCACCCGAATCACCACTCACGCATTACCACAATTCCTGAAAGAAGGCTGAAGAGGGCCTTCCGTCCTACCTTTCGGCGTAGTCGGGGGGGTCTGTCCGCCCACCAGCATTAGTGGCTGGTGGGAATGAAACACCCAAAAGTTTTTTAGTTTTTTTTTTACGTGAAAAGGTTATACCGAGAGGCAAGACCTAGCAGTTTAGTCCATTTCTTAACATTCAGGAGGACGCCGGTTCGATTCCGAGTTCGTCTACTTTGGTCCAAGTTTTTCTGTGGTTTTCTTGGATCACTTAGGCAAATGCTGGGGCAGTTACAT
This sequence comes from Agrilus planipennis, assembly GCF_000699045.2. Taxonomy (NCBI): domain Eukaryota; kingdom Metazoa; phylum Arthropoda; class Insecta; order Coleoptera; family Buprestidae; genus Agrilus; species Agrilus planipennis. The sequence goes on from NW_020442464.1 coordinate 1,509,461, forward strand.
TCCACAGATAATCTTTCATTCACCCATTTCCACGATTCCTGAAAGCAAGCTGAAGAGAGCCTTCCGCCCTATCTTCGGGCGTAGTCCGGGGGGTCTGTCCGCCCACCAGCATTACTGGCTGGTAGGAATGAAACATCTGAAAGTTTTACTTGAAAAGGACTTCCATCGATTCACTTGTACGGTTATTATTAATCATTCGTTTAAGTTGGAGATACTCTGCAAATATTTGTTTGTAAATATAGATATAATCATTCTACTTCGGTGCAAGACTTCTAGTTATTCTACCTTCCACTCCAAAGTTAAGCAACACGCCTTATCGATTTAACGCGTGTGCAGATATTCCCCTTACAATAGTAAGTTCCAGAATATCTTCCTGAGAACACTTTACATTATAATAATATTTCGAAGTCTCTATTAAAGCAAAAAATTAAATTATCATTCGTAAATCGAACAAAAAACTGCTTATATTTATGAAGTAAATGCTGTCTCTTCAGATACATAATTTTTTAGTATATTACCACAAAGATCATTAACTGATTTTCTCGTCGATCTTTCGAAAGATGTGTCAATAAGGAGTCAGTGAAAACACGAACAGCATCATTAGGTCTAAGATACAGAAGTCCAAAAAACACTTAAAAAAGCTTGCTATTTCTGATTCTGTTTTATATTCAGTAGAATGGCCAAGAGATTGAATTTTTCAACAGGCTTGGCTTAGGTGAAAATGATAACTTTTTACCCTTGATTTAAACAATACAGATTGCACTACAGTATGAATTGCTTCTTCGAAATCCACAAAAATATTTTGTGGTGTAGGTCTCTCGGTCTCTGCAGTTTTATCAGAAAGTTTGAAAAATACATATGAATCTTGTTACAATGTGTGGAAAATAAATATTTGGTAAAATACTTGGAATAGCTTTTAAATGCACCCTCAACACTTATCTACACCCTGCGTAGGTATGTATGAAATGCGAAGATTAGCTTAGGATAGGAAAGAATGGGGGTACGTGTCCAAGAAGTCTTAGGACTGACGACCTTATGATGATGATGATGATACAATCTAGAATTTACAGCAATCGTGCAATTTAAAGCTTTCGATGGCTGCTACGGATTATGGTTTTTTGTTCAACAGATTTTGAAAGTTCGCTTAGTTTAGTTTTCAGGGAAGCAGGTGATATCTTCTGAAAGACAAGACTCAGAGAAATAAATTTATTCAAAGTAGACAAAAATTGCAAATTAATCCCATTCACCTAATTTCAACCAAAAATAACGACGAATTTCACCATTACTGATATAAAATATCTAAAATAGTTGAAAGGTCAGTTTCGTTCAGTATTCTTGATATAAAGTTGACCGTGCCTATGTGAGAAACAGAAAGGAAACATTTTGTGACATATTACACATTAATAACTTTTTCTAGAACGTTGATCCATATGCCGGCGCAAACGGTGGTGTTTTTTGTAAGCCTTTACAACAATCATTCTAACATCAAAATACGACCCCTTGGACGTTAATACGAAAGGTCCTGTAGTTCAACAAAAAAAAAAAACGAAAGCGACGGAAGCGTCGAAATGTGCTGTGTTATCGCTGCTGCGTCATTAATCATAGCACAATCTAAGGTCTCAGTTTTTGAAAAAAAACCCACAAAAAAATTTTATTATCGAACCCCTCTAAGAGTTAACGGACGCATAAATCTCTCAGCTCGGCCAGATAACTGGTGTTTCAGTCCGACTCGTTATTACGTGCAACTTCTTTGTGTTTGCTTTTCTTTTTTTAAAACGCACAGCCGTCTTCCTATATGGAAGGTTTTCCCTTAAATGGAAACGCACCTTTTACTAATGGCTATGATGCGGGCTCGTAGGCATATATGTATGTATGTATGTATATGGAAGAAAATTCGTATTCAAAGTCTTAAAAAAAGGTTATTACATCTGGCCAATTTTAAACGTTGAAGATGTATCTGCCTTTTTACATTTTCTTAATATATATATACATTAACATAAAAAGGACATACGTATCTAACAATTTTATTTGATGGACGAACCATTCAAACCAATATAATTGTCTAACTCTGTAGCTACACTCGTACATGCTCAAATAAATGCTTAATCTCTAGTATATGTAGTCTCTTCCTTAAATATGTATATACAAGGTCTGCTTAAAAAGTATCGAAAATTTTAAATTTCTTCGGGTTACGTTCTATATTCTATTTCCGATTTTTATTGTGGCGCTTTGTTGATGCTCAGGTCGATTTTTGCCGATTCTCAAAAACGGATAAAAGAATCTGTATTAAATTTTGAGTGAAAAAAAAAATTAAGTGCGCGGACGCATTCCCAATGTTGACTGTGGCATATGGTGAAGCTACCTCGGACGAAAAAAGCGTTTATCATCGGTGGTACAAAATATTTTTAGAGGGCCAAGAAGATGTGAACGACGAAGAGCGTGCCGGGCGCCAACAACAGACGAAAACATTGATGAAGTGAAGAAAATACTATTGGCCAATCGTCGAATCATCGATAGAGAAGTTGCTGAGAACCTAACCATATCGATTGACTCTTGTCATTTGATATTTACCAATGATTTGAGAATGAGACGGGTCGCCGTGAAATTCGTACCAAAATTGCTCAATTTCGACTAAAAACAGCATCGGATTAACATTGCTGTTAGCTGTTAGTTGTTAGACTCTGTACGTGACGACCCAAATTTGATCCAGAGGGTCGTAACTGTTGAAGAATCATGGGTTTATAGTTATGACGTGGAAACCAAAGCTCAATCATCCCAATGGAAGCTGCCGCACGAGCCATAACCGAAAAAAGCGCGCCAAGTTAGGTCGAATGTGAAACTTTTGCTTACAGTTTTCTTCGATTATAGGGGCGTGGTGCATCATGAGTTCTTGCCACAGAGTAGAACGATGAATAAGGCGTATCACCTGCAGATTATATACAATTTGCGCGAAGAAATCGGCCAGAAATACCCGTATTTGTGGAAGTACAAAAATTGATTTTTGCATCGTGTTCACACATCGTTGCTTGTGCACGAATTTTTGGCCAAAAGCAACACACTAATAATGCCGCACCCACCGTATTCACCAGATCTGGCTCCCTGTGACTTTTTCTTGTTCCCGAAACGGAAGAGGCCCATGAAAGGTGGTCGCTATGCTACGATTGAGGAGATAAAAACGGTATCTAAGAGGGGGGTAGGAGGAGCGGGAGTACTTATTATTATAGAATGTTGTCATATTTTTCGTTCTCCCTTTCGGTTTTCATCTTAAATTTAGCTGCCAGAATGTCGCTCTTCTCATGCTAATCGTAAGTTTTGTAAGCTCTTTGTTATTTTGTCGCTTATCATTTATTAATGACTGTTGTCGTCGTAAACACTCAGTAGTTTCCAAAAACAATATTTCGTATTAAGGGCTTATCAACGATGACAAGCCACAGCGCGAAGGAGACGTAACACACGTGGAGTACCTAATACCTAAATTTACGTGTAAATCGATGAAAAATTTAATACGAAAATGTTCACCAACGAAAGGTTCACTGAGGTAAAATGAACGTTCTCATGATCAGACTGATTTTACCAAAACTAAANTGATATCTTCTGAAAGACAAGACTCAGAGAAATAAATTTATTCAAAGTAGACAAAAATTGCAAATTAATCCCATTCACCTAATTTCAACCAAAAACAGCATCGCATTAACATTGCTAAGGAGCTGTTGGACTCTGTCCGTGACGACCCAAATTTGCTCCAGAGGGTCATAACTGGTGACGAATCATGGGTTTATAGTTATGACGTGGAAACCAAAGCTCAATCATCCTAATGGAAGCTGCCGCACGAGCCATAACCGAAAATAGTGCGCCAAATTAGGTCGAATGTGAAACTTTTGCTTACAGTTTTCTTCGATTACAGGGGCGTAGTGCATCAGGAGTTCTTGCCACAGAGAAGAACGATGAATAAGGCGTATCACCTGCAGATTATGTGTAATTTGCGCGAGGAAATCCGCCAGAAACGCCCGTATTTGTGGAAGTACAAAAATTGGTTTTTGCATCGTGTTCACACATCGTTGCTTGTGCACGAATTTTTGACCAAAAGCAACACACTAATAATGCCGCACCCACCGTATTCACCAGATCTGGCCCCCTGTGACTTTTTCTTGTTCCCGAAACTGAAGAGACCCATCAAAGAATGACGCTATGCTACGATTTAGGAGATAAAGACGGCATCGAAGAGGGGGGTAGGAGGAGCGGGAGTACTTATTATTATAAAATGTTGTCATGATTTTCGTTCTTCCCTTCGGTTTTCATCTTAAATTTAGCTGCCAGAATGTCGCTCTTCTCATGCTAATCGTAAGTTTCGTAAGCTCTTTGTTATTTTGTCGCTTATCATTTATTAATGACTGTTGTCGTCGTAAACACTCAGTAGTTTCCAAAAACAATATTTCGTATTAAGGGCTTATCAACGATGACAAGCCACAGCGCGAAGGAGACGTAACACACGTGGAGTACCTAATACCTAAATTTACGTGTAAATCGATGAAAAATTTAATACGAAAATGTTCACCAACGAAAGGTTCACTGAGGTAAAATGAACGTTCTCATGATCAGACTGATTTTACCAAAACTAAATTTTTTCTATTTTGCTTATATTTAATATGCAGTCAAAGATCTTTAAGTTGAACATTCTAAAAACCATCAATTGTACATAGTGGTGAGCAAAGCAAGATCAAGATCTAGACTGTCCCAGTCTTGGTATTGGTCTTGGTCTTGGTTTTGGTCTTGCCTATACAGTCTTGGTCTTGGTCTTGTTGATATAGTCTCGGTTTTGGAATTACTGATATGACCACAGTCTCGTAGATCCTTTTTTTCAGAACAGTGGTAACGTTTCTATTTTTTAGGTTCAGTGTTCAAATCTAGTACCTGAAGCAAAATAAAAATTTCAAACACTAAAAATGTTTTGTTCAAAGAGAATGTATATTCTTACATATTTAGTCTTTATCTTGCATATTCGGTCTTGGTTTTAGTCTTGGTCTGGATCGTTCGGTCTTGATCTTGGTCTTACTAGTATAAAGACAGTATTGGTCTTATTCTTACATTTACGCAACCAAGAGAAACTTTGTTCATCCCTAATTATGCTCGAATAGAGGAAAGGAAAGTTTCTGTTCTTCCCTTAAATAATGGTAGTAGACCAATAGTCTTGTCCAATGCGTGCCCATACAGGGTGACTCGAATTTACTCGTATTTCTCTCGGGAGAGAACTATCACTAATTTAGAATGATTTAACCTCTGTCATATACTTCGGTTTTCTTTTTCTGATCACCCAATATAAACGTAATTCCTTTAATAACAGGTAAATACCGAAAAAGTGTATTTACCACTAATTTCGACGTACACATATTCATATGATGTTTATTAAAAAAAGCTTTGAAAAATATTTAATTCAAACCATATAATAATATTTCGATTAAATTGCAACGGCAAGGAATTGTTTTCTTTTGTTTTGAAAGTTAGGAAAGTGGACAAATACATCGGAGTTCTTCGTCTATTTTCAACACGCTTCTGGTGTATATAAACGTGATAGAGCATCCATTTAGCCAGCGTTTTAGGGACACATTTGTCACGGAAGTTTTTTCCGTTTGTAGCGAATGCAGCTTATGGCTTTTATTTAGGAAGTTGGACGCGCGTCACGCCTTTGGTTGCCTTAAACTGCGCCGTTGAGTTGATCTCTTTCTTCCGAAAGCGGGCGAAAAAATTCACAGCTGCACCTAATGACATCAGCTGTTTCCAAGAAAATAAAAAGGGCTTTGATTGATTTGAAATTTAAATTTCGAACTTGCCTTTTGAGTTGACGGAAATTAATAAAGTAGAATCTATTAGGGAAAATTCTACAACTAGCATATATTTTTTTATTATCTTTTAATTTGATATATACAAGGTCTGCTTAAAAAGTA
>NW_020442464.1:1518346-1523765 GCF_000699045.2 Agrilus planipennis
TAGGTTAGGTTAGGTTATCGGGTTTTGTTTAAGTGACCACCCTCTTTCGATCCCCCACCTCCAACCGCTTGAAAATACTTTTTTATTGAATTTTATTTGAATTATAGTTTATGAAAATTGTCAAAATAATCAACTTTCAACCCCCATAACTTTTTATGGGGTGAGACCGCCGCAATTCTTTATGGGGTTTTACTCAGGTGACCACCCTCTTTCGATCCCCCCTACTCTCTTTCGATCCCCCCTACCTCCAACCCCATCTAACCCCCATAACTTTTTATGGGGGTGAGACCGCCACGAACTTTTTATGGTACAGTGGTGGGGGAGTCCTCCTCTTTCGATCCCATCTACCCGGGGGTGGGGGCCATCATCTAGACATTTACCAACAGCTTTATAAATATGAAAACTTCAACCACCGGATTCGGAGCTGCAGCTACTCCTGTGACCTCCTTGACCCCCCAAACGCAGTACTGACAACTTTCTAAAACCTTTCTAAAAGAATCATCAAATTCTCGTGTGTTTCATGAAACCGCCGAATTTCCTTAATGAAGACAACTGTTATTAATAGGTAGATATTCGTTTTAGTTCTCACTGTCAGCCACTGTACGAGGTAGTAGAGCAATTACCAAATCCCGCATCAATTCTGTCACAGGTTGCCGTTGCCATTGCGTTGTTGTAATATCGCGATTCAATTAAAGTGATATATTGACCAAATGTGGGTGACGGCATATCCAGAATACATAACGTTCGCAGTTACACAATTGTGATTGTGTGCGTTTGTATGCTCGTGTGTTAGGCGTGTTTGTCTGGGTGTCGTTTTAAGTGACGCGCTCGCTGAATTTGGATTTGATGGCGACATTTTCAGTAACTGTTCCATTTGTTTCAGGGACCTTACGAGCAATAACATCACCCATTTGTACGAAAACACTTTGGGCGCTTTCGTGCATCTCGACGAACTGTAAGTGTTTTATTTTACCATTTTCTTTTAATTAGGCAATATCATAATAACTGTATGGTACGTTTTAAATACTTTACGTAAACTTATTGTGTAAGTATATTATCTACTTTTGTATAATGTATGCATTTGAGTATCTAATATATAGGCGAGCGGGAGGTTGTTGAAAAATGGCTTATAAGAAAGTGAAAATGCTGACTGTCATGTCGTCCTAGTAGCTACTTTTTATGTATTTTGGGTCGCTGTATGCGAATATAAAGTATAGTTTTGTCTTAAGTTACGTAGCATTGAGTAAAATGCAATTTTAGGCAAAATTCCGAAAAACAATTTAATACCTTTTTGTGTTCAGCTCGTTGTTTTTTTAAAAATTTTAGATATTTTCTTTTGAAATGAATATTATTAAAATTTTTAAGCGATTTGGAAGAAAATAGGATCGATTTTAAGTGTTTAATCAAATTCCAATTAGAGATTTATAATTTTAACATACGAATTGTAATTTCAATCGGTAATGTTGAGTAACGATGTTTCGAATTTCGAATTTAGATAGGTAGATAGTATTAAAGCATTAGGTATCTATAAGGAAGCCATTAGGAAAGTTTTAATGATAATATTAAAAAAGAAAAATGAGACGCCAGATTTTCATCGCTGCTGCGTTGGAGCAAATATTCTACATCATGTTCAGCGTTACTTTTTGGCTGTTACTTATTACTAACAAATCATTTAGTAATTGGTACTATTTACACTTAAGCGTAATTAATAAACAAGATAAAAAATGAAAAAGGTAACGTAATTTTGAATGATGTAAATAAATCATAAAGACACATGAAAAAACTGGGATAGAGAGATTTAGGATTACGTATGCACTGTTAAGACAGCAGGTAAAAGTTGGTCTGTGTTCTGTCGGAGCTGCCTGCGACGCGCTGATGAGATCCAAAAAGATCGAAATCGCGATCCGCGTCTGNAAATTTCAAACACTAAAAATGTTTTGTTCAAAGAGAATGTATATTCTTACATATTTAGTCTTTATCTTGCATATTCGGTCTTGGTTTTAGTCTTGGTCTGGATCGTTCGGTCTTGATCTTGGTCTTACTAGTATAAAGACAGTATTGGTCTTGTTCTTACATTTACGCAACCAAGAGAAACTTTGTCCATCCCTAATTATGCTCGAATAGGGGAAAGGAAAGTTTCAGCTCTTTCCTTAAATAATGTTAATAGACTAATAGTCTTGTCCCATGCGTGCCCATACAGGGTGACTCAAATTTACTCGTTTTCCTTTCGGGAGAAGAAACTATCACTAATTTAGAATGATTTAACCTCTGTCATATACTTCGGTTTTCTTTTTCTGATCACCCAATATAAACGTAATTCCTTTAATAACAGGTAAATACCGAAAAAGTGTATTTACCACTAATTTCGACGTACACATATTCATATGATGTTTATTAAAAAAAGCTTTGAAAAATATTTAATTCAAACCATATAATAATATTTGTAATAATTGCAACGGCAAGGAATTGTTTTCTTTTCTTTCGAAAGTCCGAAAGTAAGGAAAGTGGACAAATAAATCGGAGTTCTTCGTCTATTTTCAACACGCTTCTGGTGTATATAAACGTGATAGAGCATCCATTTAGCCAGCGTTTTAGGGACACATTTGTCACGGAAGTTTTTTCCGTTTGTAGCGAATGCAGCTTATGGCTTTTATTTAGGAAGTTGGACGCGCGTCACGCCTTTGGTTGCCTTAAACTGCGCCGTTGAGTTGATCTCTTTCTTCCGAAAGCGGGCGAAAAAATTCACAGCTGCACCTAATGACATCAGCTGTTTCCAAGAAAATAAAAAGGGCTTTGATTGATTTGAAATTTAAATTTCGAACTTGCCTTTTGAGTTGACGGAAATTAATAAAGTAGAATCTATTAGGGAAAATTCTACAACTAGCATATATTTTTTTATTATCTTTTAATTTGATATATACAAGGTCTGCTTAAAAAGNCTATTGGCCAATCGTCGAATCATCGATAGAGAAGTTGCTGAGAACCTAACCATATCGATTGACTCTTGTCATTTGATATTTACCAATGATTTGAGAATGAGACGGGTCGCCGTGAAATTCGTACCAAAATTGCTCAATTTCGACTAAAAACAGCATCGGATTAACATTGCTGTTAGCTGTTAGTTGTTAGACTCTGTCCGTGACGACCCAAATTTGATCCAGAGGGTTGTAACTGTTGAAGAATCATGGGTTTATAGTTATGACGTGGAAACCAAAGCTCAATCATCCTAATGGAAGCTGCCGCACGAGCCATAACCGAAAATAGTGCGCCAAATTAGGTCGAATGTGAAACTTTTGCTTACAGTTTTCTTCGATTACAGGGGCGTAGTGCATCAGGAGTTCTTGCCACAGAGAAGAACGATGAATAAGGCGTATCACCTGCAGATTATGTGTAATTTGCGCGAGGAAATCCGCCAGAAACGCCCGTATTTGTGGAAGTACAAAAATTGGTTTTTGCATCGTGTTCACACATCGTTGCTTGTGCACGAATTTTTGACCAAAAGCAACACACTAATAATGCCGCACCCACCGTATTCACCAGATCTGGCCCCCTGTGACTTTTTCTTGTTCCCGAAACTGAAGAGACCCATCAAAGAATGACGCTATGCTACGATTTAGGAGATAAAGACGGCATCGAAGAGGGGGGTAGGAGGAGCGGGAGTATATATTATTATAAAATGTTGTCATGATTTTCGTTCTTCCCTTCGGTTTTCATCTTAAATTTAGCTGCCAGAATGTCGCTCTTCTCATGCTAATCGTAAGTTTCGTAAGCTCTTTGTTATTTTGTCGCTTATCATTTATTAATGACTGTTGTCGTCGTAAACACTCAGTAGTTTCCAAAAACAATATTTCGTATTAAGGGCTTATCAACGATGACAAGCCACAGCGCGAAGGAGACGTAACACACGTGGAGTACCTAATACCTAAATTTACGTGTAAATCGATGAAAAATTTAATACGAAAATGTTCACCAACGAAAGGTTCACTGAGGTAAAATGAACGTTCTCATGATCAGACTGATTTTACCAAAACTAAATTTTTTCTATTTTGCTTATATTTAATATGCAGTCAAAGATCTTTAAGTTGAACATTCTAAAAACCATCAATTGTACATAGTGGTGAGCAAAGCAAGATCAAGATCTAGACTGTCCCAGTCTTGGTATTGGTCTTGGTCTTGGTTTTGGTCTTGCCTATACAGTCTTGGTCTTGGTCTTGTTGATATAGTCTCGGTTTTGGAATTACTGATATGACCACAGTCTCGTAGATCCTTTTTTTCCTAACAGTGGTAACGTTTCTATTTTTTAGGTTCAGTGTTCAAATCTAGTACCTGAAGCAAAATAAAAATTTCAAACACTAAAAATGTTTTGTTCAAAGAAAAAATATATTAAAGTTGCTTTAAATAGTTTAACACATAAATCCACCGGAAGTAATAATTTTTTATTTATTCTTACATATTTAGTCTTTATCTTGCATATTCGGTCTTGGTTTTAGTCTTGGTATGGATCGTTCGGTCTTGATCTTGGTCTTACTAGTATAAAGACAGTATTGGTCTTGTTCTTACATTTACGCAACCAAGAGAAACTTTGTCCATCCCTAATTATGCTCGAATAGGGGAAAGGAAAGTTTCAGCTCTTTCCTTAAATAATGTTAATAGACTAATAGTCTTGTCCCATGCGTGCCCATACAGGGTGACTCAAATTTACTCGTTTTCCTTTCGGGAGAAGAAACTATCACTAATTTAGAATGATTTAACCTCTATCATATACTTCGGTTTTCTTTTTCTGATCACCCAATATAAACGTAATTCCTTTAATAACAGGTAAATACCGAAAAAGTGTATTTACCACTAGTTTCGACGTACACATATTCATATGATGTTTATTAAAAAAAGCTTTGAAAAATATTTAATTCAAACCATATAATAATATTTCGATTAAATTGCAACGGCAAGGAATTGTTTTCTTTTGTTTTGAAAGTTAGGAAAGTGGACAAATACATCGGAGTTCTTCGTCTATTTTCAACACGCTTCTGGTGTATATAAACGTGATAGAGCATCCATTTAGCCAGCGTTTTAGGGACACATTTGTCACGGAAGTTTTTTCCGTTTGTAGCGAATGCAGCTTATGGCTTTTATTTAGGAAGTTGGACGCGCGTCACGCCTTTGGTTGCCTTAAACTGCGCCGTTGAGTTGATCTCTTTCTTCCGAAAGCGGGCGAAAAAATTCACAGCTGCACCTAATGACATCAGCTGTTTCCAAGAAAATAAAAAGGGCTTTGATTGATTTGAAATTTAAATTTCGAACTTGCCTTTTGAGTTGACGGAAATTAATAAAGTAGAATCTATTAGGGAAAATTCTACAACTAGCATATATTTTTTTATTATCTTTTAATTTGATATATACAAGGTCTGCTTAAAAAGTA
>NW_020442464.1:1524919-1527354 GCF_000699045.2 Agrilus planipennis
CGTGCTGTCAAACCTACACTAGCAAGGAGATCGGGCTGAAACTATAGCTACAAGCTATCCAAGGATGGTACTATAGAATGTCACCTCAAGGTAGGCCTAGTGGCGTCATCTCTTGGTTAGGCCGGAAACTTATCAATCCACCCTCGTATGTATTCCGTGCTGAAAAGCTGGGCACCTTTAATAATGTAGAAAAATTAGTTTTGGAGATAATTCTAGTTTTTAACCGATAAAAAAAAGGAGGAGGTTTTTAATGACTTTAATTATTCTTTTGTTTTATTTAATAGAGTATATCCCGAAATTAGTTCCATTTAAATTAAAAAAAAATCTTTAATAGTAGAAAAATAGAGAATAGGGATTAAGGAATTGGTTTAATGATGTTATTTGTACAGTATGAATTTAAATTTTACACTATACATGCCGGAGTTGCCTTGTAACGAACGTTGCATTGAAGCGCGCTCACGGCTCAAGCAATCCCCACTACGAACTCGACTACGTGGCCGAGTAGAGGAGGGACATCTGTTGCATGATTTCGTTACGTAACAACTCGCATGAAACGAACTTACGCTACTGTGCGTAAAAAAGCCTTCTTGGTGGTAATATAATTAAGCTTTTAAACTAATGTGCAATTAGTAAGGCTTTTAAACGAACAAGTAATCAATGAGGTTTATTAAATTATACTTCATACTTTAATGAAAAAATCAAAAGAAAACATCATACAAATGCAACTTGAAATCTTCAGCTAGAAACAATAATAAAATTTCAAAAATGCGCGATATTCTCTTATGGTCACTTAGAACGACGCTACATGTACCCTCACGTGTGTAGTCGTTCGCGTAGCTGTGTCGCTATTTTGGCGCTGATTCAAAATTAGTTACTTATACTAGAAATAGTGAAACATTTACCTTTTTCAAACGACTTCAAAAAAGGAGATTCTCAATTGGACTATATTGTTTGTGTGTACGTTACACGATTTCTTCTTCGATTTTGAATCGATTTTAATGATTTTTTGTTATTGGATAGGCTATATCTCAAGGGTGGTCCTATTTAAGTTTCAAGTAAATATTTCACCACTGTAAGGATGTAAAATTAAAGAAAAATTTCCTTGTTTAACTTTACATTTTATGTTTGTACATATGTATGAGTAAAGTATTGAAATCGATTTATATATAGACATGAGTAGATATATTTAAGCTACTTTAAGTATTTACACTTTGTGCAAGTGGAAATGTATAAAATATTTGATGTCGATCCCTTTTTTACAAATGGTTGCTAAGGATAACTGAATGTTTCTGCACACTGATGATTAACATTGCTGTGTGTTTCGGAATTTATAAACTCGGTTTAGTTTAGCAAAAAGCTAATAAATAACAGGGCGTTTAAAAAATATGTTCGTTTTCCGCTTCACGTGGTTCGGCACTTTTTTACATATACACATCTGACGTTGTATGAAAACCTTAGAAGAAGATCAAAGTAGATAATGTGTGGTCTGGAAATCCTTACTAATTGCACAATAAACCTCACCATTCCCCCATGTTTACAAGACGTCAGTCTTTGTAGCGGACATCCATCCATAATTTAGAGTATTGCTTCGGCTCTATCTAGGTTAGTCCACGTGTTTCGAATACACCTGGAAGATGACATTTCGAAAGGCGCGCCCGCGAAATAGTCATGACATCAAAATTTCATGAATGAAGTTATTTTCGGATATGTATTTCTATTATTTATCGAAGTGTCTTACAGTTAGTTCTACTAAAAATCTGATTCTCTTTTATTTTAGTGACATAGATTGAAATAGGGAGGGGTATAAAGTGTGAATATAGGGGTGTGAGGCCTCCCAGGGGAGGGGGGGAATAGGTTGTGGCTCTATACTTGTGCTAGTGTTCAGAGTTTCTGCTCTACTTAGTTTTAGATTTTCTATGCATAAATAAATCTCAAAGAATTGTCTTTTTTAAATTATTTTACCAGTATCCAAACTTTCTTACTTGATGTTTGTTGTTAAAACAAATTGATTAAAAGTACCAATTAGCAGTTATGGTCTATCTACCTCTACTCCTCTTAACTCCTATTTCTGCTTCTAATATGTTTCTAATTAGTCCTTCATGTCTGAGAAGGTGTCCTATCAACCTATCTCGCCTATTTCTTATTGACTTCCATAACGCCTTCTGTTCTCCTATTCTTTCTACTACCTCCTCATTTCTAATCTTCTCTTGAATGCTTTTAACCTCTTCTTTTCCGCCGCGCCCACTGTTCAGGTTCCGCACCCGTACAGTGTCGTGCTTCGGACAATCACCTTTAACAATTTTCTTCGAATATATTTTTTCATTCCCTAAGTCTTTAGAACGGAATAATTATGTAAATAATAAATTTTCTTATTAATTATTTAATTAGCAACATTTGAATACAAAAATATAAATTTAATTATTTAGTCTTTATCT
>NW_020442464.1:1527792-1533818 GCF_000699045.2 Agrilus planipennis
TCAAAGTTAATAAATATGCCAATTTTTATACATTTCTAGGCATGTAAATATTTATATAGTCATTCTTAAACAATATTCAAAGGTAAAACTAATGAAAAATACATAAAAATATTGAGAAAGTTATATAAAACATTATTTAAATATCTTTATCAATAGGGTAGGTTAGGTTAGGTTATCGGGTTTTGTTCAAGAGACACCCTCTTTCGATCCCCCACCTCCACCCGCTTGAAAATATTTTTTTTATTGAATTTTATTTGAATTATAGTTTATGAAAATTGTCAAAATAATCAACTTTCAACCCCCATAACTTTTTATGGGGTGAGACCGCCGCAATTCTTTATGGGGTTTTACTCAGGTGACCACCCTCTTTCGATCCCCCCTACTCTCTTTCGATCCCCCCTACCTCCAACCCCATCTAACCCCCATAACTTTTTATGGGGGTGAGACCGCCACGAACTTTTTATGGTACAGTGGTGGGGGAGTCCTCCTCTTTCGATCCCATCTACCCGGGGGTGGGGGCCATCATCTAGACATTTACCAACAGCTTTATAAATATGAAAACTTCAACCACCGGGTTCGGAGCTGCAGCTACTCCTGAGACCTCCTTGACCCCCCAAACGCAGTACTGACAACTTTCTAAAACCTTTCTAAAAGAATCATCAAATTCTCGTGTGTTTCATGAAACCGCCGAATTTCCTTAATGAAGACAACTGTTATTAATAGGTAGATATTCGTTTTAGTTCTCACTGTCAGCCACTGTACGAGGTAGTAGAGCAATTACTAAATCCCGCATCAATTCTGTCACAGGTTGCCGTTGCCATTGCGTTGTTGTAATATCGCGATTCAATTAAAGTGATATATTGACCAAATGTGGGTGACGGCATATCCAGAATACATAACGTTCGCAGTTACACAATTGTGATTGTGTGCGTTTGTATGCTCGTGTGTTAGGCGTGTTTGTCTGGGTGTCGTTTTAAGTGACGCGCTCGCTGAATTTGGATTTGATGGCGACATTTTCAGTAACTGTTCCATTTGTTTCAGGGACCTTACGAGCAATAACATCACCCATTTGTACGAAAACACTTTGGACGCTTTCGTGCATCTCGAGGAACTGTAAGTGTTTTAATTTACCATTTTATTTTTAATTAGGCAATATTATAATAACTGTATGGTACGTTTTAAATACTTTACGTAAACTTATTGTATAAGTATATTATCTGCTTATGTATAACACATGCATTTGAGTATCTAACATATATAGGCGAGCGGGAGGTTGTTGAAAAATGGTTTATAAGAAAGTGAAAATGCTGACTGTCATGTCGTCCTAGTAGCTACTTTTTATGTATTTTGGGTCGCTGTATGCGAATATAAAGTATAGTTTTGTCTTAAGTTACGTAGCATTGAGTAAAATGCAATTTTAGGCAAAATTCCGAAAAACAATTTAATACCTTTTTGTGTTCAGCTCGTTGTTTTTTTAAAAATTTTAGATATTTTCTTTTGAAATGAATATTATTAAAATTTTTAAGCGATTTGGAAGAAAATAGGATCGATTTTAAGTGTTTAATCAAATTCCAATTAGAGATTTATAATTTTAACATACGAATTGTAATTTCAATCGGTAATGTTGAGTAACGATGTTTCGAATTTCGAATTAGATAGGTAGATAGTATTAAAGCATTAGGTATCTATAAGGAAGCCATTAGGAAAGTTTTAATGATAATATTAAAAAAGAAAAATGAGACGCCAGATTTTCATCGCTGCTGCGTTGGAGCAAATATTCTACATCATGTTCAGCGTTACTTTTTGGCTGTTACTTATTACTAACAAATCATTTAGTAATTGGTACTATTTACACTTAAGCGTAATTAATAAACAAGATAAAAAATGAAAAAGGTAACGTAATTTTGAATGATGCAAATAAATCATAACACTGGGAGATAGGGTGGTAAGAGAGAAGTTACTAATTCCTAGAAAATCATTCACAAATGAAAATTATTCGAAGCTGTTTAATTTGAATAAAGAAAGAATTGAATGTAAAAGGCTTTTAATTCTTGTAACTCCCCATACATTTTGACCATTGACGCTTTAAGCAGCAGTTGTGCGCCTCATATACAAAGAATTTGTTCGATTGGTTCTGATAGTTTTGCAGAAAAGTTGAAGATGAAAAAAACAGTCAAATTGTCACTAGTATCCTAAAATTTTATCCAAGAGTACAAAATAAAAGAATGTGCTGCACGTAGAAAAGGTGACTTAAATTTTAAATTTAGTCACGCGACCGCTGAACTTGACACCTCTACTTGAAACTTATCAATGAACATAAAAATTATTATTGCTTTCCGGAAATTGACAAAAATTACATTTTACGTAATGTCTTGTAATGTAAATCGTTTTGTGTTTTTGTGGTGTGGGTGTGTTAGCTTGATAGACATTAATATAGTTTACGTCAATACGAACCACTACTATTGGATACTGTAGGAATTTTATTTAGGTTGAAATTATAGGCTAAATAATGTTCCTATCCTACTAAAAAAAAAACTAGTGGACAAGTAAAAAGGTGTTTATTTATCTACATTCTACAGTAATATTTAATGAGAAAATGTCTTACTTCCTAAAATTGTATAATTAGTTTACTATTTAAAAATTTATTTGCATGCCTTTTTCTCTTCCCATTTCATTCATGGACTTCCAACATAAAAAGTTAAACATTTCATTAAACCAAGAGTAGTACTTATCCCATTTTAAGCAAATAAGTGTCTCCTTCATTTTTTTTAGTGTTGCGGTATTTGGAATATATTCCCCTGGTTTAATTATTTATTTTGTCACAGTTTCCTTATATATTTTTATTAATCAATTGGGTTAGGACATGAAATCGTTTTATTATATCATATTTGGAATCTACGCATACGACTTATTTAGTTAAATTTTTTGTCTTCTGTCTAAAAATCCTTTTTAAAATCGTTACAGCATTTTAAAAGCTGCCGAAATTGAAAATGCTTCTGACCTTGTAGAGAGCGCGTGACGTCACTATACTGTAGCAAAACCATTGCACGCGTTACTGCCGCTGCCGTTTATTAAATATGTCAACCTTTTATTTAATTTACTATATAAAAAAATGAATAATTAACGTTTATTTGACAATTAAAATTAGGGTCAATGTCTAGATGATGGGATCGAAAGAGGAGGTCTCCCCCACCACCGTACCATAAAAAATTCGTGGCGGTCTCACCCCCATAAAAAGTTATGGCGGTTCAAAGTTGAATATTTTGACAAAAGGGGTGGGGAAAGGGGGGATCGAAAGAGGGTAGGGGGCATCGACATAGGGAGGTTACCTGAGTAAAACCATGAAAAACTTGCGGCGCTCTCACCCCCATAAAAAGTTATGGGAATTGAAAGTTGATTATTTTGTCAATTTTCATACACTATAATTCAAATAAAATTCAATAAAAAAATATTTTCAAGCGGATGGAGGTGGGGGATCGAAAGAGGGTGGTCACTTGAACAAAACTCGATAACGTAACCTAACCTACCCTATTGATAAAGATATTTAAATAATGTTTTATATAACTTTCTCAATATTTTTATGTATTTTTCATTAGTTTTACCTTTGAAAATTGTTTAAGAATGACTATATAAATATTTACATGCCTAGAAATGTAAAAAAATTGCCATATTTATTAACTTTAAACCCCCATAACTTTTTATGGGGGTGAGACCGCCACGAATTTTTTATGGTATAGTGGTGTGGGAGACCTCCTCTTTCGATCCTCCCCACTATCATTTAGACCTTTACCAAAATTAGTTACTAATTAATTATATTACTGATAAATTTCGCACTGATTTTCGATAAAATGTCCCAATTCAATTCATAAACTATTTCTTTAAAAAAAAAATGTGTTTTACAGAAATCGACCTCAGAACTAAAAGACTTCTAATGTTGAACAGAAAATAATTGCATTCAATCATTCATAATGAGTTACATTTATGTAGAATGTATAATGATAAGGATCAAAGGATTATATGTAAATGAATTACTATGATCTTTTGATCAATCTTTAAAAATAATAATGAAATTTTTGTCGACACTCGAATTATGTTTCAAATTATCAATGTGAGTTATTTCCGCATTATTACTTTCTCAGATCTCTTTGAATTTCCACCAAAGATTTACCTTTTGTTTCTGGCAAAAACAAATAAGGAAATGCTGTACCGGCGACCATAATCGCGGCAAAAATGTAGAATGTTACATCAATTCCCAAACTGTCGTTCATATTTAAATAAAATTTTGTTATCAAGAAAGCCATAAACCAACTGAATGCGCCAGTGCCTGCTGTAAGTAGACTCCTCACTTCTGTTGGAAACATTTCTGAAGAACTTATCCAAGCTACAGGTCCGTATCCTATTTCAAATGAAATAATGAATATACCTAAACAAATTAACGGTACAAACTGGAATATGCGAAGGGTTTCAGAAGAAATCACTTCTCTTTCTCTAAAGGTAAAATATATAGCTAGAAGAATTTCCGTTATTGCCATAAAAAAACCTGATATAACAAGGAGTGTTCGTCTCCCCAAACGGTCGATTAAGATTATTGAAATACAATTGGATAAAATCGGTAATGCGCCAATAACAATCGTCGATGCTTCCGAACTTAATACTGATTCGTTAATGTGAGCTTCGTGAAAAAAGCTGGAAGTATAGGTTTCAAAAGCTGCGGAGCCTGAAGCTTGCTGAAAAAACATAAGACCAATCGATAGGAATGTCGCCATTCTTGTTTCCTTTTTTTTGAACGATTGGAAAAGCGGTAACTCATGAACTTTCTCCTCTTCGATGTCGCGCTGTATTTGCTTAAGTTCTTTGAAAACATCGTAAGATTTTCCTCTCAATCTTTGCAAATTCTTTAAGGCTACATCTTCTCTATCGTGTTTTAGCAGGTAATAAGGCGTTTCCGGTTGTGTCAGGAACACTAAGAAGAAAATCAGTGGTAGTGTCGCTAAAACAATCGCAGTTGTTTTAGCACCAACCATGTATCCTATTATAAACGCTATCAAAATCCCAATAACCAATAAGAGTTCGGATAAAGTTGATAATGCTCCTCTGATTTGTTTCTGTGATATTTCGGAAATGTACAGTGGTGCCGACAAGCAAAAGCAACCCCCTGCAAAACCACCCATAAGCCTCCCTGCGTAAATCATTTCAATGTTCTTGGCATATATGACTAGGAGCCATCCTAATGTAAAAGGAATGACCAGAAGCAGCATTCCCAGTTTTCTGCCAAAAAAATCACACATTGGTCCTATAACAATACATGAAAGCATCCCTCCTATGTTAATCAGAGATCCTATCCACTCCAGACTGCCGTCGTTTATCTGAATATTATTGAAATTTCCATTTTCCAGATCCTTTGATATGTTCCCAGTCCATCCTACTATAGTACCTGTACATAATCCTCCGAGAGAGACTGGAAAAGAAATTAAGAAAGTAATACTACATACCATATTGTTGCTAGTAAAAAATTATTATTAGTACAAACACAAGTAAAGTTAAAAGACGATTTGGATGCGTTTTGGGATGTAGGTACGCACGACTAATTTCTCATTGGAAATAATAAAAGTACCATGTTTTTTTTTTCATTACTAGCTTTTCCCTGCGGCTTCGCTCCTAGAAATTAATATTGTTTCTCCATAAAACATTTTAACTCTCAATTCACCCTTACAACGTTTTAATTTTATGTAATGTCGCCATCTTAGATTTCAAATACAAACGTAGCAACAACATTTCATCCTTAAGGGTTGATTTTTAAAAATTGTCAAAACACGTATTTACTCAATTTTAACAAAGAGCAACTTTCGAGTAAAATCCGAGTACAAATAAAATATACCTCATGGAAACGTTGCAACATCTTTTCATTTGATTAATAATATCAAACAGCATATATATATATCAAGTTTCAAGTAAATTCAACCACAAATAAAGTATATTCCAAATAAAAATAGCAATACCTTTTTACCCTTCCCCCCATGGAGATT
>NW_020442464.1:1534721-1537874 GCF_000699045.2 Agrilus planipennis
GATGGTATATGTCTATCTCTTAGGGATAACCCACAATAACCATTTTTTATCCTTTACTTTTTACGAGAAATAATGGCTTATTTACGAAGCGATTTTAAGCAATACAGCATTAATCGTTATCCAATTAAGTACTTTTAAATACATTGTGCATTTAATATTGGCCCTTTACCTCATGTAATTTAAATAAATATTTTCGATGATATTACTGACTTAAAATGCAAGGACGTAGCGGTTGCGGCGGTACCGGCCGGGAGGCCGGTTTCTATTGTCTAATGACAAAAAAACTGTGAATGTTGTATATAAAGACATTCTGTAGTATATTTAGTATGTTCAGGGGGTATCTTTTAAACAAAACATATTTAGTATCAGCATTGCACCCGTGCGAAGCTGGGGCGGGTCACTAGTTTTGCATAAAAAAGGGAAGATTTGGATGATAATTACTTGGCAATAAATTTTATTCATTACAAAAAATGTTCGGCTTCATTAACGCATAAAGTGTGACTCATACTGGTGTAACGTATAACTTGTGATTAGATTAGAGAGTATCTGTCTCAGGAAATGTACACTTCAGATGAGAACGATGTACGTACCTAATGATTAAATAATATTTACATTTTTCCTTTTTTTAAATTTCTAGTAATTTTTGCTTAGATGGTTTACTCTCAGTGATACGGAACCAATTGATAAGCTCTATTGACAATACACTACTTATTAATGAGTTTAAATTATGTAATCGTTTTGTGGAAATTAAAAAAAAATGTAATTTTACTACTCCGTTGTATTCACACTAAAGTAGCAATGAGGTGAAAGAGATAGGGGGGCAGATAGTGGAGATAAAAAACTAAAAAATAAAAAGAAATTAGGGTGATTTGGGGTACAAGTTGATTTCTTCTTCCATATCTTGTCTTTAACCCTCGACACTCTAATAAATCCATTTTTTTATTAGTGGAGCATTCCCCTCACTCCTCTTTTACACAATTACTATTTATCTCATTATTAATTTTCACTTTTACCCGTCGTGCATTCACATTTTCGCTTCAACTAGAAAACTTAATTAGTGTTCTATCGTAGGCTGGTATGCAAAACAATTATCGAATATAATGGACTATACTTTATTAATCAAGGAAACTAATTCACACTATAAACTAACTAAAAAACGTAGAATGAAAATCAAATGAAATTTTTATAGTTCCGCCCAAATTCAGACAAAACTTCCGCTTAAAAATACGCTAAAGGTAATTTTGTGTGTGAATAGCCTCGTTCTTTTCTTAAACTATTTACAAGAAATTAGGTACATTATACAAACGTTCTGTTAAAATGAATGTCATGTAGCATTATAAAAACAAATTAGCCAGTTTTATGATAAATTAATCTCAAAATTACGGTAATGATAGGCATAACTATTACGGTGTTTTTCTAATTTCTTAGCATTATCACGTAACATTAACATAGAAAGTTTTAATGAAGTCAGGGAAATAAAAAAATCTATTTTTTCTTACTGTTTCAACTTTAGGAATATCCCTTGAACTTTATTCAGAATTTTATATTTCGTTTTTTATTATTCTGTACGACAAGCAGTAACTGATAAAAGTTAATGATATTTGACGACTTTTTTTGTGGTAAAGGAAAGGTGTTTGAACTGATTGCATTGTAGTGGTATTGAAAAAGAAAGATTATAAATACATCAAAGGTCAATTTTCTTTGTATAAAATGCTCAAAATCAGTTGACTTTTATTTCAAACTGCTAAAACTTGAATAGTATATTCAACTAAGTAGATGTTTTAATAAATTTATATGTATTTCGAAAACTAAACTGTCACAGTTATATGGGGCGGCAATAATCTCACATGGTTGTATCGTCAACAACGTAGCTATATTTTTAACACCATAACGTCAACTACACAAAAAAAACCTAGCTTGTCAAGTACATATTTAAATCTATTAGGTTTTACCCGCGGTTTCGCTCGCGTTGATGTCTTAAATTCGTGTCAAATTTCATCATCATCATCATCATAATAAGGTCGTCATTCCTAAGACTGGTTCGATACGTACCTCCACGCTTTCCTACCCTGAGCTAATCTTCGCATTTCCCTAAAACTAGAACAACCCATATCCTTAACTATTTGCGAACAGTAATCTAACCTAGGTTTACCTCTACCCTTCCTAACTCCTGTATCTGTCTCTAATACCTATGTCTCTGACTAGACCTTCATGTTACGTGATAATGCTAAGAAATTAGAAAAACACCGTAATAATAATGCACTATCATTACTGAAATTTTGTGATCAATTTATCATAAAACTAATGTCTCTATTTCTCGGGAACAAAATTTTTTTCTGGATAAAGGGTACCCTATGTGCTTCTTTGTACTCCTAACAATTGTGTACAAAATTTCTTGATGATCAGTTGAGTAGTCAAGACGTGCATACTTCGTAATATGAACCTTTATTAATCTCGCTAACTAAAAATGGAGTTACATTTACAAATAAAATATTTGGAACTCGGTTCAGGTGAAGGTATTAAAACATTAGAAATTACTACCTACTTACCTGATAATGCTGCAATCACTTGTGGTGCCTTTTCAGCTTTAGTCCACTCATTTTCAGCTAGATTATTTTTAGTTGACATGACAAATAACTGCTTAAAACTACAATTTTTTTCCAACTGTTGTGCTACGTCAGACAACCTTACGTATTTTTTTTTTAACTGCTTTTAGTTATCAGTTTTCAATTTGCATACATCGGGAACATTTTGTTCAGCTTTTTAAAAACAAAAATGCTGATAAAATGCTTGTACCTACTTGTAAAATTCATTTAACATATTTTCGAAACAAATTAAGTAATCCTTCTTGTTTGAAAACAGTTTAAATCGTTATCTATCGAAAAATTCGTCAGAATAAATGATACTTTTGTGAAACCTACCGAGTGTTTTCTTTTCGATATTAAGTTATATTTTAAAATATGATTAATGATCGCATTATCAACAACATTGAATTTAGCAGTACAAAAAAATCAGTGTCTCACAAAAATGGGACACTGCGAAACTGAACTAAAAAATGGACTGAGTACAAAGTTCTATGTATCTACAATGGTACCTGGTATTTGGACTTGGAATGGGACGTTGTACCAAATCAGATATTCCCAAAAAAAAAAA
>NW_020442464.1:1537980-1583967 GCF_000699045.2 Agrilus planipennis
TTATACTAAAATATAATAAATAAATAAAATAAAATATACAGGGAAATAAAACATATTTTATCATCTCGATGATTTCCCTTGCAATAAAACTTAACATCCTGATGGTATTTTTCTTTTGTCGCTTTTCACTAGGTTTAACTTGGATTTTACATAAAATTCATTCACAGAACTTCATTTTTTCTTATTTAAAACGTAAGCCGATTTGTCATCTACATTAAGCATCACTGTGCTCTATGTAACATAAACTTTATATAATGAAAGAAAATGCCCCTTGAGTTTCATTACAGAGAGCTTGTACCTACTGTATTTCTACACGAATTGGTATGCCCCTATGCTATTTCCCTCTTAATTCCCTTTGGATTTCCACCAACGACTTTCCTTTTGTTTCCGGTGCAAAGAAAAATGGAAAAGCCGCTCCGGCGAACGATATGCTCGCGAAAATATAAAAAGTAACGTCACCACCTAAACTGTTTTGCATGTTTAAATAAAATCTTGTTACTAAAAACGACACAAATCTATTAAAAGCACCAGTTCCGGCTATTAAAATGCTTCTTGCTTCTGCAGGAAACATTTCTACTGAAATTATCCAAGCCACTGGTCCATACCCCATTTCACTAGAAATTACAAATACGCACAAAGACAGTATTGGTAAAAATCCTATCATGCTGAGGGTATCGGATGACAGAATGTCTCTATCTTGAAATGTAAAAAACATACCGAGTAAAACTTCCGGTATAGCCATAAAAAGACCGGATAGGATAAGAAGCGTCCGTCTGCCTAGACGTTCTATTAAGAGCGTTGAAGCACAATTTCCTACGACTTGTGCTATTCCTACAATAATAGCCGATATTCCTGGACTTAGTACCGACTCATCGATACCAGCAGCGGCAAAAATCGAGGATGCATAAAATACGATGGCATTGATCCCACAAGCTTGGTGGAAGAACATAAGGCCTATCGAAACAGAGGTTGCAATCTTGGTTTCTCTTTTCTTAAACGACTGAAGAGCAGGCAGCTCATTAGCTCTGTCTTCTTCAATGTCAGATCTGATCTGTTTAAGTTCGTCTGATGTGTCATACAATCGCCCTCTTAACCGTTGCAAACTTCTGGAAGCCTCATCGTCGCGATTGCGTTTTAGTAAATAATACGGTGTCTCTGGTTGCGTCATGAACACAATAGCAAATATTATGGGAAAGATTGCTAGAACAATGGCAGTTACTTTAGCACTTACTACGAAACCCAAGACATAAGCTATTGTAACTCCTACGGCCAATAACAACTCTGCGAATGTCGACAGGGCCCCTCGAATATCTTTTTGTGCTGTTTCTGATACGTATTGCGGTGCCGATAAACTAAAGCAGCCTCCTGCGAAGCCGCCTAATAATCTTCCAATGTATATCATGTAAACGTTCTGGGCAAAGATTACAAGAAGCCATCCTGCTGTAAATGGAATAACCAAGATGAGCATCCCGTATTTTCTTCCCATGTATTCACACAGAGGTCCTATTGCTATACAAGAAAGCATTGCTCCTATGTTCACCAACGATCCTATCCACCCTAAGCTTTCATCATCTATTGAGATATCGTTGAAGCTTCCGTCCAAAAGCTCTTCTGCTGTATTTCCGGTCCATCCTAGTATACTTCCGGAACACAATGATCCTAGACAAACTGAAATAGAGGATTCAGTAAAAGCTGGTTATTATTCAGGTAAAATGTATCTCCAAAAGTAAAAAACTACAGGATATTATTTGCCATTTCATAATTGTTTTCTATTTATCCGTCGTTATTTTTTAGACTCCTCACTAAAGAAATTTAAGCAAATTATCTGCTATACATACTTGAGTTAGTAGTATATAACAGCAGATGACGATATATTATCATAGTTAGATATTGCGTGTTGATGAGAATCAATAAGATCAAATAAATTACTGACTAAGAATATACTTATGCTTGACCAGATTCAACACAAATTAATGACCAATTGTCATTTATAAATTAACTTTTCAAAAGTCTATGAGGTTTGCTAAGCAAAGTATTTGTTAAATTAAGGCCGGAGCAAAATTTGGTGATTAATTAGTTTAATTAAGCTACTAAAAAAGTTAAAAAGTTATTAAATAAATAGTTAAAAGGGTAATATTTACCTGAAAAAGCAGCAATATATTGAGGCACCCTTTTAGCTTTCTTCTGTTCTTCCTCGACTAAAATGTGGTTTGTTGACATAATAACGGTTGTATCAAAACTAATATTATTGTAAACGATTTGTAGAAGTCTACAATTTTATTATTGAAAACTTCCTTTCCTACAATAAGAGAAGATATTTTAAATTTTTAAACTTCAAACGGATAATTTTAAATGCCTCAAGAACTTGTTGTTTAAATTTCAAATCAATAATTTGAAAGTCCCTGAACATTGCTTATCGTATTTATCCATAAGGAATCTAATTAATCAAGCTTTATGCATGCGAATTATGTCGTCCGACAATTGATGACAAGGAATCGTCCATTTCATAATAAAACAACGCATAATAATGAAACAATTTATGCACTGTCGTCCGATTTTTGATGTCGGACGATTCCTGAAAGGTGTCGTGTTTTAGATTTTCGGAAACGCATGTCGTCCATCGCGGTAGGAATAAGTAGATGATGCTTCCTTGTACTAAAGTTTGGTTTTGTCGAACTGTTTCCTGGAACATCTGGTGACGATCCATCAAATGAGTAAATGATTTCCTGAAATAATTGTCCAGTTGTCCAACGACAAGTCGCATGCACAATTCTTTTCATGATTGTAAAGTTCCGTCAAATCGATATTACAGACACTTCAGTGAAGGTTTTCACAAATTTTCACTTACAATTTTAGGAAAATCAAGTGGATAAATACTGTCATTAAAAATAATGATAGTTTTTCTTCATTTATGGAAATTGTATTCATCAATCAATTACAAATAAACTAATAATTTCACTGCAGATATTATTACAAAACAGTTTCTTAATAAAATTTTGTTGAAGAGCAAAACTGTACTTACCACCTATTCCATCTAACTAATATCACATTGTAACCTCTTTAGATTTAAATCCTTTTTAAACACATGAAAAGGTTTATCGAAGCTGCATATCTGTTATCTACATCGAAATCAGACACTGGTTTAAAATAGAAATGTTAAGGGTCGATAATACAGACTGAGTACGTACTCTAAATTTACGATAAAGTGTTTGTTGATTTGTCATAGGTACACTAATTATTTTGCCGATATATGTATATTATTCATAAAACTTATTATCATAAATTTTACTGTCACTAGAGAGATTCTTAAATAAGCACAAAAAAGAAAAATGCTTTGTAATTAAGTTCTCCGTTTTCTGTAAATAATTCTAGTTTGAGACGGAATTCCAATTGATAACAACAATTAAAGTAACTTCTTGCTCAGTATTCTGTCAGACGTGGATCGCTAGAGTTGAACTGTTTGGTTCTCTTCAGCACGCCGTAATAAGCTCCTACAGAATAAGCAGAAACAACGTAATGAACGTCATCGCAAAACACGTCATGCAATTCAATAATGTTCAACTTGTAAAACTGAACCTACGACCTGGTCCTTCTGTACGTAGGCAATCAATGAGAACGAAAGTATAAATATGTTTTTTGATTAGTATCTTATTCTATGTAGTTATGGGCTCAGAATTTTTCATGTTTATTCGCATGCTAAGCACAAAAAAAATTATGAAATTTTCATCATAATGCCATTACCACCACGTCCATATTGAACCTTCAGAATTACGCCTACGTCTTTTTGCAAAAATTCCTTAGCTGCAAATTTTTAAACAAAATGAAACGGACATCGCTGCCTGCATTGGCATTGTGATAAAACAAACAACAGGCAGAAACAGATACACAATTCTTGATAAATACGTCTGAACCTGAATTGTCATATTCGTTTTATCAATGAAATTGCTAGAAATAATTTCCGTTGTGAATAGAACGTCACGTCAATGTGAGCATCTTATCTTAAAGACTGATAAAATCATATGTAGCTGTGCAAAAAGCAATAACACATTAAGAATGAAAATGCCACTATAATCTGCTTTGGTTCTGTCGTAGAATCTAGAAAAAGCATATTATCATTAGGCCAAAGCAGACACAAAAGTATCATCAAATCATTACACGACACTTACGAATTAGGGTCAATCTACATCTAAATATTTGTGATCGGACCACACCGTACCGAGCCAGAACAGGCACTCCACCATTGGAAATTCAGATTGTGTATCCCTTGTCGGTATACATTTGTATATTTACTAAAGCGGACACTGGCATCTGATTTAAAGTGTTAATACTATATTTATACAATAAAAAACGTCTTAAATAATAGTAAATAACAAAAAGAAACAAAATAAACTTAATGAATCAGAA
The DNA here is from genome assembly GCF_000699045.2 of Agrilus planipennis. Classification (NCBI taxonomy): domain Eukaryota; kingdom Metazoa; phylum Arthropoda; class Insecta; order Coleoptera; family Buprestidae; genus Agrilus; species Agrilus planipennis. Next base: position 1,542,385 of record NW_020442464.1, read on the forward strand.
TTATACAAAATCAACTACAAAAAATTTGTGAAACTTTAGTATTGGATAGAGTGGTATCATAAACAGAGTTAATTAGCATAAGAGAATCAATTTTAAATAATAAAAAACGCACTCGATTCTCTACTGTTTAGACTTTATTGATACAAAAAAAAATGTTCAGTTTTTCCCCTAAAAACAAAAGGCGAAACGTCTAGATCTGCTAGAACAATAATTAGAAGATATAAAAACAATAAGGTATAATTAAAACATAATTGGCGAACAGTAAAACTTCTTAAGCGCTTTTATTGGTCAATACTTTACCATTTACACTTTACAATTTATTACACCCTCGGACAGCACTACCACCCCAAAATTCTCACTAGCCTTTATACTTAAGTAGAAAAAATATTGTAGAGTTTACAACATTCCTGAAACATTACGTTTAATATTCTTTTTTTCATTATTTATTTTTAGGTATAAAAAATATTCATTATCACTTGAATTCAATTTTATCGCATATCTGATTTAAACATGTTTAACAATAATCAGAAGTGGTGTTATCGAAATATACTGAGAGCACAGTTTAAAGATCTATTGATCTATATATAAATCTTTAATACTGTGCTGAGAGTGTGTTTGTAATTGTAACACATTTTCACTTACTAGTTGAACCCGTTCAGTTGAATACTGTTATCGATTTATCTATTATGACCAAATATTGACATTTGACAGCTGATTGGTTCTAAATGGGATACGTCAAAATTTTCTTTCCGATTAAGTGTTAGTATTCTGGATCTCAAAAGTAGGCGCGTTAATTAGTTTCAGCTTTTAGTTGGACTTTTAATAGTCAGCTAATTCCAGAAAGTGGTATCTTAAAAGAAGATTACCATAGCACATTATTAAAAGGCCATGTTACGCGGCGCGTGGAGGGTAGATCGGCATTCCACGCGTCCGTCGCCGTCGTGAGAAGAAGCCAAAGAAATCATGAGGATGAGTCTGTCAGCGTGAGGAATGGCAGTTCACGCGCCGTGTGACGTAGACTTTATATAAATAATCATTTTAGAAAGTTTGATAACAGAAATTGAATCTTTGGTAATATTATTTATTATTATACTTGGTCCATAAGTATTGATACAAGATGACACAAGCTACTTAAATCTGAACATAATCTCAGTTAAACATATATTTATATCATATATTTCTAAGAAAACAACTTATAAACTAAACACTTATTAACCACGATAACATCAGAGAAGTTAATTTCATTTTCCATAATACAATTGCATTTGATAAAAACAATTTGACGTAGACGACACTAAAAACATTATATTTTGGAAAAATGTTAGTCAGAAGGTAGAACAGACGACACGAACGTAGTACTTACTTATTTTTCCTGTCATCGTGATCTGAGATTGTCAAGGTTAGCAGTAGGCTTACCAACAGTAGTATACGTAGAAACAATATCTTCGAAACAAAAATTAAAAAATTTGATGATAAAATAAAAATTTTCATACATAACTAAAAGTAGCGTTCGAAATGTAGTGTTATAGGCGAATGATGAGGATACCGTGGATAGAGAAGGTTAGAAATGAAGAGGTATTAGAAAGAATAGGAGAATAGAGGACTCTAAGAAAGTCAATAAAAAAAAGGTGAGATAGGTTGGTAGGACACCTTCTCAGGCATGAAGGTCTAGTCAGAGACATATTAGAGGCAGAAACGGGAGTTAGGAAGGGTACACTCAGAAAAATGTTGTAAGAAAAATTACTATAACGTTATAGAGGTTGTTTTGTAGAAAATGAAACTCAAATTTGTAGTAAGGTTAACTAACGGTAAACTTAAATTTGACTATAAAATTGTAGTGGTAAATTGTAGGAGAAATATCGACAGAGGCTCAGACAAATTCCTTACAATTTGAATAAAATATTTACAACAACAACTTCGTGAATTTCATTACAAAATGTAGTAAGATTAAATAAATTTTGTAGAAAATATAAAGATAAAATGTAGCAATTTTTATTGAATATTTATTTGCGTTTCAGTTGTAAACAAATATGCTACAATTTTGTATATATTTTTTTAATTATTGTATAGAGATATGCTACAATGAAAAGTAATTTTTAAGAAGAATTTGCAGTACATATTCTTTAAAGTTGTAGTAGAGAGACAAACAGTTTGTAGGAAAAGAAGTAATTACAATATTATATTAATTTTCACTACAACTTGTTTCTGTCCCTATACTCGCTACTATTTGTAATGAAAAGTTCTACAACTGTAGAAGTTTCTTCTTCAGCTTTCTCTGAGTGTAGAGGTAGACCTAGATTAGATTACTGTTCGCAAATAGTTAAGGATGTGGGTTGTTCTAGTTTTAGAGAAATGGCTCAGGATAGGAAGGAGTGGAGGTGCGTGTCCAACCAGTCTTAGGACTGACGACCTTATGATGATGAACTAAAAGTAGAAATTAGAAATTGTGGTAAATGACTAATTAAAAAATGAAAGAGACTTACCCAAATTACCACTAAGTATAAATTGATTACTATGGACACGTGTTTCTCCCACTTTTTAATTTGGGCATTATTAACGCAACTCATTAGCAGTTTCGCGTTGATAGTGCATCCGCAATAATCAATTTACAGCGGTAATTTAGGTGAATCTCTTCTTTATTTTTTAATCGAACATAACTGGTTACATTTAGAAGGTTAGACTCTATGCGTTATTTATACGTACAAGACGAAATTGGCTGAATTCTCAGCTAATCAGTGAAAAAACAGATAGAGGAATAAATACAAGATTGTTCATCAAAAGTGTTTCATCTGCTTTTTTATATTATCTTTAATTCAAAAGTGTCCGTTTGTGTACCTATCACAGTAATTAGTAGGTGTAATGTAAATAAATTGAATGCTAATTTATCGTTGAATAGTAAACTAACGGAAATGGTTGTAGCTAAACATAAGGTATTTTATCAGTAGCTATTTTTTGCTGATATTGTTTATTTGTTAACTTAATGATAAGTAAACACTTTAATGCTGTTAATTTAATGATTTTATTTAGTTGATTATGAGTAATCTTTATCTTGTCAATCTATCCAAAGTAACTGACATTTTGATTTATATTTAGCGTAAACTGTATTAAAAATATCTGATTTAGGGTGTCTAATATTGTCATTTAATAAATATATTACAACATTTCTGTTACGATATGATAAAAATTTAATATCTACTTTCTCTATCTGTTTTTAATAATACTATCTAGCACTATTATGTAAGGCTTTCAATCAAGTAAGTTGGAAATTTTTTATAATGTAGAGTAGCGTTAAATAGGTGTCTTCTTCTTGCCGGATCCAAAACTAACGGTAAAGCCTTGTTACATGGCGCGTGGAGCGTAGATCGGCATTCCACAACCGTTCCAGGCCGCGCACGTTCGCTCCAATCCGTGCCGAACTCTTTACATGGAGCGTGGATTGGCGATCCACTCGCCGTGTAACATGGGCTTTAAACGACGCGTGGAGCGGTAATTCACGCGTAGCGTATGTGTCTATACTCAGTTCACTATACGGCGCGGAGACTGCCATGACAGCATAAATGATATGTAGCACATACTTAATGATCTTTTATAATAGATATGCATACGCTTTTTACATTATATACACTAACTGACGTTCTTTCACGCTCCACGCCGCGCCAACCCTGTTACAAAGAGCGTGAATCGGTAATTTTCGCGACCGGCGCTGTTGTGAAGAGAAATTAAAGAAATAACGCTCTGAAACGCGCCCGCCCTCTTCAGGTGGCATGTAATCTATTACATGGAGCATGGATTGGCAATCCACGTGCAGGCTTTAGAATAATATGTATTAAGTCCCTGTTATTACACGGCGAGTGGATTACCTATCCACGCTCCATGTAATGGGTTCGGCCCGGTGTGGAGCGGGCAGGTGCGTCCTAGTTTTGGCTCCTTTTCACGGCGGCATCTGGTGCGTGGAATGCTGATCCACGCTCTTCATAACGACGTCGGTTCGGCGCGCAATGAAACCTAAGGGAACGCGCCGATGCATTCTTTCTCTGGCATCGTCGATATAAATGCTATAAATATATATAATTACAAAAGATTATTATGTTTATTTATTTATCTATATATAAATTTATATATCGCCTTCTATATTCCCATACAAAATATCATTTCGCTTTCGCAGTAATTTTCGGAACATGTCTCCCGCGAACAAGGAAATTTGATATATAGACAAGGAGACTGTAGTGTGAAATTTCTATAACTTATACAGTTTTCTTTTGTATTTCATGATTTTGTCAATCTTGGAGTTATCCAGACACCTTTTGGTATATTATGTTTTCATTTTATCGACTTTAGTACATATAGTTGAGAAAATCAAATGAAAATCATTAGATAAAACTTCGGCTAAGAGTTTATTACTATATAATCAATGTGGTAAGTATTGATTTCAGTAGATAGCTACTGTACAAGTAAATATTTTTATTTGAAGTAGTAGAATATTATATGTATTATTATTATCAACACATCCTGAGCTAATCTTCGCATTTTCCTGAAATTAGAATATTCACCATCCTTAACTATTTGTGAATAGTAATTTAAACTAGATTTACCTCTACTCCTCTTAAGACACGTTTCTCTTTCTGATATGTATCTAACTAGCCCTTCATGCCTGAGAAGGTGTACATTATTGTAAACGATTTGTAGAAGTCTACAATTTTATTATTGAAAACTTCCTTTCCTACAATAAGAGAAGATATTTTAAATTTTTAAACTTCAAACAGATAATTTTAAATGCCTCAAGAACTTGTTGTGTTTAAATTTCAAATCAATAATTTGAAAGTCCCTGAACATTGCTTATCGTATTTATCCATAAGGAATCTAATTAATCAAGCTTTATGCATGCGAATTATGTCGTCCGACAATTGATGACAAGGAATCGTNTAGAATATTATATGTATTATTATTATCAACACATCCTGAGCTAATCTTCGCATTTTCCTGAAATTAGAATATTCACCATCCTTAACTATTTGTGAATAGTAATTTAAACTAGATTTACCTCTACTCCTCTTAAGACACGTTTCTCTTTCTGATATGTATCTAACTAGCCCTTCATGCCTGAGAAGGTGTACTGTCTAAATCTAGCCCACCTATTTCTTATTGGCCAATATTCTTTATTACGAAATCTTTTTATTAATAAAATTTCTTTCGAACCTAACTTAATCTCTTGGTGTATAGCACATATCCCTGGTGTATTGCTAGATTGTAACCTACTGGACAATGGAAAAATTACAGTATAGAACTTGATGCGAGTTACAGAAGTACAAAAATGTTTACCATTTATTCAATTATAGAGTAATGGTTTTAATAAAAGTATACACTTATTGACAACGAATATTTTGAGATAAGATGCTTTCAAAAAAATCTGTCTCTGTGGTATGTCACTGTGAAATAAGCGGTTTGAATCACGGCTTGAGATCAATTCAAATAATTATTTTTTTTTTGGACTAAAAAGGTCAATCACTTTCAAATCTTCGTCCTTTTTAGATTTTGTTGAAGTAATTATGTGTCTGTATTATTGAAATAATTTGCATTAAATTAGGTTTGAGTAAACAAATTGAACGATCAATTACCCTTGAATGGTAAACGAGCGGAAATTGTTTAAGTAGCTAAACATTAGATACGTATATCAGTAGTATTATTTTCTGATATTTTTTATTTGTTGATTTAATGATAAGGAAAATCTTTAATAATTTTATTCAAACAACTATGAGTAATGCTCATCTTGACAATATTTCGAAACTAACTAACATTCATGCTACTGAATGTTTTTTATTTAGATTTCCTAATATTATCATTTAATAAAGATATTTCAACATTTCTATTAGGGTGTAATAACAGGAAGTAAAACAATTACTTGTCGATAATAATAGCCACTATGTATCTAGAATCTGCATATCTATATACATATAGGTACTTGGTACAACATAGAAACCGTTGCAAATGATTTAGGATGTTATTACAGGGAAAATCAGTGCCAATACGAGAGTGACTTTTTCACTAACATTGAATAGTAGCCGTTATTTTTTAAACAAGTATGTTAAGAATTGTACAGGTTAAAATAAATTAATTCTCGATTTTCAAAATAACACTTGGCCAAAACTTCCTACAGCTGTAACTCTGTAAGGGGATACCGTAGAGGGGCACATTCGATCTCGACGTGCTGCGCAGTGTCTCTAGAAAATTTTGATAACACCCCTATAGAAATCGGACTATTTAATCGGAAAATTTGAGCCATACCGTGGATTCAGAAAAACGCTAAAACGAAAAGTGGGGTAAATTATGTGAATTCGGTTGGCGCTAGCGCAGACCGAGAATGTCATAGGTAAATACGGTTTTTATCAAAATATTTCTACATGTATTGGGCTTCGAACCACCTATGTTTCGAATGCATCGGACGTTGAGGTGGGGAGCTACGAATTTTTAACCGCCGCAATGTTCCTGAGCGCAAAATTTCCAAATTTGACCGGTTGTAGCCTGTAGCTCGAAAACAGTAGAAGTTTTCGGAAAAAGTCTTTCACAGACCGATGCCCCCTTTCAGTGCGAGCGCCATCGAACGTCTGCGGTCTCATTCGGTGCCGATGTGAAATTCAAAATTTTTAAAATTTTTATATTTTATTTTCCTTCGAAATAAAATTTTTCCTTTTCACCACGGTGCGGGTCAACCATTGGTGAAAGAATTTTTGCTCTATTTTGAATAGTTCGCCAGATATGTTCTCCTAAACATTTAATTCTCGATTTTAAAAATAACACTTGGAAAAAACTTCCCTCAGCTTCAACTCTGTGAGGGAATATCGTAGGGGGCACATTCGATCTCGACGTGCTGCGCAGTGTCTCTAGATAATTTTGATAACACTCTTGTAGCCTGTAGCTCGAAAACGGTAAGACTTATCGGAAAAACTCTTTCACAGACGGATGCCCCGTCTCAGTGCGAGGGTCAGGGAACGTCTGCGGTCGCATTCGGTGCCGATGTGAAATTCAAAATTTTTAAAATTTTTATATTTTATTTTCCTTCGAAATTAAATTTTTCCTATTCACGACGGTGCGATGCGGCGGTCTGATTACAATAAACAGTTAAATAAAGCAGTTTCTATTGAGGTAGTTTAAGCTAAATGTATTTATACCTTGCTTACTTTTGTCATACTTTGCTTGACGTGACAATTAATTGTTTACCTTAAATCATTTAAATAACAGTAACAATGTTCCGAATCGGAATCATTTTGTGTTCTGAGACGTTAATATTCTCTACAGAGGAAAATTTTTTAAAATTCTCTTTCAATGTGAACTCCTTATAACAGAAACTAATGACGATTTAACGGATTCTGAAGAAGATGAATAATAAACTCCTTATACTTTCTATTGTGTTGTATTATGTAATGTAACTTTTGATTGTTGCATTATGTACATTGTAATTATGTCTAACATTATCATTTGCTTATTTTTAAATCATTTATATAGAGTAGGGGTATGGCATGGGAGTACCCGTTTGGTACAAAGGTTACGAAGCGGCATGACTTAGAGGTTTAGACCATTGCATAGCATTTTGGAGGACCCCGGTTCGATTTCGAAACCGTCAGCTTTGGTCCAAGTTTTTCTTTGGTTTCCTTGCATCACTTAGGCAAATACTGGGGCGGTAATATTCCACAGATAATCTTTCATTCTCTTCTGTATTCATTTCGTCCGTCTCATTTTTCTCACTCGAACCATCACCCACCCCACGATTCCTAAAAGGAAGCTGAACCCCTTCAGGGGCCTTGTCCCTACCTTCCGGCAAAGTCCGGAGGGACTGCCCGCCCACTGGTATTAGTGATTAGTGGGAATGAAACACCCAAAAGTTTTTTCCAAAGCTCATGCTTTAGATAGAAGGTATAGCATATAACTAGTTTAAGGACAATGTGTATAAAAACAATTGCAAGAATAAACTCGATGTACGATATTAAAGAGCAATTGGCAAAAGCCATAATGGCATGATATAAAGAATTATTATTGTTACTAAATCTCCACGAAACAACAATATATGTATTTTAGTTTAATATTATCATAAATAACTAAACGAATAAACTAGCATCACAGCTACTTTGTTTTTTTACTTATACTGTACTGTACAGTATCAGCGCTCTATAACGAAACGGATATTCTCTATAGTGAAACAGTACGCCACATTTGTACAGCATGGACGGTGAGTAAAGGGCCATTGTGCCATTAAACATTTCATTTGTGAAGTTTTATTTACTTTTATATGTTACTAGATTAATCTAATTTTAAAGCTAGTTAAAGCTTTTGCTGAAACATCTAAAGCTTCTGTTTTATTTTAGTCTCGTTATACAGGGTGTCCCAAGCAGGCAGGTTTCTTCAATAACTGCTTTACAGTTGATCTTATCAAGAAAAGTTTTTTACAAAAGTGGTAGCATGTAAGTGTTAACTATTTTTTTTATAATGGAATGCTAAATTTTTTGTCAGCTCATTATGTAGAAAATTTAGTTCCAATGTAAGGATGTTAGCATCTACGACTAATACTTTTTTGAGAATATTAAACATTTTTTATAATACCAATATATATATCAGGATATCAAGTATGCCTTGGTTGGCGATTCGCTTTTATCCACCTTTGTATCCTACGAATGTCAATTCTGTGTGTATAACGAGGTGCTAAGTAACGTTTCGTTTTATACGTTTTTAATTTCTGGACTGCCTAGCTATAGTTTTGGATAGTGACTTAGGGTTCTTTCTAGGTGCAGATTTCATTGTTCAGCTAGTAACAAACCACTATAACACCCTGCGAAAAGTATCTACTCAAAGATTATATCCGTTTGGATATCGCTGGGCATACACTCGAGATGCCATGGGAGAGGATTTCACCAGTATTCCCTAAGAACAAAAACCATATCTATCTTTTCATCTTTACTAAAAGCCATAGACTAGAGTGGTATTTAAATTTAACGAGGAATTCAAATACGCACTCCATTTGAAAAATTGAAGTTAGGTTGTCTCCAGGAAATTTGGAACAGTCTGTACAATCGGAAATAATTTTAGGATATGAAGATATTTATATGGTACCACTTTTGTAAGAAACTTTTTTTGATATCTTTAACTGTAAAGCAGTTATTGAGGAATCGCGCTTGCTATAGCTAAGTATTTAACAAAAAATCTCTATATGACGAAAGAAAACGTCTTTTGAGTTTTATTACAGAGAGCTTACACTGTATTCTTACACGTACTACCTAGTTCAGTCAAGGAGGCTCTTTTTCCATCAAAAATTAACATTTCCGTTACGGCACAATTTTATTTTTAAATAAATAATAAAATAATAAGCTTATTCTGAATTTCGTTATCCATAGTCTGGGATGTTAGAGCATCATTTCTTAATTTAACGATTATTAACAAAAAATTCTTTTACCTACTTTTTGTAAAATGTTTCGTCTCTAGTGCATTTTTCGTCATTCAAATTTAAATAGTTTTTTGAATATTCTGGCTTGGTTTCAGTAGGAAAAAATATTTACAAAAAAAATTGTACATTCTGTAATAGAGGGGGAAAATTTCGGTTGCTTATTATTCGTAAAGTTGCGATAACCGTTTTTTCTAAATTGTTAAACAATTTCATATATTACAAGCAACAGTCAATATAATGATAGAGATATAGAGAGAATGAGATATATAATGTTAAAAATTAAGTTTTTTGACTTTGAACATGATTTGTTAATAAATAAAATCACTTAGCGACTTCCTACAAGCGCTATTATCCATTACAATTGCATTGCTCAAATGTGCTGTTATTGGTTACCATTTACTACTGAAAATATCAACGAGATGTTTATTTATATTTGAAGACATATTAAAGGCTTTAACGCTTATTTTCGACTTGCACTACTATTCACGAGTGAACAAATCTTTTGGCAGGTACTGTATGAAAAAGTATGTTTAATGAACAAGAGTCGAGAGTATAATAAGCTTTTTTCTTCCTACCTACGATTTTGCCAGCGCGCATCCAAGACATTGGAAGGAGCACATCGCTAGAGAAAGTAAATTAAGTATACATATTTTGAAAAATGCACTAGAGAGGAGATGTTTTGCAAAAAGTAGACAAAAAAAATATTTTCTTTTGTTAAATTACGAAATGTTGCCCCAACATCTCAGACTGTGGAAATTCAGAATCAACGTATTTTTTTTTTTTTTTTACTATTTTACCAAAGAAAACTTGAAGTCATCCTGCTTCCTTGACTGAGCTATATAGAAAGGCATTTATGCTATTTCCCTCTTAACTCCCTTTGGATTTCCACCAACGACTTCCCTTTTGTTTCCGGTACAAAGAAAAATGGAAAAACTGCTCCGGCAAAGGACATGCCCGCGAAAATATAAAAAGTAACGTCAACACCTACACTGTTTTGCATGTTTAAGTAAAATTTTGTTATCAAAAACGATATAAACCAATTGAAAGCACCAGTTCCGGCTATTAGAACGCTTTTCACTTCTGCAGGAAACATTTCTACTGAAATTATCCAAGCCACCGGTCCATATCCTAGTTCACTAGAAATTACGAATGCGCACAAACAAAGTATCGGAAGAAATACTAGTTTACTGACGATGTCGGAAGATATAATGTTCTTATCTTGAAATGTGAAAAAGAGAGCGAATATAACTTCCGGTATTGCCATAAAAAGACCGGATATGATCAAGAGCGTACGTCTACCTAAACGCTCTATTAATACCGCCGATACACAGTTTGCGAGGACTGGTGCTGCTCCTATAACAATGGTCGATATTTCTGGATCTAGTATTGACGCATCGATACCAGTGGCGGCGAAAATGGTGGATCCATAAAACACCACGGCATTGATACCGCAAGCTTGCTGGAAGAACATAACGCCTAAGGAAACTAAAGTTGCAATCTTGGTTTCTCTTTTCTTAAACGACTGAAGAACAGGCAGTTCGTTAGCTCTGTCTTCTTCAATATCGCATCTGATCTGTTTGAGTTCATCCGATGCATCATAAAATCGTCCTCTTAACCTTTGCAAACTCCTCAATGCCTCACCCTCGTAATTACGTTTTAGTAAATAATACGGTGTTTCCGGTTGCGTCATGAACACAATAGCAAATACTATGGGTAATGCTGTTAAAATAATAGCAGTTGTTTTAGCACTTAGTACGTAACCCAAGACGTAAGCTATTAAAACCCCTACGGTCAATAAGAGCTCTGAAAATGTCGAAAGAGTGCCTCGAATTTCTTTTTGTGATGTTTCCGATACGTATTGCGGTGCCGATAGACTGAAGCAGCCTCCTGCAAAACCACCCAATATTCTGCCGACGTACATCATGATAACATTCTGGGCAAATATTACTAGAAGCCAGCCTACTGTGAATGGAACAACCAACAGGAGCATCCCATATTTTCTTCCCATGTATTCGCACAGAGGTCCTATCGCTATGCAAGATAGAGCTGCTCCTATGTTCGCCAACGATCCTATCCATCCTAAGCTTTCATCGTCTATTGCGATATTATTGAATTTTCCGTTCTCAAGATCATCTGTTGTATTTCCAGTCCATCCCAGGACGGTTCCGGAACATAAAGCTCCTAGACAGACTGAAACAGAAGGATGTTGTGAACTGCAATATAATTATAATAAAGTGTCGTGTTAAAATGTTAAGAGCAGCTGGTCGGAAAAGCAGGAAAACCTTTTAAATCAGTTCAATAGCTAACATTGTAAAGTTACAAAAAAATTAGGACTTCCACCCCGATGGTTAAGGACAATTATATTTGACTCCCATCAGGGGCATCAGTATGGTTTTGTAGTTAATAAATACTAACTTTATAATTCTATTTGCTCTGATTTTTACATATATTACGATTAAAAGGGAAGAAATGGTATTTGTGTCTTCTACAAAAACAATATTTAGGTATTACAGGGCCTTACCAGGAGTAGAACCCGGTACCAGACTGTAAAAAAAGGTATCTCCTTAGAACTCAGCTTTTATAGGTGCTTTTTTTCGATTTGGAACTTCCCTAACGAAATATTTGCGATAACAGACTAAAATGAATTACTCAATGTATGGACTAAACGACAAAAATTGGTGAGCCATTCCTGCCAAACGTTATTTTACTTGTGTAAATGATTTCCATGGGAGATGATAAAGGAAATAAGATTAGTACAGAATTTAGTGTCCTAAGCAAATCAGTGATGTGTTGTACAAAGAACTGGTAAATACTATAATTACTTGTACAAAACTTGTTGCAATGTTTGATTATTTTATATTATTTATATTAATAATGAAACAAAACAGACGCTAAATATTAAAAATCAGATAAAAAATTAAAAAAATTCATCATTCTTTAGAACCGTTAAAAATAACGCTCTTGAAGCGGTGAAACTGTTTTAATTTCTCATCTGATTTTTATGTTTGAATGCTAACGTTTAACAGTAACAGAATATTAAATTTTTCAGATGTCAATTAATTATTTGCCATTTTTTGAGCAACATTGATATCTTTAGCAATGCAACTCCCTTAGTTTGAACTGAAAAAAAAAATGAAGGAGTACACTGAGAAAACAAATCAAAAATTGCCATGCTCATCACTATAATGTGAGTGAAACTGTTTTAATTTCTCATCTGATTTTTATGTTTGAATGCTAACGTTTAACAGTAACAGAATATTAAATTTTTCAGATGTCAATTAATTATTTGCCATTTTTTGAGCAACATTGATATCTTTAGCAATGCAACTCCCTTAGTTTGAACTGAAAAAAAAAATGAAGGAGTACACTGAGAAAACAAATCAAAAATTGCCATGCTCGTCACTATAATGTGAGTGCAGGAGATACGTATTGACCATTTTATGGATGAAATTAGGAAAATTCATAATTCAAAATATGAAACTTTACTGGAAAGCTTCGGAATTTTTATTATCAGATAGTATGACAATTTCTCTAAGATTTTTGTGCCAACCTAACAGTTATTTGTAGAATCGAAGCCAATATAAGGTAAAAAGTTTTTTACTACTTGAAAAATTATTACAACTTTTCAGGGTAGATTTTTCAGTCCTCGAAGATTTCCTCTTACTCTCTTATTGTGAATTATTTCATGATAAATTGATGCAATTTTAATTTTAATGTGTTGTTTACTTTTATGGAAACTCCATAACCATCAGTACTCCCAAAATTATAAATCTGGCGAACGAGCAGGATAATTAATATAGTCAAATCAAGAAACTAGATGTGCTAAGGAAACAATTCGCGCAGTGTGTATATTTTTCTTTTTTCCTCTAGTCGTGCGTGAACCCGTTTAGAATTCTATTTAGGCATTCCTAAATACGAATGCGGACCCAATTAGGAAACACTGAGGCAAAGCCTTTAAGAGGTCCCCATTAGGTTGGCCAAAATGTGGTCAATTTTGAAACAAAGAAATTTTAGTGCATTTCTACGTATATAGCAGCTTAATATAAGTATAAGTATCGCAGCATTTCCTGTAGCATCATCATCATCATCATCATCATCGAAGAAGATATGAATTACCCAAAAATCTCAGTTTAGCAATAGTAATTGTTCTGTCAGTCCTACTGATTGATTATTTTGCGATTACTGGTTATGGGATTATCTTAAAAGTAATTTGTATACACCTCGTCTTGTCATTATTCACAAAATAAAACAATACACTATAAATGAAATTGCAGCGAATAACGGCACAGGTAACTATTACAACAATGTGTATGAAATAAGGGAGCTTATTTTAGGGATGTATTATTTAAAAAATAAAATGGCATGAACGCACATTTATATATAATGATATACTTACCTACAGTACTGAATTTTGCATCTTAAGGCCAAACGCTGTTAGCACGTTCTTAAGTAGATAACAAAACACCTTTTATCTTTTATTGGCTTTGATTTTCCACAATTTATGAAACATGAGAATGAAATGGAAGCTGTAGTATTTCTTTACCTGATAAAGCAGCAATATATTGAGGCGTCTTTTCAGCATTTTTCAATTTCTCTTCGCCCAAAATGCACTTTGTAGACATAATAACTGTTGGATCAAAACTGGGTACAATTGTGAATGATTTGTCGTAGTATACGGTACAGTTCGTTTACGTGGACATACCTGTAACTAATGCCAATTTTCTGAGAGGTGCATAGCAACATACGCAGGTGTGGGAGGAAATACAATGGAATTGTTTTACTTTATCGATTTAATAAAAAACAGTGCCTCCTTGTAAAGACATTTAAGTTTAATTTGACTCTAATTTAGTTTTTTTTTTGAAAGGCAAATAGAGCCTTCCTTCAAACAAAACGAAAACACTAGTGTAGTTTCAATAAAAATGTATTAAAAGTCACATTCAACAACAATCGTTTAGAAGTAACCGGTCATTTTCAAATGTACTTTTTGGGCCTTTATTTATACAATGGCCATTAACTTACAGAGAAGATAAAATAAGTGATGTACATACTTTCTGTAGCGGGTTCTCTTTTGTTACTTATATTATTTTTCTTATTTACGAAAGCATTTGGTAAAGGTGTAGATGATGGGGGGGTAGCGGGGATCGAATGATGAGGTCTCCCCCACCACTGTACCATAAAAAGTTCGTGGCGGTCTCACCCCCATAAAAAGTTATGGGGCTTCAAAGTTAATAAATATGCCAATTTTTATACATTTCTAAGCATGTAAATATTTATACTCATTCTCAAAGAATATTCAAAGGTAAAACTTATGAAAAATACATAAAAATATTGAGAAAGTTATATAAAACACTATTTAAATATCTTTATCAATAGGGTAGTTTAGGTTAGGTTATCGGATTTTGTTCAAGTGACCACCCTCTTTCGATCCCCCACCTCCACCCGCTTGAAAATATTTTTTTTATTGAATTTTATTTATAGTGTATGAAAATTGTCAAAATAATCAACTTTCAACCTGCATAACTTTTTATGGGGATGAGACCGCCACAAATTTTTTATGGGGTTTTACTCAGATGACCACCCTCTTTCGAGCCCCCCTACCCTACGGGGGTGGGGAGTCATCATCTAACCCCCATAACTTTTTATGGGGGTGAGACCGCCACGAATTTTTTATGGTAAAGTGGTGCGGGAGACCTCTTTTTTCCATTCCACTCACCCCATCATCTAGACCTTTACTGAGCATTTTTATTTATAATATTCTAAACGATTTGATTTAATTTTTATTGGTGCGGAATGTAAAAGCTTTACGTTTCCTATGGTTACAATTAGTTAATATTGTTTTTGATTTTACATTCAGGTCTTCAAATACATATAATGTTTAGGGATCGGCCGCTCGATATTTGTTTTTTAAGAAAGTAAATGCGACAGTTTTATTGCGATTTATGTCAGTTTTGAATATCCCAGCTATAGGTAAAGATGTAGGAGGTAATCTGGGAAACTCTTTCACTAATATTTTAAATGCACTAAGGGTATTTAAATTAGTAATGAAATAAAAGGTTATTTATTAATACGAATGCTACCTTAAAGGTATCAAATATATGAATACTTGCTATAGAAAAGTCGTACAGCCTAAAGAAGCCTGTAAAAAAGTCCGAGAAGACAAATATCTGTTTTTTATTAATGTTTATGCTAGTGTAAAATATCACGTGTAAGTTATCTACACATGTTAATCGTTAAAACATTTTCTCAAACTTGTAATCACTTAATTTATTAATGCAGTATTGTTTGTGTTTTATGGTTAATAAAAATGCATAATGAGATTGGCGAAACTTTAGACTAGCGAAACGAAGCTTTTATTAACACCAATCTGGTCGCATTATTTAATGTGGTCCTCACGTGAACAATGAAGTTTTATTTACTTTATGTGTAGGACGATCATTTCAATTTTCATTTAACGTCTTAGCTTAATATCTGAATTTTTGAATTTATATTCCATGTTAAACTAATGTTAGTTTGTTATAATCTATACACAGGACAAAGAGGCCGATTCCTAAATATTAGAATTAGAGAACATGAATATAAAATTAAAAAGATGTTTTTAGGTTAAAGCAAGAGGGTGGAAAATGAGAAAGAAGCCTATTTCAATTTAATACAGCAAAAAAATTTTCGTCTGGAACCCTATTGGCTTTCACGTCGCCCTTAACACCTAAAATATCTATTTAGTATTCTATAGGGTCTTCCCTCTCCCCCAGCCTATTTATTCCAAAACCCCCAAATTTTGTTGAATAAAAAAAATGTAGGTACCTACCCATGATTCTTCCTATCACTCACATAAAAGACACATTGTAACCTCTGTAGTTTCAAATACTTTTCTTAGACGAACATGGAACACTTCGTTGTGGGCAATGAGAACTAATATGTGCGAAATTGCGATCGATAAATTACTGACTATGAATTTAATGTTCATTATAAGCATGAAGATGTTTATAAAAGCTGCGGCATTGTTATCTCTATAACGAAATCAGCCGCTGGTTTAAAATAGAAATATTAAGGATTGATAATACAAATTAAGCAAATACTCCAATAAGTTTTACGTACTTAATTATTTGTAACTTATTGTTTTTCATTAAAATTATTTTTATCGTATGCATTACTTGTATAAAATGTCCTTTGTCAATTTTTTATCGCTTATCTGATTTAAATAGGTGATAACAGTTATTATCAGAAGTGTTTTTATCGCAATATGCTCTTGAGTGTATGTATGTAATTTTAGCACATTGTCACTAATAATTAGTATTGAGCGATAAAATGTTCGCTAATTAATAAATAATATTGGTAGATAATAGTCAGGTAGAACTGCCCAGTTTTTTTTGCCATAAAGAATTTCTATTTGTAAACTGAGGTCGTATTGCGACCAGGAAATAGGAAAAACCCAGAGAAAACTGGGAAATAAAATTGGTCGGGAATAACTGGGAAAAAGCCGGGAAATTTGTCAAGTAAACGGGTAGTTTTTCAACTCGCGCGGTATCGACGAAAAAGTACGACATTTTTACGAAGAATGTAAAATGCTCGAAACTACGTACAAGTAAATAACTTATAAGTTACATATAGTTTACATTAGAGTAAACGAGAATAGATATCTGTATTTAATTCCCAATGTAGATGTTACCAAAGTAGTACAAAGACAGTCTTGGTTTTGGCCGTGTATTTTTGTAAAACTAGGACCAAGACTACAAAACCAACATCAATTTAGCTAATGAAAAACGCGTGCGCCAAGTGTAAAGTAGTTAGGCAAAAGCATTTTGCAGAGAAAAACTGAGGTAGTTTCTTTTACGCCTAAGCGGAAGTGGGAGTTCGAAGTCCTCAAACTAGAAGAGGAGAAGAAAATACTTTTTCAGTAGGGGCAATTGACTATCTCCGATGGAATCCAAGTTTGAACCGTAAAAAAAAAGTCTGTAAGAATAAAACAAGAAAACCAGGAAAAAGTGGATTCTCATAAGCAAAGGTGCTGGACTAAAACGATATGAGCGGGAAAGTTAGGAAAAGTAGCCGGGAAAACCTGGGAAATTCTTTTTGACCTGGTGCTGGATACTCTGAAACTAAAATAAAATCAGGAAAAAGGTACTTATAATTAGGTACTTATCTCACTTGCATGTGCAACTGCTAACAATATTTACAGTACTCATACATAGAACTCGAAATCAAATCGTCCTGTTTGAAGAAAACAATCAAGTGTTATTGTACCTCGTATATTGAAAAATATATCGTAATAACATTCTTACCATCTGTTTGTTTATTAAGTAATAGTTTTTATTAAAACACACTCAGTGACAGTAAATAACTCGTGATAAGAAAAATTTCCAATCTGTAATCTGCCACTGTGAGAGAATCAGTTTGATCCATTTTTTTGGCCTAAAAGGATCAATCAATTTCATTTACTTATCCCCTATAGATATTAGTTGCAACAATTTGTTCGTGCAACTGAAATAATTTGCATTAAATTGCGTATGTAAGTAAACAACTTTATTGGTGTATTGTCTTTTAAAGTGGTAATGTAACAGAATTGTTTACGTATAGTTAAGCATTATTAGATATGCGTGTTGTTTGCTCATATTTTTTAATTGTTGACTTAACGATTAGGTAACACCTTAATGATGCTACTTTAATGACTTTATTCAATTACTGTAGCACTATTCATCTTGACAGTTTTTCTAAATAACATATTTTTATACTCTATACATACCTATCATCATCATAAGCTCGTCAGTCATAAGACTGATTGGACACGCACCTTTACTCTTTACTATCCTGAGCTAATCTTCGCATTTCCCTAAAACTAGAACATCCCACATCCTTAACCATTTGCGAACAGTAATCTAATCTGGGTCTACCTCTACCCCTCCTAATACTCGTTTGTGCCTTTAATATGTCTCTGACTGGACCTTCATGCTTGAGAAGGTGTTCTACCAACCTATATCGACTATTTCTTATTGACTTCCATAAAGGCCTCTGTTCTTCTATTCTTTCTAATACCTCTTCATTTCTAACCTTCTTTATCCACTGTATCCTCAATATTCGCCTGTAACACCACATTTCGAACGCTTCTAACCTTTTCTTTTCCGCCGCGCCCACTGTCCATGTTTCGCACCCGTACAGCGCCGCGCTCCAAACATACACCTTTAACAACCTTTTTCGAATTCCTTAATCAACCGTTCGCGAGCATAGAAGTTACTTCTTTTTACTGAAGGTACACGACCTTGCGCTATCCTCTGGTTTATATCCCTACTACTCCTTCCGTCCTGACTTATCTGACTTCCTAGATACCTTAAATCAGCCACTTCTTCTAATTTTTCGTCTCCTACTTTTATATTCGCTTTTTCTCTACTTTTTCTTCCCTTGCATACCAGTATTTTTATTTTACTTTTACCTATATGTATATTTAATTTAAACTGTGTTTATGACATGGACACAGCTAAATTTCGTTTTTGTACGAGCCAAGAGTGGACCACAACCTTGTTTTGAGTTTCCTGATAATTTTAATTATATTACATTATTATAGGCGGATGATGAGGATATCGTGGGTAGAAAAGGTTAGAAATGAAGAGGTATTAGAAAGAATAGAAGAACAGAGGCCTTTATGGAAGTCAATAAGAAATAGTCGATATAGGTTGGTAGAACACCTTCTCAAGCATGAAGGTCCAGTCAGAGACATATTAAGGGCACAAACGAGAATTAGGAGGGGTAGAGGTAGACCCAGATTAGATTACTGTTCGCAAATGGTTAAGGATGTGGGATGTTCTAGTTTTAGGGAAATGCGAAGTTTAGCTCAGGATAGGAAAGAGTGGAGGTACGTGTCCAACCAGTCTTAGGACTGATGACCTTATGATGATGATGATTACACACCTACGGGGAAAAAGTAAAGAATGTCTCATCGCCCTGCGGTCAGGAAGTAAAATTTGTTTGAGTTATTTAGCAGTCAAGTACATCGTGAGAAAAAACGCAGACGCTTTCGTACAAACTATATCATAAAATAAAATAATATACGTATATATAAGGCGTCTTAGATTATGTGAAATTCAGAGTGGGTCAGAATTGGTAGCTACGTCCCTGATTCCTGAAAATTTTTGTTTCTAGTAGGATATAATAAAATAAATACAATCTGATTACAACGTTACAGATAAAATTGCAAGGTTGCTGATCAGTTTGCCATTTGGTCACTTGTTTTTGACATTTTTCAAAGCTTTTAATACTAAGCAAACAAACAATTCTGCGACAAAGTAAAACAAAGTCCCCAAACGATAACTAGATCTAACATAATTGGAGGATGTTATTTAAAATTTCCAGGAATAAATCGTTCCACTACTCTCCTTCAGAAGTTTTACATGGAATTTAACAAAGCAAAAGTCACCTCAATTACAATAATAATTACAATAAAAATTTTCTTATCTAATTAATTCATTGTTTCTAATAGATATTCTTAAAATGAGCTCAAGTAATATGAGAAAAATTAATTTTTGCAGCTTTGCAAACTCAAACGAAACATCTTACATTCTCAGACCAGTCACCCCAACTTGAAGGCGTATAAAACCCAGACACATTACTATCAATCTCTTGTTTTCGTAACTTCATGGATTCTGTCTGCCGTTTGACGATGAGTAGAAAACGACGAGTCACGGTTTTTGACAATTTACGTTACTACGCTTACTCTACTTGTATATACCCTTTTCCTTTTAGGAATTATAATTTATTCCACAGGATTTAGAATTATACAATAATTTTGTTACCTTTTCTTCAATATATTCTTTAAAATTCTATGTATGTACATACTAACAATGGCGGATCTAAGTCTAACTGTATCCTCGAGACCTGCTTAAATTGTAGTAATCCTGTTGCATTCTTGAAAAAGCGCTAGACTATAAACATGTGTTTGATTATATTTTCATTATTAAATAGAACCCTTATATTCATGAATTCTCAAATTCTACAAACATGTGCATCAAAACTCTTTCGACGTTGTTTTCAGTTGAAGAAACCAGTGACAGTACGTATTTCATTTTATTTACTGAATACTAATGTGACATACTCACTGAACTTTTTGTTTGGTTTTGTCATGTAAAAATCTTAATCGTTATGTGATAATGATAAATAATATGTAATAANTAGAACCTTTTTTGTTTCCATTAATGGGTACCTTTCAAAACGGCGAATTTATATTCTTCACAT
Source organism: Agrilus planipennis (assembly GCF_000699045.2). Lineage (NCBI taxonomy): Eukaryota > Metazoa > Arthropoda > Insecta > Coleoptera > Buprestidae > Agrilus > Agrilus planipennis. The sequence goes on from NW_020442464.1 coordinate 1,563,035, forward strand.
GATTTATGTAAGGTGTTGAGTACGTCAACTCTAAAAATTATTAAATAACTCAAAAACGAAACATTCCAGCTCTTTAATGAGGTTAAAGTTCAAAAATACGACAGTACGTGTATAGACGAAACGTTTTGTAATAAAAATAAGAATATCCAAGTATGACAGTATATCGCCATCTAGTGGGTATTTGCTGTTAGTAAAGTACTTCATGCGTTAGACATCAGCCCTACTAAGATATCAACTTTCCTAACTGAATCGACATTGTGTCATACGGGATAGATACGCAAACCATTTTAATAAATTTTTTATTTTAAGTTCTTGGTCAGAAAATCGGAAATACCAAATGTGGATTGCGATTTCGATCATATTACATCTCATCAGGGCACCGTAAACAGTCTCGATAAATCATCGATGAAAAATAAGAATATTTCTTTTGAACATTATCATCATCATCATCATTATCGTAATAATGTATTTGCCCCACCCCTTCTTCCTATGTTAAACCAATTTTCGCATTTCTCGAAAACTGGAGCAACCTATATCTGTAACTAGGTATATGCTGTATATACACAGGGCCGTCTTTAACGTATTGGAGATCCTGGGCATATAAGGATAACGACTTTGATAAATAAAATAAGTCAAATTCTAAATTTATTCAGCAAATTATTCTAAGAAAAATTTTTTTTGTTGAAAATTAATGCAAACTTTTATTTGCAATTTCACTATAATTGCGCTTATGGCATGCAACAGCTATTATGCAAGTAGGTATTCTAGGCAGTAATTATTGGTTTATTATATCAAAATAAATATATTTATTGGTAGTAAATATTGGTTTTCGGTTGATAAATAAATCTTGTAAGAACTAGGGGGACCACATCGATCGCGGAGCCCTGGGCATTTTTCAGAGGCTTCAAAAAAATTCAGACGACTATGTTGAATGTTCTCAAATTTAACTACAATACTTTGATAACTGAATTTTTTTTAATTCTGTGATATCTACTACGTAATACACTGATAATAAATGTACCTTCGCGGTACTTAAATTGTCAAACAAAAACAAAATTATAGCTATAGGTATATTGTTACTTACCGGCCTTTTACTTTTTAATTTAATATCGAACACTATAGCTTCTGGTAACACATTAAGCTAAAGAGTATTTAAATTGAATGATAAAAACTGTAACCGCTTCTTGTGTGACTCATTCAGTTGATTATTAACACTCTTTAAACCTATTAGTACTAAAATGTTTTATATCAAAGGTCGGAGTAGATAAAATGAATAAAAACATTTATTGCATGTTCGGAGGTATCAAAAAATGCAATAAATAATCTTTATTTACTTTATTTTTATTTGTAGATTTAATTTGATTTAAAATTAATATATTTTTTATTATTTTGTCGATAATAATACCTAAGAATCTATAGGTGCACGTGGCCACTTATACGTATTTGAATAAGTAAAAAAAAATTTTTGTCAGTATCGTTATCCACTGATAAAATTAAAAATTAAAAAGAACTTGCTAAACGGATTAAAATTTTGTTTAAACATAGTTGTAAAAGTTCAGCAGAAGTATAGTTATTTGTTGAATGCTATCTTAATGTAGCGCGCTGCTGGTACTGTATATGGCGTGCTGAGGAGAGCCACGGAGTTTAAATTTGCGATCTACGGTCGGTGGTTTTGCTTGACCCACCATGTATAGTGTTTTTTGTAAATTTAATAATATACTTGAGTTTTTTATTGGTGTGATAACGATAACTTACAAATTGTATTGTTATGCGCTTCTAGATCAAACAAAACTCGGAAAAAAATTAATCGTAAGTTACGTTGGCGAATTTGAGTGGCAGTTTTTCATCGAATAAGCTTGAATATTTGAAGCTAGATTTGAACTGTATGCTTTAACTACAGAGAAATTCACTGTTAGAAGCATCTCTTCTGCCCTCTTCCTGGCGACGCCCTTCCAGGTAACACATTTGTGAATCGCAACTGGAATATTAAAAGTTTTATTTGCACATTTATAAATAAATTCGATCTAAATCACTTTTGGTGGACACCGACTCCGGTCATTAACGGAGAAAAATGATATATGAGAACGTAAAATCAAACGAAATCGTCACGTCGCTTATGTTTTGTTTTGTGCATATTTTCTTCTTTTTTATACTGTTTCACGCAACTACCTCTAACGAAAAATTTGGTACGTTGACATATTGAATTAAAGCGTCGCCTCGCCGAAATAGAGTTGGACGGGGCGCCTGTTATTTATGGGCTTTAGTTTGGACGTTTCCTAAAACAGGACCGGAATAAATAACGTCACGGGAACTTTATGTGAAACGGATTTGCGAAGAAGAATTAATTTTAGGATTATTAGAAGGAAATATTGTCGTTGTGAGATGTGACAGATTTCCACGTCATATTTGCAGTATTTTTTTAACATCCATCATTAATAAACTTTAATATAATGTAAGATTTAATACACGGTAAGGCAGTTTTATAGTTTTTTTAGATGCCTTCAAGAAACGCTTTCGTTAAATTCTCTGAAGATCACCAAATAGGTAGAAACAATGATTGTTGTTAGAGGTATCTAACAGATGGTTGAAGTTACATTACTGTGCTTTTTATCCTTTACGGTATAAATAAATAAATTGATTGTAATTATGTTTTATCATCATCAAATGGTCGCCAGTCCGAAAACTAATATGCACTTCACACAAGTTCATTTTTCCAAAAATTTTTAATAATAATAGCAACAATCTTTCCCTGCGAGCGTCAATGCAGCATTCCTGATGTTGGGTAAATGTGGCATTAGCGTTATATCCTTGCCCTAGGGGACAACCTTATAGAGCCCACACGAACTATGTGGCTACCCACTTAGGAACTCTACCTGCACCCCCCTCAAAATTGTAGTCGTGATACACTCACCCCATCCATACAAAGTGTACTGTTGTAATACAAATACGGGTGTATGTTCTTTAGGGTCCTACAAGATGGCACCATATGTTTCTTAGTTACAATTAGAAGCCACTAAATACTCTACTAGTCGCCGTGCAGCCTCAGTAACGATAGGGGATGATGTTAACATTGTCACTTATATCACAACTTACCCTTTTATAATTGCTTTTTCGTTAGTTGTTTCGCAGTTTCTTTGACAAGTATAAAAGAAATTTTGGTTTACAAATAGAGAACAATTACTTATACAAAAAAGAGATCTAGCTAGACGTTTTACATTTGTCCTGAGTGGAGCTCGGTTTTATCTCTTAAGATACTAAATACAGGGTTTTTACCCTCTCATTAGCAATAAACAAATAACAGTGTAAATAAAAAGAGTAAATAAAATTTGCAAATCCCGTTCCGTTTTTGTAAAGACCTTCTTGACGCTTAACGGAAATGGACCTTTGGCTTTACTATAAACCAAATTGCTGGGGTTAAATTCTACCATTTAGTTGTTTCTACAAAGTGGCTGCTGCTATCGTAGATCTAGCTTCATTTACATCTTTTTTCCTAAGTTTCGTGTCGACAAAACAGTTTGCGTGTTGAACAAGCGTAACGATAATGCGACAAAGCAATTAAGTTGGAATTTTGCCGGGAGACATGAACTTCTTAAACGCGAGAAACGTGCAGCACAGTTTGTGGTCATAATTAAGTCGGCTGCATTTTAATGCTGATAAATTGATTAGGTGAAGCGAACGGAGAACTTTGTCTACCATCACGTACTTACTGTGCGCCGATTACCGTCTTTGCTTACATTAGCATGAAGTTGCGATATTTGCGGAATAAATGGTGGAGTCTGAGCGACTAACACGACGCGATGCGATGTGGAAACGGGCCGGCGAACTCATCTTATCGTCCTTCTGAGAGAAAACACAAAAATCCGGTCAAAATTTGAATTAATTTCTTACAGTACCTACATTAAAAATTTTTCTTTAAATAATAAAATGCATATCTACTAGTTACAGTTACATTTTGGTAAATCTTTTGTAATTAGTTATTTTTATAAATACGTAAGCTTATTCTTACATACGCATAATTTTAAAGTTTTTTTTTTAATAATGGTAACAATTAAAAAGCTACTACGTAGGACAGACTGATGGAAATTTTAAAAAGAAACGTATTAATTCGATAGTATAAAAAAAATAAGCACTACATTTGTATACCGTGTAATCGAAGAAAGGCATAGTTTTAATTACCGTGGGATATTAGATGTAGAGAACAAAAGTTATTATTTAAGATTCACATAAAATTAGGCATTCCACTTGACGAACAAACGAGAAATAATAGTTCCCCCTATTTTGCTATTACCTCTATCCTCAGTTAATTGTAACTGTGTAACTGTTTAAATGTTCTCTATATATAATTTCCATAGGAATGTCAATAATGTACATTACTTCTTAAAGAGCCCGAACACACATCACTGCAAATATATCTGTGAAAGTTTAACAAATGCAAATATTTAAGTTGCTAAAATTTTTACTGGTTGCAATTCATCGTCATCACCACGTCGTCAGTCCTAAGACTGGTTGGACACGCACCTTCACTCTTTACTATCCTATCCTAATCTTCGAATTTCCACAAAACTAGAATAACCCACATCCTGAACTATATGCGAACAGTAATCTAATCTAGGTCTACCGTCATTCCTCTTAACTCATGTTTCTGCTTCTAATATGTCTCTGACTATTTCTTATTGAATTCATAGAGCTCACTTTTCTCCTATTCTTTCTAACACCTCTTCATTTCTAACTTTCTCTATCCACGGTATCCTCATCACTCGCCTGTAACACCGTCCATGTTTCGCATCCGTACATCGCCGGCCTCCAAACATACACCCTTAACAATCTTTTTCGAATTTCTAAATTAACTGTTCTCGAGCATAGAAGTGACTTCTTTTTATTGAAGGCGACTCGACCCTACGCTATCATTTGCTTTATATCCCTACTACTTCTTTCATCCTGACTTATCTGACTTCCTAGTTACCTAAAATCCGCTACTTCTTCTAATTTTTCGTCTTCTATCTTTATATTCGTTCTTTTCCTGTTTTTTCTTCCCTTGCATATCAGTATTCTTGATTTACTTTCATATATTTTCATACAATACTGTTTTCTTGCAATTAATGCACTTTATAATCAAAGCACACATTGCAACACTATGAGCATAAATAAAATGCTGCAAAAGGTTACTGTTAATTTACTGTTAATTTTATTGTGCTTCCATGAACCAGGAAATCCATAGAACATGCATGGCTGCAATTACCATTCTGTTACAATTTATTTCATTGAAAATTATTTGTTAAAAGTGACTGTGGATGTCTTATGATAAAACATATTTGCAAATGTAAAAATGAAAGAGTATTTTGTTTCAACAATGACATATTAAGTCCCTTAAATATCGGAATTGTTTAAGTACAGTAGATGAATTTTATATAAGATCATATGTCTGTAAATAATCTTGTGCCTTTGTAAAACCAAGAACAGAAACTTCTGTCTTTTTAAAAACACTAGATCCAACCCAATTTACCACCTCAATTAATTCCTAATCATGAGTTTATTCTGCTAACTAAAAATGAATTAACTTATTACACCTCTTTCTCATGAAAATGTTTTTATATATTGTCCCAAATTTAGATGAACTATTTTCTAAAAATTTCACGAAACCACATATTATTGTGTTATCTAATAGTAGCAAACTTTTTTGGATATTCTGTGTTGAAGGTACGTTATCTATTACAAAACTTGCGGTAACATATTTAGCGGTACACGGTTTCTGGCCAGTTTTCCGCAACTTTGTGGTAGCGTGCACCGTACGGCAGGTTCAATTTCATCCCAACTTTAATATAAAGGTTAATCTCTTCGCGTTGCATGTCTGGAAATCTTCCTCATCATCATCGGCGGAAGATATACCGTCTCCGCCGTCTGCAGTCGACTAGCGCCGGCTAAATGACGTAATATTTTTCTAAAATATTTCCGTCAAGATTATAACTTTTCTGAGCACAAACAAGAGAAATAGATTCGCCGAGGTTGAGAGCAAACTCTCGGCACTCTAAAAAGGATCAATAAAGTCAACTGCTCTCTCGTATCTTCTTCGATTTCAGCAAGAGCTGTTTCGTCGTCTCTAATATCGTGTTAGCAGGACAAACATGCAATGGTTCTAGTAACGCGAGAGAGTGTCAATTATATTGTAAATAAAATGCTTCTTGCAATTCTAGGCATTTGAATATTTGAATTTGAACTTCGAATCATTTATTGAAAGACAGCGATTTCGCTTAGCGAGACTCTTTGTGTAAACCAAAATACCTTCCTAAGTAATTTTTATTGCTTTACCTTTTCTGTCACCCGAACCTTTAGGATTGTAGTTCATTAGATACTCTTGTTTATCTTTGAGCCTGCACTAGACTCGTGATAGTATGAACATGGGGAAACGGAAACGATAAGTGATTTTTTTACATATTAATTTACTCGGTATAAGAAATCGCTTGTGTTTTGTGATTTAAAAATTATATGATAAACGCAGTGTTTCACATTTTATTAAAAAATAAAACAAGTAAGGGGGCTATCCTCCAGAGCTATGGGAGATACATATACACGTAGATGTATAGGATCAGAAAAAAGAAAACAAACAAAAAAGGAGAATTATTATCTGTAAAACTGTAATAAGGTAAAAGGAAATTCTGATTTCAGAGTTTTCCAGAATGAAAAAATTATGTAAAAGTGTTTCTTGGACAACCAAATTTGTTCACAAATATGTAAAAATGATAAACACTTTACGGCCAGTGAAGGATAATTACAATGTAGTAAACAACGTCTTGCAATTTGTTTTTTAAAAATTTCTGGAGAAAAATTATCCTCTCGACTAATAGTTGCCTCTTAATGAGTGGTATTTGTAGGTACTAAGTAGTGTTATATACTGTTGTGTATGTTTACTTTGTTAATTATAAACGTTTATTAAATATTAAATAATATATAACGTTCATTATCATGAAAATTATCGATAATATAACTACCCGTTGTTTTTTTCCATTCACATTATTAAGCGTTTATTATGTTATGATAAAAGTGAATAGATACGTTTAAAAATTTTCTCATATCAGTACAAAAAGATAATTTTTAACTGCTGTAAGTTTTAAACGTATTGAATTGTAGAATAGTAATTGATGATTTTTAAAATTACTAAAATCCGTTAAGTACAAAAAGTGCAGTTGGAAGGGGCATTGTTCGATTTCGCCGGATCACATCAACTAATGCCTTTATCGCGTCTTTATCAGCTTCAACCGGCCTTCCCGAACGTGGTGCATCTTCGACATCAAAATTGCCCGATCGAAATTTAGCGAACCAGTTCTGGCACTGGCGTACTGTCAACACACCTTCTCCATACACATCAGTCAATTTCTTTCTGGCTTGAACAGCATTTTTACCCTTTCTGTAGTAAAACAGTAAGATATGTCGAAAATGCTGCTTATCGCTCTCCATATTGAAAAGGGCACCAACCAAAAACTACTGCGTAGAATTAACAACCCAATAGATACATCCATCAACGTCTACTAATGGACGTGCCTTAGCGGTTAAAATTGTGGTACTACGAAAGAAAGAGATGGAACGAAGTAGAAAGAGGAGACTGTGGAAAATGTTAATTAAAAATTAAAAGGAATCCTCACCCCTAAATTACCACAAAAAAACTTTACTTGAGCGGACACGTGTTTCGCCCACTTCATACTTCAAGTCTCGCGTTGATAATGCCCACGTATGAAGTAGGCGAAATACGTGTCCGCTCAACTTCAAGTCTCGCGTTGATAATGCCCACGTATGAAGTAGGCGAAACACGTGTCCGCTCAAATAATTTTTTTTTTGTTGTAATTTAGGGGTGAGTATTCCTTTTAATTTGTAAGATGGAACGAAGTTTCGGACAATATCCATCTCTCTCACAATAGTGCGTAAGCGTGTCAGGAAAAGATAGCATTAGTCCGAAACCATACGCCATCTCCCTCACTTTTCGAGCCAAGAAATTATTACAATGACATNCACACAAGCCTTGCTATACGAGCTCTCAAAGCGTATAAAAATTATACGGCTTAAATTTGAAGTTGGGTGCAAAAGAATACAATTAAATCCTCTGTCGGGAAAAAACGAAATGACTTTCCGAACAACCCTATAAGTAGGTATGCATAGGAGATACAAATCGCAGTGCGGTAATTGCTATTCAGGCTACTGTTTGAGCAGAGAAAGCTACGCATTTTACCTGAGTTAAAAAATTAGTTTTTTTGTTTAATTTGAATGTTTTCACAAAAATGAAAAAGGTCTTACCCCAACTAACTACAACACTTACGGTAAGACTTTTTCCTTTTTTTTGTTTATTCTTACACCACAGTCTCCTTTATATTTATTTGAAAGGTTTTATATGATACTATGTTTCAAATACATATCTACAAAAACAACATTTATAATCTTTTACCAATATATATTTCTTTATTTTCAGAATACTTACTGACAATAAATTGGATTTAATCCATCCAAACGCTTTTAAGGCTACAGTGCATCTGAAGAGACTGTAAGTATTTTTAAAATTATTACTTTAGTCCATCCGATACAAGACGGTTGCTTTTAACAAATTTTTATTAGAAAAAAAGTTTTTGTGTACATGTTCATCATCATCTTCATAAGCTCGTTAATCCTAAAACTGAATGGACACGTACCTCCACTCTTTCCTATCCGAAACTAATCTTCGCATTTTCCTAAAACTAAAACATATTCCACATCCTTTATTTCTGAACAGTAATTTAATCTAAGGTCTACCTTCCCTCCTCTTAACTCCTGTTACTGCTTCTAATGTGTCTAACTAACCCTTCATGCCTGAGAAAGTTTCTTACCAACCTATCTCGCTTCTATACCTCCTCATCTCTAAACTTCTCTATCCACGATATCCTCATAGTTCGCCTGTAGCACCATATTTCGAACGCATCTAATTTCGGCTGTGTCCATCGCCTACATTTCGCGCCTGTACAGTGTCGTGTCCTGACATACATCTTTAAAGATCTTTTTCGAGTTTCTAAATAAATTGAAGGCAAATTGACCCTGCGCTATCCTTTGTTTTATATTGCTACTGCTCTGCTCCTTCCATCTTAAATTATCTGACTTCCTACATAACGAAAATCAGTCACTTCTTCTAATTTTTCGTCTCCTGTCTTTATATTCCTCGCTTGCTATGAGAATGAAAGATTATCTGTGGAATACTACTGCTCCAGCACTTGATTAAGTGATTCAAGAAAACCACAGAAAAACGTGGATCAAGACAGACGGACCCAGAATCGACCCGGCGTCCTCTTGAAAGCAAAGGTCTAAACCTCTAGGTTATGCCTGCCGGTTAAGTTCTCTAAAAAAAAAAAAAAAACTTTTGGGTGTTTCATTCCCACCAGCCAGTAATGCTGGTGGGCGGGCAGTCCCTCCGGACTACGCCGGAAGGTAGGGCGGAAGGCCCTCTTCAGCCTGCTTTCAGGAATCGTGGGAATGGGTGAGTGGTGGTTCGGGTGAGAAAGATGAGACGGACGAAATGAAGACAGAAGAGAGAATGAAAGATTATCTGTGGAATATTACTACCTCAGCATTTGCCTAAGTGATCCAAGGAAACCACAGAAAAACTTGGACCAAGGCAGACGGACGCGGAATCGAACCGGTGTCCTCCCGAATGCTAAGCAATGGTCTAGACCTCTAGGCCATGCCGCTCGGTTTAAGTTCTCTAACTGCCTGTTACTCTTTATAAAATCTATGTATATACAATTCTTCCATCTAATATGAAGAAAACAATTTTGCCGCCCCCCACGTTTGCGCCAGCACCGCCCCTGGCACTCTCTATCCCCTTCCACACTACTCCTCTGAGTAGAATCTCAAGCATGTGAGTGTTTACTCTATTTTCTTGTTGATCTACTCTATACTGCTCATTAAGATGGGAGAATACTCCTCAGTCACGTTTCATGAAAATTGCATTAACTGTGCATCCAGGATCATCACATTCAATCCTGTTTTGTGTAGCGATCACGGCAACAGTTTTTATTACCTTTATGTGGAGCGTAACGAGTAGGCTAGTTTATAGTGGTTTATGATATATAATTAATTTATAATGAACCGTAGATTTACATTAATCATTAGCTAAAAATGATTAATTTAAAAAAATTAAGATAATAATTTGAGGACAATAAATAATTAACGGAAAAATATAATAATGTTTGCCTAGATTATTAGTTATTGGGAAACGTAAAAAATGACAGGGAAATCATCAACATGAGTGAAGGCGGTCACTCGTTTCACCACATTGACTCACTTTTCTGAATCCCAATTAGAATCCATTATTTCCGCAATTTAAATATTGCTTATTGACTTACTAAACGAGTGGTAGGTAGTAACTCGCAATTTTAATTTGGTTGTACTATTATTGTACTACTAGACTAAATAAGAATTTGTGGTGTGCCAGTACTAGTTACAATGTAATAGTTTTTATAAAAGAAGCTTAGTGTGTAATATTTATGAAGTTATTAATTTACGAAATGTAAGTACATTAAAGCGTTTTCTTCTTTGCTCAATTACCAAACTGTTTGAACGAATCAATGAAGTAAACGTTTTGATGATAGATAGAAATAGCAATTCGACAAATGATGTACCGGAAATTATATTTCGCTAACGACGACCTAAAAGCACTACAAAGGTTTTGTGGTCAGTGACTCTGTCCTTCTATTGATTTGAACAGCGATTATGTCCGACCTTTGTCACAGAAAGTGAAATTCCCAGCTTTGGGATACCCAATTTGAAATGTAACTCCTTTAAATTCTATTCAACTTTGTTTGTTAAATTACAAACTACCACTCATTGTTAGAAAGGATTTTTATTTTACACCAAAATATTATGGTTGACCTAAAACGTAAGCAATATTGGCCTCTTTGCTAGAAATGAATGTGCTTTGAAAGCTCACAGATTTACAGGCCTGACGCTGGAAGCTGGCGGAAATTTTAAAATGGCGTGGATGCGCGGTGACAAAAGTAGGCAGTTTTAGATATAAAGATTGCAGTCCTCTTTCTTCAGTATTCCTATCAGGGGCGTAGATTAAATATTTAAAAATAGGGATCAGTGAGGAAGTAATAGACAGACAAACAGAAGAACTAATTGTTGATGTTGGTGACAGTGATAGAGCAATAGGTTAATTTTTTCTTTTTGATAAGTCATGTTTGTACTTTTTTTTTAGTACGCTACTGTCCTATCTGTATAAATACTGTAATTTACGCCTACTGGAAGCTTATTTGTGTATCGGTTCCAAGTGACTTGCCCAAATAGGTCATAAATGGGCAAGCACCTGCGCGACCGCTCGCCAGCTTCCTTTGTCAGATCTGTAAGCATTCAGTAGGCGTAAATTATAGTATTAATACAGATAGGACAGTAGCGTACTAGAAAATAATGTAGAAACATAACTTATCAAAAAGAAAAAATAAACCTATTACTTTTGTTGTATAGTTAGTTTTCACATTCACTGTCATCAAGGGAATCTCTATCACTGTCACCAACATCAACAAATAGTTCTTCAGTTTGTCTGTCTATTACTTGCTCACTGATCCTTATTTTTAAATATTTAATCTACGCCCCTGATAGGAATACTGAAGAAAGAGGACTGCAATCATTATACCTAAAACTGCCTACTTTTGCCACCGCGCATCAACGCCATTTTAAATTTTCCGCCAACTTCCAGCGTCAGGCCTGTATTTGTGTATCGGTTCCAAGTGACTTACCCAAATAGGTCATAAATGGGCAAGTACCTGCGCGACCGCTCGCCAGCTTCCTTCGTCAGACCTGTACATTCTGTTTTGTTGTATAACATCAGTTCGTTCTATGTAGCGTTGTCCTTACCATAAACTACTTCTACAGGAGAATGACCCTTAGATACTAGCTAAGATACCAAAGGAATATCGCTTAGGTAATTACCGAGCAAAGTTGTATGGAACTATGATGATTTTTGTAAAGTGCTAAAACTTGCGAGTAGTCGTAGTCGAATGTTTTTGCTCTAAACTGCTAAAAGTTTTCTACAACTTCCGACCTTGCTTCAAATATTTCTTTGCTGACAATGAGTGTTGATGTCCTGTAATAAATCATTCCAAGGAATGGAATATTTCTCTTTACCTATAGTTGACCCTTAACTATATACATACAAGAACTTATGTGAAGTTGATTGATATTAATAATAATTGTTGTGAAACATTTGTTAAATAAAGAAACGGTATGATTTACTTATTAGTGATAGCTTTATATTAAATTAACATATCTTTACAATCATTAATCTTTTAAATTTAATCACAAAATCAGTAGTGACAAACAATATTTTGTGAAGATTCTATGTCTAAGTATGTTATTAAAAATGTTATCATTTTTATAAAACCATGATTTCTACACATTCATGAAAAGAAAGAACTAGAAGCTATTCAGATGTGCTCTTTTATTTATTCATTTAAAACGTACATATCATTTATTTACAGTATACATTAATATAATACTATATACGAGGGCGGTTCAATAAGTACCCGTGTTTGAAGACAGAGGACGTTCCTGAGGTAAATTGGTGTTGTCATCGTGTGCTGCCATCTATCAAACCACGTCAAACCGAATTTTAGACTGATTGATAGGTTAGTTTGAATTTGGCAGCCATTCCACTCAGTCGTGCTTCGTTATTTTGGCTAAGATGGAAAAAGAGCAGTATCGTTCGGTAACTCGCTTTTTGTTTTTGGATGGGAATAAATGCGAGGAGATGAAAACAAAGTTGGATACTGTTTATCGAGACATTTCGCCATCTACGACCACAGTTAGATATTGCTTCAACGAATTTAAACGTGGGCAAAGATCCGTTTTTGATAGGAGCGACCAGGAAGCCTGGCAAACGTTGTTACCGAGGAAATCATTTTACGGATTTTTTAGGAAAAGGAAGAACGATCACTAGACAATACTACAGTGAGTTATTGGACCGCTTCGACAAAAAATTGAAGGAGACACGGACGCATTTGAGGAAAAAGAAGGTGCGTTTTCAACACGATAACGCACCGGCACATTCATCAGGAGTTGTTGCCGCCAAAATGCATGAAATACGTTATGAATTTGCTGCCGCACACCCCGTACTTGCTCGATTTGACTCCCTGCGACTTCATCTTGTTCCCTACCATGAAGAAATGACTAGCGAGAAAGAAATTTAGCACAAACGAGGAAGTCATCGCCGAGACAGGGGTGGGATTTTGGAGATTTCGACAAATCTTATTTTTTGGAGGGGTAAAAAAAATGGCAGGGTCGTTGGGAGAAGTGTATCTTTCTAAAAGGGGACTATGTTGCAAAATAAAAACACAAATTTTAAAAAAAAAGGTGTCTATGTCTAACACGGCTACTTATTGAACCGCCCTCGTATATGAAAGAGGTTGACTACTAGCAGTTAATATCAAATATTAATGTGAAAATTCATTTTCAATTTTTTATCCACCATAAACTCCCTCAGGTTAATGGGGGAAAATTTGTTGCGCATCAATGCATTGATCACTAAGCCAAAGCTCCCGGGTTCGATCCCGGCGAGGTTGTAACAACAGCAACAAATTTTCCCTCATTAAGCTGCGGCGGTGGGTAAAAAAATTGAAAATTAATTTTCACAGTATTACATTAATATAGACTGATTGTGAGAAGACAATCACGCATATATGGTTGGTACTGATAACTTTTAAAGCTTTTAACTTGCAGTTAAATGATTATTTATACTCTTGTACTCACTGAGCATGTACTTACTTTCTCAATAAATGCGGTCGTTTAATTACAGAAGTAGAGATACATAAAAGTCATTTATTATCCGTTACGTTGAGTCAACATGAAAATTTGTTACTTTTATAGGTTTCATTTAAACAATATTACCAGCTAGCATCTGAGAAAAATATCGTTGAAATGGAAGTGACCCGTATTGGTAGAAAACATTTTATAGCCCGTTCGCCTCCATTGCGGGCAATAAAAGTTCTAATACGTTTTACATCAAAAGCAACTTTCAACAAGAACTATCCGAATATTTTACCTTAAATTTCATTTGGCGCCACATTATCTGATGCATCATGTCTGTCTGTCTTTGTAAAGTCAGTAGTCACGGAAAATAAAAAGGTTTACTGTCGGTACTTAGGTAAGTAAGTAGTTGTCTGTAACTAGTAAATAATGTCGAGTGACGTATAAAGTTCGTAAAGGAAATATGAAATTTTATGGTCTCTTTTTCGTTGCATTTTCCAACTTCTAAAATTGCAGTTACCTAAGCTGCCAATGTAGATACATTATCATCCAAATGTTTCATCGATATGGATAACGAAAAACAGCAGGATGACCTTTAAACTTACTTTGCATACACACGGACAAGGCGATTTAATATGATAAAAAGAAATAAGTAACTGAGATTTTATTTCTAAACTTTTTAACAAAAGTCACACATGTAGGTAAGCGGGACTATATGGAAGTCTACAAGAATTACGCGAGATAGGTTGATAGGACACCTTTATTTATAGGCTACATTAGACTCATCATCATCATCGTCAGTCCTAAGACTGGTTGGACACGTACCTCCACTCTTTCCTATCCTGAGCTAAACTTCGCGTTTCTCTAAAACTAGAACAGCCCACATCCTTAACCATTTGCAAACAGTAATCTAATCTAGGTCTACCTTTACCCCTCCTAACTCCTGTTTCTGCCACTAAATATGTCTCTGACTAGACCTTCATGCCTCAGAAGGTGTCCTACCAACCTATCTCGCCTATTTTTTATTGACTTCCATAGAGTCCTCTGTTCTCCTATTCTTTCCAATACCTCTTCATTTCTAACATTATATTATTGTTCGTAAATAATCGAGGATGTGGAATGTTCTAGTTTTCTAGGGAAATGCGAAGATTAGCTCAGGACAGTGAAGGTGCATGTCCTTATGATGATGAGGGCATTTAAAAAAAATATTTTTTTTTATAGATAAAGAAGTTTTAAAATTGTCTATCTTGTTGGTTACCAAATTTTTGGATATACTACAAAATGTTATGACATTATTCCTATTAGTGATAGTAAAAGTTGTTTTGGTCGAAAAAGGAAACAATTTTATGCTCATTTGAGCGATTTTATCCTTGAAAATAACGATAATTGCAGAAGTCAAAATTTCATAATGGTAAGGATAGAAATTGCAATGTTACAAGGAGATCACGTTTATATATAATTTTAATTTTTTTAAACTGTTACGATGAGTCTAGCAAAAACAAGAGCAGACCTCACAAGAACAAGGTCAAGACCGAACCAAACCAACTATACTGTCGAAAAGTAAAATCAAGGTTGAATTTGCTTGATCAAGATGAAGACCAAGGCTATCTTAGACTTTTCTTGTTCTTTTATTGATGGTCATTACTATTTCTTGTATAAAATTGGGAAACTTGTATATTGAAGATAAGGTGATTAAAACAAAAAATTCTTGAAGTGAATTTTAAGCCAGAATAGGGACACTAAAAAAGGTTATTTAACCTACAATTCTCTTTTTTGTGTTCTAAATGCATCCGAATTGTTCCTATTTTAACAATTTTATTTATTTGTGATTGTTTTAAAGTGTTAGAAGATAAGATTGGAATGTATACTATTTGATTTGAAAGCAAATTGGTCTAATTTCGAATTAAAGACTTTTCGTCTTGTGATTCAAATACAAAAAAAATGTCAAGGGGTTTTGAGATAATTTAATATCAAAATTGGGCGACTTTTCTCTAAAGCTTAAACTCTAATTTATTTGCCTGTTCTTGTTGGAATGAGTTAGATATTATAGCTTTACTATTCCATAATGCTTCCTTGTAGGCATCGTTTTTAATCCTTGATACAGATACATCGGGTTGATTTATTTTTCAAAATTACGTTACCAAAAATCAAAGTTCGTATTAACAACCGTTAATATTTTATCTTATCTACCATTGCCCCTCCTCCTAATCATTATTTAATTAGGAATTATCGGTATAATGTTCACTGCACTGGACATTTTCAATTCCAGACTGATACGTGTTATTACTGCCTCGGTTTTGATCACGTCTGAACCAGAGTGTACATATAGGATAACCTCATAGCACAGCTAGTTTCATTTTCCTTCCGGTTGCAGCAGTCCCATTCAGTTCCACAGTTAAACTATCCATTTGGGACGTTTTCCAATCCAACGCCTGCTTCGCCAATTCTATTTAGCGCACCATTTCTCGCGCTACATAAATCAAGAAGCCGTTTGTTAGTCGCTGGATAGAGTAAGGGAGTATTTATATACTAAGCGTGATCGCGATTGAAAGAAATGAGAAAATCAGAAAATGCATCCGTTGTTTCAGTAGTTCAATTCATGTAAAATATTTTGTTGCAAAATAGAAAAAAAAAAGTTTGGATTGGCCTCCTTCTGTTGAAGCATTTTTTCAAGTGAAACTTCCTATAGGAGACCATTTAAAGAGAAAAAATAACTAGTTTAAAGTTTTTGTTATTAAAACCAAACTAGTGCACCACTTTGTAAAACAAAAAACAATAATTACCTCTCTTCCTGTTGTTCCTGGATTATCTGCTTAATAAGATAAATCCCGAAGCTCTCATAAAAAATCTCATATAACAACGTATTTAATTTTTATAACAAACTTACAAATAAAATACGATTGGGGACTTTAAAGGGTCAACAATCAGCACAACCGATGATGGGGACTTCCCGGCCTTCAGCAAGCTATAAGTTGGAGTAAGTAAAATAGAAATGTGAAAAGTTGCTCAAAGACTGGAAACTCTTTGCACAATGTTGCAAAAGGGGACAAGATGGTAACCCCAATTCAATAGTGGGTAATTACTAGGTTTTTCTGGAACTAGAGAACGAACTCTTTGTGTCGGATCCATCAACCAAGAGCAATCCAATGATCAGCATTCAGCAAAAGAGTCTCAACCATCTACTTCAAGTTCAGCATAGGACTTCAAAATGTTATTTAAAGATCCTCTGGAAGCTCCTAATCCCGATTATCCAACTGGGAATAGGAAAAAATCCACAAATCAACAGTAATCGGATGGACAGCAAAGGAGTTTAGATTCATCTTAGGAGATGGAATAGAAGATAGAATGGATAGAAGGAAGCTGAAAAATTTGATTTATTAATAATTGTAAAAAAAGAGATTAATGGAATGAACGAAGCAAAGAACATTTAAAGTTGAAAATTTTAGTTATCCGATCTATTCAAAATCACTAAGAGGTTAAAATTTATAGATACTAAATTTTATAAAAAATTGAAAAATATTGATGTGTACCTATATCTAAATGGGAAGTTTTACAGTAGATTAAGTGAAGCTAAATATTTGAATATTGAAGGCAAATATCATGAAATTCATTCGATAATTCCTATAAACCTATAAAATGTAATAAATAAACACATTGGCTTGACATAAAAAAATCCAATATCGGTTCGGCAAGGAAAGCGTTACAATAATAAAAGGATATCTAAAATTGGCAGTCAGCTTTTTCAATCGAACACATATTTTCGGACTGTTCTTTAATAATCCCATGAGGGACCAGGAAGAAGGAAATTGATAGATATTTCAATTGATATATAACCTTTAAAAAATAAATAATTAAATAAATCCGTTTTTCTACAGAGTATAAAATGGTTTTAAATAATCTTCAAAAAACAACTTAATATTTTTTATACCAACAGTTATCATTATTATTGTTTTGTTAGCTACTATTCTTTTTTTTTAATGATCGAACTTTTATTATTACGATACGATAATTTATCGTATGTAAGTGAAGATTGAAATGTAAAATTAAGTCACATGTGAAAATTGAGTGTAAAAATTTGGATATTTTCCAAAGGAACTTTTCAAGCAGAAATGAACGGTCGGAAATCAAATCGTGGCAACGACCTTAGTTAAGACCACAGATCCCACTACCGACTGGGATTAAGACGATAATTTACCGTTGGCGGGAGTCATGGTGGTATCCTTGTTGGCCAGTTCGTTTTTCTGCGTGAACTAATCAGATCTACCCTTAATTTAACTCAACCGTTAGAACAGTCTGAGATTGTTAAACTTTAACGAAAATAAACGGTTCAGATAAACGAAACGTTGTAGACTTGTTTAACTAATGGCTCTTACTTTATAGTATACAAGGATACGTGCTATTATATCATATGCAAAGCAGGCCTGATTCAGCTATGTATAAATGATAGATTCAATTCTATTAGCGGTATATTGCTCGTAATTTTTATCAGAAATTAATTTACTACAATTATGTAATGTAAAAGTCAAAAAGCACAAATATATGTATAAATACATCTGCATATTCATGGGCGTACCCAGCTTCTGCCCTGGGGGGGGGGGGCAAGTCAGATTTTTTTTAGGTCAAATCGTCCGCGGCTGTTTTGTCATACACACTACACCAAGGCACCTATATGAAACATTAGGCATATGAAGGGCAAACAGCCGCAAATGATCCTGCTTTATAGGTAGTTAAGGATGTTTGGGAGGTATGTCAAAATGCTACGAAACAGATCAAAATTTGGAAAAACGTTCCTCATTCAATTCTAAAACTCCTGTAAAAATTACAAATCGATTCACTAAACCGTTAAACAATTATTGAAATTTTAAAAAATTGTAATTTTACATGTCATTTTATGGAGATTCGTTAACCGAACAGATTAAATTTATTTTTATTAACAGAAAAAAAGCTACCAGAAATTTCAAACTTTTATAATAAGTAACTTGAACTCTGGAGAATCACTTTAGCGTAAGGTTATTCAAATTCACTAAATGGTTATCGAGGAAAAAATGAAAAATTAGCTGAAAATCTCGTTTTTACTTGATAATATAATGATAATATTTATAATTGTCTGAAATAAATGCAATTTTAAAGTTTTAATTATTATTTAAACATATTAAAAAGTTTTACGCTCATTATTAATAAAGATTGAAACTAAATATTTTTTTGTTTCGAAGTTGAAATCAAGGCATATTCACTGTCAAAATTCAGTTAAAAAATTTTCCATATTATTCGTCATTTCTTATTTTATTCAAAGTTTTTGGTCAAATTCGGAATTTTCTCTCAAATCGTATACTTTTTTTTAGTATAGATAGTATTTATTTACCTCATGATATGCTGCAAAACCTAATTAATCACGAATTTCTAATTTTATGTACTCTTGTCTCCGATTGTACCTCCCAAACATCCTTAAATAAATAAAAGTAAATTTGACTATGCATTTTTATTTTATTTTAATTGTTTAATTCGACTTCTGCTATTTTATTCAAAAGTGAGCATATAAGGTCCCGTTTACACTTTGATTAGTGATTAGGCGAGTTCATACATTTTCTGCGAGATTTCCAGGGGGGCAGCTGCCATCTCCTGCCTCCCTGGGTACGCTCATGTGCAGTTTATACACTGGTGGCGAGTTGACAACAGTCAAACAGGAATATTCTATTTAATAAATAATAATATAGTAGGAGTTCAATAAATGCAGTTTAATGCTTTGGAGGGTTGTTGAAACGTCTTTAAGTGTTGGGCAAGTTTTATACAGTTTCGAGAGAGGTAGGTATGTTTTCAGGTAGACGTAGTTGAAAACTATATTATGCAATTTCACTCGTAGATATAAAAAAATGCCTACAAGAAAATGTGTATGTCTATAGTCGATGAACGTTTTGCCTAAATTGTATAACTGATAACGATTAATATGATTAAAAGCAAGGTACTGTGCTCTATTTCTTCCCCTTTAGTGTATAATAAAATATATATCAGGCGCAAATAAGATTTATTATATTAGAGGCGAAACGTCGGTGCATGCAGAGGAAGTGGAGGTAAGGTTAGAGTTGATATAAAAATGGGAGATGAAATCTAAAAGCAGTCGCCGATATTCGATATCTGTAGGAAGTCAGGATGAAAAAAAAGATAGAGATGTAAAACAAACAGTAACGCAGGCTCAAGTAGCTTTTAACAAAAGAAAATCACTTCTGCGTTCGCGAACGATTAATTCAGGAACTCCAAAAGATTGTTGAAAGTGCCCTTTCGAGCACGGCTTTATATGTATGAGTGCGAAACGTGGATGGTTGACACATTGGGAAAGAAAAAATTAGAAGCGTCTAAAATGCAGTGTTATAATAAGCGAACAACAAAAACGCCGTGAATAAAAAAGATTAAAATTGGGAAATGCGGGAGAGCAAAGGATGCTATGGAAATCAATAAGGTAAAGGCGAGACAGGATTATAGGACACCTTGTCATACATGTAGGGATATTTATACTGGAAGCAGAATCAGGCCTAAAAAGGATCAGAGCATGATGTATAGGAATTATCAGGATTGGCTTAAAAAAGCAATGAGTAAAGCTCAACTAGTCTTGGGGTTGACCACCCTAGGATTATGATGAATTACGTAAATTGACTTGAAGTCGGTAAAATTAACAATTCTTCCAATTGATATGTCAACCAAAAAAGGCTAAGACTAGTTTCGAAAGATTTGATATACGCTAAACTCGTCAACAAAAAAATAGACGAGTGGAATTGCCCTTTTTTTTTTGAAATTGTTTGTGTTCCGCATAAGGTCCTACAAGAATGGGTTGAATTAATGATTTTTTTGTCCCCTGTGGCAATTATGACGCCCTCTATAAAAAAATGGTTTGTAACTTCAAATACGATATTCATCTTGTGACCAACGAATTTACATATTCATTTCTTTGAGAAATTGGGAGTCTATATTATACATTAACAATAATAAGGTACAACCCCTACGATCTATCCGTACAGCTTCCCAATTTAAAATAATTAATAAATAAAGAAATACTTAGTTCTTTATTTGCCTTTGTATTTTGCTTGGATTCCAATAAATAAATCCACAAATGTACTTTCTTTTAACAATATTTTTGTTTAAACAATGTCGAATATGATTAATTATTATATTTTATAGTTTTAATTATT
>NW_020442464.1:1583981-1585127 GCF_000699045.2 Agrilus planipennis
TTAATTATTATATTTTATAGTTAGTATCATTAGGATCCAATATGCAATATGTAATACTTTCTAATTTGTTACAGGGTCTTACAAAGATGTGGACTTCGGAAAATTCCTTCAGATGCATTAAGTCCTCTTTCTAAACTTCACACCCTGTAAGTGTTTTACGATTATAATAACTTCGTTTATATATTCCACGTTGCAATGTTGTAATAATTGATTAAATATTATTAACGGACAGTCGCACTGGAGTTTTGTAATTTTATTAGACTTATAAACTCATTTTCGGACGTTGAATTCACGCTATAGTGACATCTACTGAAAAGGATTAGTATTTTTTTGTATAGATATCAGATTTTAAAGAGATCAAAGTGGTAACCATTCGACACAGTGCAGTGTTATATAAAATTATCTTTTATAGTTACGTTAACATGCATTTTTAGCGTATCCAGAAATATTTGTGGCAAATTCAGTCTAAGATGAACTCCTGAAATATCCTCAAATGACTAATAGGCTGCAAAATATTTCCTTTAAATGATGCCCAAAGCAACACATTGATCTTTAAACTTTTTGTCTCGTAGACCAAAGCTTTAAACCCTTTACGGAAAATTATCTCATGTCATTGATTTCGAATTTTACTATTAGAGTCATAAAATTTCCCAAATCTAGCTACAAATCTTCATCATGTTTCTTAATGATTTGCGTTTTAGAAATTTTTGCTTCGTATGTTTTATGCATTAAATATTCCAATTATGGAAAGCCAAAATTTCAGTTATAACCAGCTTAAATGCGATTCCCTCTAATGGATTTTGATTTACATCTCATACACCCATAATTTGTTTTCGCTGCAGTTAGGAAACAACTAGGGTTGCCACCTTTTCAGGCTTTACATAAAGTATTTCTCGACTAAAAGGTTAAAGAAAAAAAAGTACTCAGCATAAAAATAAAGTGTTTTATTTTTTGTTTTTAGAAACATATTTTTTGTTACACCTA
Source organism: Agrilus planipennis (assembly GCF_000699045.2). Taxonomy (NCBI): domain Eukaryota; kingdom Metazoa; phylum Arthropoda; class Insecta; order Coleoptera; family Buprestidae; genus Agrilus; species Agrilus planipennis. The sequence goes on from NW_020442464.1 coordinate 1,584,966, forward strand.
TTAGCCAGTAACAAATTACTGTCGCTCTTAAATACATTAATAGTCTCTAAACATGGCAAACAAAGATTTAAGTAAACTAAAAGTTCATTTTTAATTAGTTTTAATGAAGCTTTATTCCTGTCGTCCCGCCACTTTGCGTTCATAACAGAGAATACTCTTTCT
>NW_020442464.1:1586725-1610353 GCF_000699045.2 Agrilus planipennis
TTTTCCATTTTTACGAAAACCACAGAGGCGTCTTGTTCAGCGTGCTGTCAAACCTACACTAGCAAGGAGATCGGGCTGAAACTATAGCTACAAGCTATCCAAGGATGGTACTATAGAATGTCACCTCAAGGTAGGCCTAGTGGCGTCATCTCTTGGTTAGGCCGGAAACTTATCAATCCACCCTCGTATTTCGGAAATAAGACAAAGCCCAAATGGCGCCTAAGCGACTGTCTTGTTACGACATTCCGAGCCGATTGGATTTCGACTGAAGGGATAAAATAAATAGGGACGAACATTGCGGTAGGTCTCCCATTAAAAAAGGGACTGTCAGCGAACGAAAATTTACAGTGCGGATCGTCCGCCTACGCACCGAGGGAAGCGGCAGTTTAAAATCGATAGATAGGTGTATGGGGAATTTACCGAAGAAAATATGCCTACCCATCTATTTTCATTAGTATTCAAAAAAAGGTATAATGAAGCGCGTGTTACACTTAAACGAATAGAGTAGTACTTACTTTTTATAGTTTTTAAACCAATGAACCAGTGTCTAGAAATCATAAAAATAAGTAAAACAGTGCGTTCCAGCGTCTGTCTATTTACTACCCTTACGTAACGTATTACAAACGTTATGTCAGTCGTTAGGGAGTCGTATATAGAAATATTACCAAGAAAATTAGAAATCGTATTAATCGGTTCGTTTTTCCTTCAAAATGGAAATCCTGACTTCTGCGGTCTTCGTTCGGTACCAAATATAATTTTTTTGAAAATATTTCCTTTTCGCTGCAGGTACGTTAAAAACAATTATTATCAATAATTTTCTTCCCCCGGTGGAAGTGTTTCGCTAGTTTATTCGGTATAGTGAGTAGACACAATTCGTTATTAAGAAAATTTATATACATAAACACAACCAAATTAAGTACAATATAAGGGAAAAAAATGTTTACAATGAATTGTTAAAATATCAATGGGGCTTATTAAACAGAAACGAACTTTTTTATTATATTTCTGTGTTTGTGATAAAAAAAAAAGTAAACTGCTTGTTAGATCAGGGATCGGGCACAACCAGAGCTTGGTAGAACGTGTACCCCCAACCAGGGTGTACACACTCCACACTTATTTGGAAATACTGGTTTATATGCCTTAAAATTAGAAAAATTTCCACCATAATTCTCATTTTTTCTCTGGTAAAATTTACCAACTTTATAGATTTTTTCTTCAAAGTTAATAGTTTTAATTTAGCTAATTCGTTGTAAGTGCATATAATTATTTTTGAAATATAATTAAAAATGTAATATTTTTATTATTTTGTAATGAGAAAATCCTAACCTTTGCTATAAAGTGAATAAGATAATACCATACAATTAAGACTTAAAAGAAAGGAGGTGTATTATTACAAGCAGGCTTTCTTTCCATTTCAGCCAACTAGGGCAGAACGATATATCAGAAGTGGAAAGTGACAGTTTGAAACATACCCCAGCCCTTAGAAGTCTACGACTTGACGGGAACAAGCTTCGAGCTGTTCCTGCGGATGCAATCCGTCGATTACATAATCTCGAAATGTTGTAAGTAAACGGCCATTTATATTTATTAGCTACTATTACAATCGCTATAACCAATAAATAATAAACAAAAGTAGCTTAAATCAAACCTGATCACATCCTCTCTAATATCTCATCGAAATCTCTTCAGCCATTCTAAAAATTAGACCGTAGAAACACACAGAGTGGCAAACAGACAAATGAAATGCAGTCTAGATTATTCCTGACATCCTCTTTTTATATCCTTAAAATCCTGTCGAAATCAGTACAGATGACACACCGACAGAAAGTGAAATAAAAATTTTTTGTAAGGGTGATTTTCTTCTTAATGGCATACAAACAACCATATATACACAAAGAGGGGTTGTTATTCAGATTTATTTGTATGTAGGGATAAATTATTATCAATTCAAAAAGAAAACAAAATTGTTCCTACGAAGTTACAAACAATAGAGCAATTCATAGAATTACAACAAAAAAATTAATGCTAATAAAGTGGCAGATAACAATAAAGTGCACGGTGGCAAGTTCTTGCGTCTATTTTCCTTTCTGGAAAAGAAAGTGCTTTTGCGCAGATAAGGCGTATTGTTTATCAAACATAGAAATTACACATTTCTTGTCAGCATTCTTTCTTTTTACGTAGTACGAGCGAAAATATTTCCTGCTTCTCCAAAAATTGTCCTAAACTACTTACTTATTTTCTGAGTAGCAAAATGGGTGTGACAGGGTTGTATTAGTATGCACTTTAAACACAATTGACAGATATCCCGTGCCAAAGATACGTAAAAACATTAATCGCTTTTCTTACAGTCTGTGTGCTGATTATTACATAATTTTTCACATAATATTGATAAAAATTAGTAATCAACATTACCAGACACTTTCCATAGGTGGTAATTTCTGCCAGATCCTTCAAAGTTGGCAAAAGAAATCGTAATTATACTTACAGTCTGAGTCTTCATTTTTAAATATAATGCTTAGATAACTATTTAAATATTTTTTGTAAGCAACCAGATCAATTGTAGGACCCAAACATCCCCAGATACAATTAAAAAGTCATGTTGAGTGTAAACGCAAGCGCGATGATTAGATGGCTTTGTAACACTACATTTTAATTGTGTCTAGGGGATGTTTGACCTCTACAATTGGTTTGACTGCTTACAAAAAGTATTGAAATAATTCCCTATATATCATATTTAAAAATGAAGAGTCAGACTATAAGTAAAATTACGATTTGTTTTGCGAACTTTAATGGATCTGGCAGAAACTACCGCCGATAGAAACTGTCTTAGAACCTGATATCAGTAAATTGGACGTGGGCCCAAGTTAGCAGATATGCATACGTTCAAAGTACATTTACGTACCAATTGTAGGACCTATAATATATTACTTTATTATTTATACGAATTTTAACGATTGCATATAACAATATCCCTAAGTTCGGTTCTCAATTCGCCTTGTACTTTGTGAAATTTTGAAAACATCCTTCGTACTTCAGTTATTATTATGAATGTAATTTTAGGCAAGAAATTCATTTTACTTTTAATTTGGATTCGGTGATTAACCTTCCCAAAGCTCATTCAAACATAAATAACATCAATGTCGACCACCTTGGTGTTAAGTAGAGGTCTATAGAACTAAAGAAAAATTTCATTGTGCATGCTTGCTTCAAGTATAGTAAAATGTTTATAAAATTATTTTTAAATTACCAACATTGCTTTTCATATTTTACATCAAGGTGAATGCTTTTGTACAAATATTCCTAGCGGCAGATATTTAGCGTTACTATTGTCTGTAATGAGTATAAAAGTTCCAATAATTGCAGATGATTTCAAATAGAAGGACAACGACCAAATGTTACATTGAACGAAGAAATTTATAAATTTACCGCTTTGAACATATTTTATACGGAATACGTAAAAAATCTTTAAACAAAAATTAATAAATCAAAAGTATGAATATATTACACCCATTTCTAAACACCCTCGATATGTCTTTGTTAATGTACCTATTGTTGTGGAAGTGTGTACATTAACAATATTATTATTTATTTCACCCATTGTATTTACGTATATGCATATACCTTTGAAACTGGTGTAGGTAGGTATACAATGATTCTAAGGCGTATTTTTGTTTTAGAAACCTGGCTAACAATTTCATCACGTCTATTCCCATGGGCGTTTTTCCAGAGATGAAAAATCTTATAGTGCTGTAAGTTACTTCTTTAATTAAATGTTATGTAAGTAGTTCGTAACTTCCTGAAGCAGTTTATTATAGTCAAAGCTTAACTATTAAAAACAAAAATAGGCCAATACCGCTGTTTCTGATTAATCTATTCACGCAAATCAATTTTCATAAAGGAAATCGATTCTAACAAATATACGTACGATTTAATACTCCAATTGTAGCTATAGTATTCGTCTATGATTCGTTTATGTATTTATGTTTTAATGTTTTGTATACGCAACGAATTAGGAGATATATTAGAGAAGGAAGATAATGTGGAGATAGATGAGCTAGGTTATCTCATAATGAAAGAAGAGTTCGATGTAGCATTAAAAAACTTAAAGAATAATAAGGCGCCATGTGTATATGGGATACAGGGGCAAATTCTAAAACATGCAGGACAAGAAGTTAGAGATCGTATCTTTAAGCTAGTTGGTCACATTTACGAGACAGGGAAAATTCCAGAGGATTATAAACGGAACGTGGTGGTAACCATACCTAAAAAGAGAGACGCGGATAGGTGCGAGACATTTAGAACAATTAGCTTAACTTCCCATGCGTCAAAAATCTTAACTAGAGTTGTACAAAGTAGGATGGAAAAAAGAGAGGGAGAACTATTAGGAAAAGATCAATTTGGGTTTAAAAGAAATAGAGGAACGCGGGAGGTCATTTTAGCTTTACGTGTAACAATAGAGAAAACGATAGAAAAAGGAAAGACTGCGTGCATAGGATTTGTAGATTTAGAAAAAACTTTTGACAATGTTAAAAGGGACAAAATGTTAAATATACTTTAGCAAATGTAGGGATGAGTTACAAAGATAGAAGAGTGATACTTAGTATAAAGAACAACAGGCAGTTATAGAGCTAGAGATGCAACGTAGAGAAGTAAATATTAGGAAAGGAGTCAGACAGGGATGCACACTATCACCGCTACTTTTTAATCTATACATCGAAAACGCGATCAATATCATTAAAGACAGTACAACTGTAGGGCTACATACTATATATAAATATATTAGTATACTTAGATTTACAGATGATATAGCAGTATTAGTATCTAGCAAGGAGGACTTAGAGATAACGTTAAATAAAATGAATGCGGTACTGACAAAACAGTACTGTATGAAAATAAATAAAAGTAAAACAAAAATTCTGATATGCAAGAGAAGAAAAAATAGGGAAAGAGCGAATATAAAGATAGGAGATGAAGAATTAGAAGAAGTGGCTAATTTTAGATATCTAGGAAGTGAGATAAGTCAGGACGGAAGGGGTAGTAGAGATATAAAGCAGAGGGTCGTGTCGCCTTTAATAAAAAGAAGTCACTTTTATGCTCGCGAACGGTTAATTTAGAAATTCGAAAAAGATTGTTAAAGGTGTATGTTGCGTTGTACGGGTGCGAAACATGGACAGTGGCTGCGGCAGAAAAGAAAAGGTTAGAAGCGTTCAAAATGTGGTGTTACAGGCGTATGATGTGGATACCGGGGATAGAGAAGGTTAGAAATGAAGAGGTAGAGGTATTAGAAAGAATAGGAGAACAGAGGAGTCTATGGAAGTTAATAAGGAATAGGCAAGATAGGTTGGTAGAACGCCTTCTCAGGGATGATGGTCTATTCTGTTTAATGTGAATCCAAAGGCGTCTCTTATTTTTTTTCATTTTATAAATGCTCTTCTTTAACCGGAATAATAGCAATAATCGTTAAATTTTCATCGGACCACATATTTTTGCAACCAGTTTCACATAACCTGCTTCCATAGTCTGCTGATACGGAATGAAAACGTTACGTTTAAGTGTGAACCCTGGATTTCTTTTACGGAAGGGATATGAAATGGAAACGGAATGTATAGTGAAATCAACCTTAAGCTGGAAAGTACGTTACAAGCATACCACACTGGTCACCAGGAAATTTAATAATACAGACTATGTTGATGATGCACACATAGTTTTGTTTTAATAATATAATAAATTCGACTATTGTTTGAAGATAGTTAGGGATGTGACATTTTTGGGAAATCTAAAGATTGATTCAAGTTAGAAAGGAGAAGTGGTGAGCGTCTAATCAGTATTCGGGGTGACGACCCTTTAGTGATGATGATAACTTTTAATTTTTATTTTTATTACGCTTTAAATAGTATGACTGAATCTTATAATTTTGCGAAAAATTAATTATAACCGCCTTAATAATAACGTAAGGATAAAAGTGAGTCGTTAAAATTCACAAAAGGCTGATGATGATTATTATTATTCTACGTTAGTGGAATTTGTCAGTATTTAATTTTATTGAATTGAGTGAAAAGTGATGAAGAGAATGAGAGACGATAGGCTGAGGAGTCTTTGGCTTTTATCCGTATTGTTTAGTATCCGCGCTAAAATTAATTACTCTTAAGTGAATCGTGTCTTGAACCCGAAATTTCTTCTTAAAAGGCTTTGTTATTGCGCCATTAAAAAGAAATTAAGCCAAACGGTTGTCTATCATTATACGTCTGACGTATTTGTAAAGCAATGATATTTTGTCAACACAACATATTAAACGTTCAGTTCTTTTTATTGAGAAAAACTGAGGAAATAACGATCAAATAAGAATAAAAATCTTGTAATAAGGGTTGTTTACAGCTTTTTAATGGAGAACATTTCTTAAAGCGCAGAAAGTGTTTTAGGAATCATTTCTTCCTAAGAAGTAAATAATTGAATAAAAAATTACATAAAATAGGAAACTAAATTAATTAAGTCAGTTGAAAAGTAACTGAATGAAAATAATTATTAATAAATTTTCAGCTACAAGGTAATTTGAAGAAAAACAATTTCTTATCATGATGAATTGTTTTGGCACGAAATCCATCCATTAACTACTTTTATTGCAATTGATTTTTATGGATATTATGAAGTTGGATTTAGTTAGTTTATGTTTACCACAGATAGGTTTCAGAAATTTTTAAATAGGCTACTGGTAAAATTGGAATTTAGTATCTACTTACCTGTTGGGTTAGTAGGTCAATTAGTTACCGTTTAAATAGAAGAGTTATTAATATAATCGAGTGAGTCGAATCTAAGATCACAAGGAAGCAAATAATGCAGGGTGGTGAGGCGCATTACTGTCTTCACTCACCCTGTGATAGTTTCCTACTATTTTCTACGTTCCTCAATTATATAATATGGTAGGCTAATGTTATTAATTAATTATTGAATTATTTATTGGTAATAGTTAAATTATTGTTTGAATAAATTGTTTTTATCCTCTAGCTAATATGAAATTGTTAAATAACTAACTGATTCTAAATTGTATAAATTAACTTTTAATATTATATTAAACTAATTTGTTGTTATATTATAACAATATCCTGGCGGATTTCGTGAGCTCAGTAATAGGAAAACTCAAATTTTATTTTTGTTTGTAAGTTTAGACATAGAAGATAATCTCCTAAATAACTCATCCGATTTCAAGAATTCTTTCACCAATATTTAGAACGGGTCTTCAGGGTGGAGATATTGTTATTATAATATTAACGGTGGAGATAAGTTGTATATTATCTATTTTACACTAATATTATACAGAGGTAAAATTTGTAAGTTGGATATAGGAGGTAATCTCTGAAACTACTCATTCGATTTCAAAAATTCGTTCACCAACATTTAGAATGAAGCTTCAAAGTGGGTATAGGAGCTTTTCGTGGAGACCAATTCTGCAATGTAATTACGAAAAAACCTTCAGGCGATTACGTATATCGCATCTATAAAATATTCAGGTTAATTTACAAATTGATTAAATGTAATTCATATAGTCCAAGAGGATGAAGCTATGAAGTACATAGCTATTAATGTATAAACATTTAAAGAATTTCCAAACTTTCACCTCAGAAACAGCGGTTCCCGAATTTCTCTTTACTCAAAAACGAGTGTAACAAACAAACATTTCAAAATTAATAAAAGTTACTACTAATTTATGTTCTTCGGTGGGAGATATTTTTGTCGTCTGTCGGGTTTATTGCATCAACTGGAAAAAAACGTAAATCTGAACATCTAAATAAGCGCCCGGAAATAAAATATTTCAGATAAACTCTGTGTTGTCTTTATTCCAGTTTCGAGGTCCGCGACCTCTGCAAAATTGAAGTTTTATTTATGAGAAACTTGCGCACCGCATCGTGCATATCTCTGCCGTAGTTTGTCTCTTGTGTCTTTTCTTTACATATTTGTGTGTTTTTATGTGTGAGTCCGCGAACCCTTCTTGCATTCCATCTGCATTCATCCGGGAACTAGATAAGAGGGAGAGTAACTTATTTGGAGTGAAGAATTGGGCGCAGAGATTAGGTATGTACGCCTCGTTCTTTCTCCGCTTTATTGCCAATGGCGTCATTTCAAGTGCCAGCGATTTTTATTTGCTCCAACCATCCAATACTCGAAAATTCTCCAACTATTGGAATACTTCTTGAAGTTTTAAGTTCCTCGCGGTTGCTATTACATGAGATAACAAAATCGTTTGGTATCCTTGATAGCAGCCTTTTGTTGGCTGATAAAAAAACTGGAGCAAGTCGGGAATCTCATTAAACTTCAAGCCGAGACATATTGAAAGCATTTTAAAAATAACTGTTAAAAGCGGATTTAGACTAAGTGAATAAGAACAAGGCGTCGTAAACATAATTTTCCCTAAATACAAGCGGGTACATAGCAAGACCTTGAATAATATTTGTAATAATTGAAAATGTATACCTACTTTATTTTTAGAGTTGTCTTGATTGGGACAATAAAAACAAGTCGGTAAAGAATTGTTAAATAAATAACCATAACTAGCGTATTAATCATCACCGGTAGGTATTTTCCTGAAAAAGTGACGATTTATACAACAACCTGACATTTTCATTTATTTTTTAAATCACTTTTTTATGCTTTGTAAAAGTGACATAATATTTTGTTTTCATTGAATTTATTGAAACAATATAATGACTGCCCTCAAAGCATATTTCATGTCCCACCATGCAGTGCTAGTGTACGGTTAAACCCTTTGGTCTACACCCTAGTGCAAAGCCAAAAGCTAAGGCGGGAGACCTCACTGAGCTTCCATTGAGGCATCATGGGTGACGAGTTAGATGAGTGTTCTCCTGAAACTTCCTTTTTTAAATTAACAACGTTGTAAACAAATGCATATATATTTGGCAGTGCAATTAGTCATCATCATAAGGTCGTCAGTCCTAAGACCAGTTGGACACGCACCTGCACTCTTTCTCCTATCTTCCCATTTCCCTAAAACTAGAACAACCCACATCCTTAACTATTTGCGAACAGTAATCTAATCTAGGCTCACCTCTACCCCTCTCAACTCCCGTTTCTCCCAAATTTCGAACGCTTCTAACCTTTTCTTTTCCGCAACGCCCTAAACATACACCTTTAACAATCTTTTTCGAATTTTTAGTAGAGAACATTAAATTGAACGCCCAAAATAACTATATTTGCTTACTGCCTGTAATTTGATTCTGAAAACTCAATAAATGTTAATAAAACAACTTGCTCATGATACCTTTTGTATGTTAAGATTTTACATATAAGAATTCCTTTTGCCTAGTGTTTTATCTCGCAACGAAAATCGCTTTCGCTGTTCTTTCCGGAAAACGTTTACTTCCTATATTATTTTATTGTCTATCGCAGTACCGTTGTTTTTTGTTAATTCTAAATCTCTGGTCCACTTTGCCAACGAAATGATAATTGTCATTATTAAATGATTCAAGTTGTTCTTTCCCCAGATTTGGACCGTGCACCGTTCCAAAACGATAAGAATTGAATTATTAAGTGTACGAAATTTGAAACGGTTATCGGATTGAATTTTAATTTAGCATCAATATGTATCCACTAACAGTGTAAGCAACAGTTGTTGATAGTGTTATACGCTCTCAACATTTTCAATTTTACCATGAATGGCAACAATCAACCCAGACTTTGAGCAAAATTAAATAAATAATTTACTGTCGATGCCACTTACAGAGCGCCAAAGAGCGAATATAAAGATAGGAGACGAAAAATTAGAAGAAGTGGCCGATTTTAGGTATCTAGCAAGTCAGATAAGTTAGGACGGAATGTGTAGTAGGGATATAAAGCAGAGGATAGAGCAGGGTCGTGTCGCCTTCAATAAAAACAAGTCACTTCTATGCTCGCGAACGATTAATTCAGAAATTCGAGAAAGGTTGTTAAAGGTGTATGTGTGAAGCACGGCACTGTACGGGTGCGAAACATGGACAGTGGGTGCGACGAAAAAAAAGGTTAGAAGCGTTCGAAATGTGGTGCTAAAGGCGAATGATGAGGATACCGTGGATAGAAAAGGTTAGAAATGAAGAGGTATTAGAAAGAGTAAGTGAACAGATGACTCTATGGAAGTCAATTCAAAATAGGCGAGATAGGCTAGTAGGACACCTTCGTAGGCATGAAGGCAGAAACGGAAGTTAGGAAGGGTAGAGGTAGGCCTAGATTAGATTACTGTTTGCAAATAGTTAAGGATTTGGGTTGTTCTAGTTTTAGGGAAATGCGAAGATTAGTTCAGGATATGAAAGAGTGGAGGTGCGTGTCCAACCAGTCTTAAGACTGACTACCTTATGATGATGATGTCGTTGCCACCTAGAAAGACGTTTCAAAGTATTCAAGCTTACATATCATTGAAAGTTTTGGTTTATTTTTTTGTCTTTCAATATGTCAATCGGCCTATCTTTTACAAATATTCTGAAAGAAATATTTTATTTACCATTAGTGGGAAATAAAGGAACATTTAAGTAGACTATCGTAATGTATCGTAGTAGTTGCCATCTTTAAAATATACTCCATAATAGCAACAGTTGATGCTTTTAATTTATCCCATAATAATAGTTAGTAAAAAACATAAACGTAGAAAGCAACATTTATCATAAAAAATTGTTTAAAAATAATAGGTAAATGATTATCTGGATCAGAAGAACAACAACTTTATGCTGATTTTCAATGTCATTAGTTTAGCTGTATCAGAAATTAATTGGTCTCGGGAGACTAACTAATTCCTGATAAGACATAAAAAGAGGTACTTTATGATATCCAGTGTCACTTACTGTACAGTTCTACGATACATGTACGTTATTATCCTTCTTCTTGGTCAGAAAAGTCTGACCAGCGCCGGAAGTCACGCTTCGCGCATCTATTTCATATAATAAAGGACCATGCACACGAGCGTAGATGATTTACGAAAGTTGTCAGAGAATTTACTTCCAATAAGAATGTGCTCGTATTTAGGCTGTATACGATATACATATTGAATATAAAAGGAACAAAATGGATGATTTATAAGATGTTTATCAAATAGCCTGACAGCCATTCAATAGAAATCGAATATTAGGGTGAGCTCTCAATTTTCCCTGCTTCAAGTAAAATTGGCTGTCATGCAATCTTAGGGTATTAAGAGGCTGAATCCTATAACACCACAGAACAATAAAAATAATAAGTCGACGTCGTCATCGTCGACCATTTTGTTCTTTGGTAATTTGGTATCTCCCTAGCGAACACACTCTACCGAGACTGCGAACTAAGCTGAGAATCGCTGAAGATGAATTCACGATAAAATATGGAGTGCAAGCCTGCCTTCTGGCACCGTCTATAATTTTTCTGGTCAGAATTTCTGAAAATGTGGGGTCATCCTCAAGCTAGCATAATAAAGCAAAGACGGAAAACCAAATATATCAGAATGGAAATTATTAAAATAGATAAGTATCTTTTCGACGGCTTATTTAAATTCAATGACGAAGCTAAAGTGTTTCAATCTTTTCGTGAAAGATTTCACTTCAGGAACTTATTGGAAAAAACTTAATAAATTTTCATTCATTATCAATGTAATTTTGGCTTTTGGCTTTGCTCTTGCAATTATCTTCAAAAGAGAGGAAACCGGAAATTGAATAATTGAATTTTTCGTAAATATTCCAGATTGTTAGTTCTCTCATAGTTTTAACATTATTGAGTACTTGGTTTAATTCCAGATCTATCTAGCCTCTCCTCGTCCATGTTTTTCTATGGTTTCGTTCCATCATTTAAGCAAACGCGAGGGGCAGTAATATTTAACAGATAATATTTTTCATTTATCATTTGTCCTCATTTTATCAATTTCGTCTTTCTCTTTTAGTGTCTTTTAATGGTAATATTATTTAAAATACTAACTAAGAAAACACTAATGAAAACAAATAACAATTTATATACAAACAAAAAGAAAACGGAAGCACAAGTAGCAAAAAGACACAAGGAGAATGAAACAAACATACAAGAACAAAGTGACAAAAAGAAGAAGATAATACAACAGTAACATTAACAAAGACAACAACATAAAAACAATGTAGATAATAGCAGAAACACTTACATGCTCTAGTAGACTGTGGATTGTCTAAAGATATGTTTTTTTTTTATATTTTCATGGAAGAGATCAAAAGACACCAACCGTTCGTACGACTAGATAGTGCCGAACCACTTAGGTCCTCTTCAGTCGTGTGTGTGTGTGTGTGTGTGTGTGTGTGTGTGTGTGTGTGTGTAGAGGGGGTTGAGAAGTCTTTCGTAATAGTTTGTGTATTCTTCAGGGAGATCTAGAGTGATCGCCAGAAGTTTGGCAGGAAGGAAGGGGATCTTGTTCTTACATTTTTCGGAGTATTTACATGATTTATTTATATGTTATAAAATATACATTTTTCCGTCACACTCTCAAATACCTTCAACACATTTCCAGGGCTTTCCGTTGTGCCGTACGGTTTTAATCTGGTAGGAGCTGGTAAAAAGGAAATATGCAACAGTTTTTATAAATCTTTTAGTGTAATATACCACCTGAATGATTACGATGTAGGAAAGCAATTGCATTTTATCTATAAACTAGCATAAATTCCTATTTATTCAAAACACATTGTGGACCCTACCATCTACGAACAAGTTTCGCAATTTCTCTGTATATAGAGTCCCGTCATATAATAGTCCAGGCTTTACATATATATCAGAAGATGGACGTTATCCCCTATTCGTGTCTATGCTTTTATAACTCCGTCGGATTTATGCTAATGGCCGGGATGAATTGGAGGTAATTAAGATGTCGTCAGAGGCTAATTAAAACGCCGACAGGGTCTGTAAACAGGCCGTTTTCGGTGCGAGATGATGGCTGTTGAATTGAATCGTTTTGTTAAGCGCTTGATAAAATCGAGGAAGCCAAAACGGTTACTCAAAAATGGGACGTAAAAATATTAAGAATTAAAAATATCGATAGAGTGTTTACGTTTTCATATTTTATATATATTATTGATGCTAAACTTAGTGCTAGATGGAAATTAAATAACTGATCTCATTTTCGTCAGACGTCGTAATTTATTCGCGACTCAGAACTATAGTTAGATTTTTATTTTTATAAAAGTTCGCTGATTTTTGAAATCCAGTATTATACCTAATACGAGATGACTTCTGGGATCTAGTGACTATGTATTTAGTTGTATGAACATATGCTGGGCTAATTGTAATACCAATATGTTAATTAAATTAACGACGTTCCAGCCTAGAACCCAGCGTTAATTAGACGTAATACATCGAAATTATTCAACCACAGAATATTTAGCATTTATATCATATGTTTACATTTAGTACTTGTGACCTACTGAGACGCCTAGCCCCGATCGACTTACAGATTTGTGACTTAACAATTTTATTTTTCTTGAAATAAATGGCATATAAACGACCCAAGTATTAATGTAATGTTCGTGGGTTTAATATAGTTAACTTCTAAGACTGATAACGACAAAAACTATTTATTTACACTAATTATTAACTTAANTTAGAATTATTGCAACAATTACCGTGGAAACTACCCTGGTGTAAAATTAATGAAATATTGCATTTGCGTTATCGACTTGGTCTGCTCTAACTACGAATTAATTCAAAAGTAATGTTAAAGTTAGATATATAGGTACAATTTGATTTATGGCTTTATATTCTTTGTTAAACTGTACAACGGCTGTTAACAAAAATTCTTGATGACCAGTGTTCTATCAAAACTGCCATTCGTGTATCGCTAGTAAGATCTCATTGGACCACATCAGCACATTTTAGATAGTATTCCTGCATAGCACAATAACTTATCTGCCACCATTAAACATTGCTGTAATACGTATCATAAGTAAACTTATTTGTTTTCATATGTAAACTTGTTATTTTTTGTTACAGACTATTCAAAAGGAACCAAATAGCTGAAATTTCAGATGGAGCGTTCGATAATATGACATCTTTAAAAGTCCTGTAAGTATTTATTTGTATAAATTATAAGTACTGGTTTAAAAATTAAACTGTAAAGCTACAAAATATAATTAAATAATGTACAATAATTGCTAGTCTTATTCTTGATAACCGATTTTACAAGGTGTAGTTTTGGTTCCCGTATTTTGATAATAGGTACCATGGTCAAAACCACAACATTATAATGGAATTCGTTCATCCCTTACTTTAGAGTTTCAACAAGAAGAAAAGAAGACAGTAGTTTTCTCTAGCACACCTTTTATGATTAAAATTTTTGTACCTTTAAATTAACAATGACGTTAAGATATAGTTTTTATATTTAAAAATATGTTCCATATTGCTTTGGTGTAAATTGGTCAGAGTTGCCCTTATTTCAAGGCGTCTTTTGTTTTTGATTTGAGACATTATTCAGTTTTGCATATTTCGCTATGAGCACAGATAAAAAATCATGGCAATTTCCCAAAATAACGACGTCTTTATTATCGATAGTTCCAAATAATCGAAGGGTGGCCGATATCAATATATTATGTGTGGGAGACTTTTATAGGGGTAACGAAATATTTGGGTAATAATTTTTATTCGAAGTTGCAACATTATGCCATCGGCGGAAGCTTAATCATCGCATTTTTTACTGTTGTTTTGATGGTCTTCGTATCATGAAAAGTGGAACAAATTACTCCACTCATCCCCTGTTATAATATCGACATCAGCCATAAAACATCCTGAATACATTCTAAGAGAGATCCTATAAATCCTCGACGTCCATTTGCCTCCCGTTTTTACCTTCACTTGAATTTATTATACTTTCTTATTCCTAGAAGAATTATAGACATATAAAATTACTAATCGTAAGTATATCGGATTGTCATTTGGACCGTTAAACTAATTTATATGGTCATTAAACGGTATCTTAAGCCGATGTTCAGATTAGTGTTATTCGATGATGTTATCCAAGATGGACATACAACCTGTCATGCTATTTGATGGGTCCTTAATCTTATGGGCCGGCTGTACTACTCTGTTTTAATGATTAATCGCTGTGATTAGGATAACCCGATAAATACATATGCGTATGAAATACTTTTCGAATAATGTGCTATACAGGGTGAATCATGAGACATTTATCTTGAGGCAATGCAATGCCTTGATTGGTTCCCATTATTTTGGAAATAGTTTTACATGAAAGTTGTATGGTTTCAAAAGAGAGGTTAGTTTGTTATCTTGAGTGTAATAGAAATCAAAAGAGCGAATCATTTTGTAATCGGAAGTATCCTTGAAGTAGATTTTACTTAATTCTTCAGTTCGTATTTATGAGAAATTAAGAACAACCAAATATAGGATATATGTATCTTGAATGAATCACTTTAAAAAAGTGTATGTTTTCAAAAGAATGGTGCACTTTGAGTGTAGCTCAGTTGTGGAATGAGAGGGAAATTTTTAATCAGATAAAAGTACCCTTGAAATTGATTTGATCTTAATTTATTTATTAATCGATATCAAGTGTATTTTTAATTACAAAATTTTTCGCTCTTACTACTGCTAGGGTGAAAACTATGCATTCCCATTAAATAAAAAATTTGATCTTCAAATGTTCTTTTAAGGTCTAAAATGTTTTACGAAATAATTAATTCATTCAAGATATTTTATTATAGATATTTGGTTGTTCTTATTTCAAGAGAAACTCAACTTCAAGGATACTTCCAACTGAAATGTTTCCGTTCTGTCTATTGCAGGGGCAAAAATACATCTACATTCCCATTTTAATAAAGTGATTTGTCGACCCTTAAGGTCAATGTCATATCCAAAATTGTCCGCCGAGTGCTTGCAACTTTTATCTAAAACTTTTTCAAAAATAATAAAAATGAGATCCATTCAAGGTATGTATTTGATTGCTTCAAGATAAATGATTCACCCTGTATAGTTTCCATATATTCTGCTGAAGCATATGTGCCTACATATATAATATTGTTAAAGACGTATACTCTGTTATTAATTAGAAAGAGAAATTTCGATCTCCAATCTACATCTAATTATCTATCTTGCAACTAGAATCTTAGGGAAAGTATAAATAATGTGAATCAAGAAAATGTATGAAATGTAGAATATTACCTACGAATTAAAACGATAAATAACAACATTAGTATATTTAGTGATTGAAGCATTTTCACCAATTATTTATTCTATTAAATTATGCTAATATAAAATATAGTTCTAATTATATTTTAGACAACATTACGATTTATAGCCTTAATTTAAGACAAAGCCTTTAGAATTATTGCAACAATTACCGTGGAAACTACCCTGGTGTAAAATTAATGAAATATTGCATTTGCGTTATCGACTTGGTCTGCTCTAACTACGAATTAATTCAAAAGTAATGTTAAAGTTAGATATATAGGTACAATTTGATTTATGGCTTTATATTCTTTGTTAAACTGTACAACGGCTGTTAACAAAAATTCTTGATGACCAGTGTTCTATCAAAACTGCCATTCGTGTATCGCTAGTAAGATCTCATTGGACCACATCAGCACATTTTAGATAGTATTCCTGCATAGCACAATAACTTATCTGCCACCATTAAACATTGCTGTAATACGTATCATAAGTAAACTTATTTGTTTTCATATGTAAACTTGTTATTTTTTGTTACAGACTATTCAAAAGGAACCAAATAGCTGAAATTTCAGATGGAGCGTTCGATAATATGACATCTTTAAAAGTCCTGTAAGTATTTATTTGTAAGAATTTTTCATTGTGAAAAATTATTTTCCAATCCAAATTCAAAGAGTTTTTTTCTCGAAAACAATTACTACTGTAAATATAATTGAATCCTGTGAAAGCAGAAAAAATTAGAAGTAATGTCGAATACTTAATCAAAACTTAAAAAAGAATAATAATGAATAAATAAAATAGTATCCGGAATAGGTAATTAATTAATTTCTCAATTTACGATTTATTCAGTTGTCTGTTAATAGAGACTCTTCGAACACAAAACAAAATTATTTGTTTATATTTTAATACCTCGCTAACTTTTAGAGTAAACTCATGCATAAAAGTTTTTTAATATACTTATGTAGGCTCTAATGTTCAGTCGGAATTTGGGGAAGTTGTACAGTTACATAGATTCTTTTTGATAATGACATTAATCTTCCAAATGCATCAGATTTATCAATAAATCCGATTGTGAAACTAAACCAGAGTTTTATTGTAATATTTTCTGAAAAGAAGACAGTAGTTTTCTCTAGCACACCTTTTATGATTAAAATTTTTGTACCTTTAAATTAACAATGACGTTAAGATATAGTTTTTATATTTAAAAATATGTTCCATATTGCTTTGGTGTAAATTGGTCAGAGTTGCCCTTATTTCAAGGCGNAAGAAATAATTAAATTTCTAATAATTTTCTTAGACCTTTTAATATACTATCAAAGCAGCCCCTATTTATTAATTTTCCCTTTTTGTATTTAGGGAATTGGACGACAACCTCCTCACTGAAATACCCTTAGCAATAACCAAGTTACCATCTTTACAAGAGTTGTAAGTATTTACTTACGTCAACCCATTCATGTAAAAAAATTAAATCGAATTTGTTGAGTGCTTAAACTCTCTCACTTGCTAGCAGCAACTTTTTTTATAGTATATTCTTTATAATTAAGGGCCTAAATACGTATTTAAGTAAGCACTGCAAAGAAAAGCTACTCTTAAAATAAAGTACTATATTTTACCGTTTTGATTTTGTTTTTGATTACATAGAGTTTTATAATCAATTTAGTATGAAAGCATTCTTTTCACTATATCTTCATTTAGCTATTGTCGCTAAATTTTTCTTTTCTTTTGTGGATGTTCCAAGTTTTTGTGTCCGGAAAATTATCAATTCAAGGAGTTTAAATGGTTACTCCAAATGACTCACTCAAACAAAAAAAAAGAAAGAATGAAACGAGTTTAACTTTCAAAGCAAAAAGAACGGGGTATTTTACCGCCATTTTTTCTTAATTGTACTCGTAACTTAATGCTTGAGCCCTTTGCTATTAAACTTTTCTTTTTCTTTTACAACTGAAAGTATTCTTTTAGGGTCGTCTAAATGAATAATTCGTTATTAGTTTTTAAATTCAAATTAATTCATTTCCATTATAAATTATTTAGGAATCTTAATTTAATATTTGACAATAATAATTTTCCCTCTTTCTGGTTTATTTGCCTAATTTTCATTTAAATGCTTTAATTTCCGGTGGCAAAGACTCGGTTTTATTCAAATTTATTTTAGCAAACACTTTTACTCGTCTTCAAGATGGATCTTTGAAAATATTTTCTTAAAGAATTAGAAAAGAACTTTGTTGTTGTTTGTTTTCCTTTTTATGGTAAATACTTCATTTTCATTAAAATCATAGTTCAGTTATATTCTGTTATAAAACTGTTCAAGCGTTCTTGAGTAAGGCGATGTTAGCATCATGAAATCACATTTTATTTTTTGCAAATTGACTTTTTAATTAGCATGCAATAACTTAAAAAATTAACCTCAAATATAGCATTGCCCCAGCTACGTCAATTAGCAATAATAAATTATTAATTATTATGTAAGGTAGTTTTGCCAAAAAATAATTTACGGTAAAATGACAATAAATATTATACAAATCAATAGTTGACAACAGTGAAACAAAGGCTTTAAAATCACATAATTCAGTTATAAAACCCATTAGCAAGTAGATAAGCATCTATTTAAAAGGCATTTGTTAAACATATTGAATTCAACTACATATAGCATTGTACTACAGAGGGCGTTTATCGCTGCTTTTGTAGGATTTCAAAAAACCCCTTTAACACAATTGTTCCATGACATTTCATTTTTAAATAAACCCAAACGTTTTCAGTCGATGCGACGCATGGTGAACAGCTACCTTGATCAACGTATTTAGTGTGCAATAAAACTTTTATAAATTTTTTATTTAGCTCTACCAGACTATATTAATTTTCTGTAGAGCTGTTCCTATACATATGCATAAGTAGTAATATTTTAATTGTCGTTTATGCATGTTTATTGGTTCGACGTTAATGAACTCATTATCCAATTATACAAAAACTAACTATATGTGCGGAATAGGCAAATAATTATTCGTATTTTGAATTATTTATTCAATTTTCATTTCAAAGCTTCCGACATGACGCGAGCTTATTTGTTTTGGCAAGAGAACCGATTTAGAGTCAACATTTGCTGTTCTTGATGGTGAGATGGCGTTCTTAATACGATTTTTCTCTTAAAAAGCTATTAAAGAGAGATATTATGTACACAATGTCTGCCACAATGTAAAGCTACATTAACGATGAGCCATTATTTTGATCCAAGATGGTTTGCATATGCTGGTACCATGTACCTATTATACAGAGTGTTTTTGAATTAGTCGATATAAAAGACTATCTATTTAGTAATTCAGTATTCGAAAGTAATAATAGAGAAAGTAGTACAACATTTCTCCTCGAATATTTATAAAGCACCGATTTCACATATTTTCATAAACTTCTTTATAACTTAATAATTGATAATAATAATACTAATTGTGATAAAGATAGGAGACGAAAAATTAGAAGAAGTGGCCGATTTCAGGTATCTAGGAAGTCAGATAAGTCAGGACGGAAGGAGTAATAAGGATATAATACAGAGGATAGCGCAAGGTCGAGTCACCTTCAATAAAAAGAAGTCACTTCTATGCTCGCGAACGGTTAGTTTAGAAATTCGAAAAAGGTTATTAAAGGTGTGTGTTTCTGGGGTGCGGTGCTGTGCGGGTGCGAAACATGGACAGTGGGCGCGACTGAAAAGAAAAGGTTAGAAGCGTTCGAAATGCCGTGTTACAGACGAATGATGAGGATACCGTGGACAGAGAAGGTTAGAAATGCAGAGGTATTAGAAAGAATAGGAGAACAGAGGACTATGGAAGTCAATAAGAAATAGGCGAGATATATTGGTAGGACACATTCTCAGGCATGAAGGTCTAGTCAGAGACATATTAGAAGCAGAAACAGATGTTAGGAGTTGCAGAGGTAGACCTAGATTAGATTACTGTTCGCAGGTAGTTAAAGATATGGGTTTTTCTAGTTTTAGGAAAATGCAAAGATTAGCTCAGGATAGGAGAGTAGAGGTACGTGTCCAACCAGTCTTAGGACTGACGACCTTATGATGATGATGACTAATTCTGGGGGTTGGACAGTTACTCTAGACTACGCCGGAGATAGGGCAGATTCTAGCATTTTTCCCTGTTCCCAAAATCCACGATTCGTACCCCTACAGCGCTGCGCTCCAAACATACACCTTCATTAGCAATCTTTTTCAAAATTTCTAAACTAATTGTTTGCGAGCAGAGAAGTGATCTTCTTTTTGTTAAAGGCGATTTGACCCTGCGTTATCCTCTGCATTATATCTCTACTGCTCCTTATATCCTAAATTATCTGACTTCCTAGATACCGAAAATCAGGGGCCATTATAAAATAAATTATATTTTGTAAAACAATTGTTGGAGCTTTATTATTTTATTACTTATATGAAAAGATGGCTGAAGGAATCTGCACGAATTTCCATATTGCACGATGATGTGCCCTTGAAGGGGTGCAAGTAACAGAATACTCCTATGCTTGATTCTCAGTTTGCTTGCACTCTGTATGCAAAATATGTGATATTCACATTTGCTTAAAAGTTTTATTTACCGAAAGCGACAGAACCATCTGCTATAAACAAGACAGCTATGAAGGAACAAAATGTGTCGTGTCCAAACGAACTTAATTGTGTTTACCAACGATGATTGCTTTGACAAGGATGAACAAACAGATTCGATCTAACGTCGACATTTAGACGCAAAGAAAGAATTGCTTGCAGCTTTGGCTCTAGAAGCTTTTTGCAAAGTAAATTCTTTCGCTTTCAAAATCTTTAGCAAACTACTCTATAAGATAATATACTTTCTTCTTTTTACTATTATCATGATTAAATTATACGGGCTAAACTGATTGTAATTGTGGCTATGGCTGTCATTCTAGTTATTTATTTTTTAAATTGCATGTTTATTATTTTATTTTTTTCGAGTTTTCGAGGTTTTCGACTTATCGAGGTTCTACTGTAATATGACAAATATATTTTTATTCTATTTGTTTATATGCATATCACGCTGATAGCCGCTCCATGGGTTCACTTTTTTAATATAGGGGCATTCTGAAAAAACAGAATGCGTGTCGAATATTGTTGAGTAATTGATTTACACAAAAGCTTGGTTCTCACTATCATCTGGATGATGGCTGGCAGCCGTCCGTCGGATGTCCGTAAAATATTATCAGTTTAATAAAGATTGTATTGTATTATTCACACTATCCATGTATGTCACGGCTAGTCCACGGAGCGGCATGGCCTAGAGGTCTAGACTCTAGACCATTGCTTAGCATTCGGGAGGATGCCGGTTCGATTCCGGGTTCGTTTGCCTTGGTTCTAGTTTTTCTGTGGTTTCCTTGGATCACTTAGGTAAATGTTGGGGCAGTAATATTTCATAGATAATCTTTCATTCTCTTCTGTCTTCATTTCGTCCGTCGCATCTTTCTCACCTGAACCACCACCCATCATTTCCCACGATTCCTGAAAGGAGGCTGAAAAGGGTCTTCGGCCCTACCTTCTGGCGTAGTCCAGAGAGACTGCCCGCCCACCAGCATTAGTGGCTGGTGGGAATGAAACACCCAAACTTTTTTTTTCACGGATAGCCGGGGTCTGCCAGTGATGGATATGGTAGGAGAATGTGACGGTGCCTGTTGGTTGACTAATAAGAATGCATTCAGTTTGTTAGTAACCAGCAGAGGAGTGCTATTAAGTGAAACCATTAAATTGACATTTAAACATTCTGAAGTACTTATGAAATTTCATTCCATCATCTAACAATTCCTTATACAATGTGAAAAAATCCCTTTCAGTTTTTCTGTCCGATAAACTTTTGTGCAGGTGTCCATTTTCTTGACTTTCCAGCTTTTCTTGTTTTCCTTTTCTTTTCCGTCTCCTCATCTTCTTCAAGTAAAAGAGCAACAACAAATTAGAAAGCGAATAATTTTTAAAAATTGTTTCGAAAACGTGCTAAATATCCAAAACTTGCCGAAAAACTGATAGTCAGTTGTTGTATAATGTGAATCCAACATTAAGCTAACGGACATCTGATAACGCACGGCCTGCCGCCGTTTATAGTCAGACAGTGAGAATCAGCCTTAAGATTTCGATAATGTTAGAGGTTGTTCAGAATCTCATGTGACAAAACTCTTCTCGCTTGTACTTCAAATTGTTTATTGGTCACAACAATTCTAATTACTTTGAACAATTAAAATTAATGTCATCGGAATATTCAGACGAATAAAAGCTAGTTTGGGATTAAAAATGAAAATATAAACATTAATTTATTTATACAAACCACTAAACACCTTTGCTGTAGTCCTTTAAAATGAAGGTGTCTAATGTAATCTAACATACGTGACGGGCACGTAAATCAATAGAGAACATTAAGTTCTTGGTCACTAACTTATCGAAACTACCAGACTAGAACAAATACTACAATTAGTAGCTTGACTAGCGATTTATCAAAACTGAGTATGGCGTGCTGATGAGAACTGTTAAGTCCGAAATCGCAATTTACTTGTGGTAGGTTACATTTCTCTCTATACCTCATAAATCCTGTTAACTTGGGTAGTGTTACTGTTTTTATGCTACAATTTAATTTGATACATGATTGCAATTTCGTCCGACGGGACGTTTTAATTTAAATGATTTACTATTAATTTTAGGTCAATATCCGGCAACCGTATCAAGCATATTCCAGGAGGTCTCCTGCAGAAGACGCCTAGTTTGACGCTCCTGGAACTCCAGGGGAACCCCCTAGCCGGCGTCGACATTCATTCTTTCGCCTTCCTTCCTCGTTTGCGCAAGCTGCAAGTATTATGTTCCTTCCAACAACACATTATTTAGAAACTACTAACAAATTTTTAACACTATTATTAATTACTTGTGTAGAAAATTTTTCTTTCTTGCAAATTTAACATTGTAGATCTGACTGACCGATTTTATTCACATTGAATTGAATAAGTAAATTAAACAGGAATTGGATTGTATTTTAATTCAGTTAAAGTAGAAAAAGGAAAACGAAAACGTTAATATTTAAATTGATGTTAATCCGATAAACTTTATGAAAGTTTAATTTGGTTGATTCGGAAGCCACACTGTTAAAGAAATCGGTTTTGCGCAAAAAAATAGCTGTTCCTGACACATAAAAATTCGATTTGGTAAAGCTGTTAAACATTACCAAAATAGACAGGGGCGGATCGTGAATTTGTAGGGCCCTGGGCTCATACTACTTAGGGGCCTACCTGATTTCTTAACTAATTGTCATTTTCGAGCAGAGAAGTGATCTTCTTTTTGTTAAAGGCGATTTGACCCTGCGTTATCCTCTGCATTATATCTCTACTGCTCCTTATATCCTAAATTATCTGACTTCCTAGATACCGAAAATCAGGGGCCATTATAAAATAAATTATATTTTGTAAAACAATTGTTGGAGCTTTATTATTTTATTACTTATATGAAAAATTAATTGGTCTCGGGAGACTAAC
>NW_020442464.1:1612244-1619411 GCF_000699045.2 Agrilus planipennis
AATGACGAAAATCCATAGTAAACAAACAAGAAAACAATTTAAAAATTTTCGCTAAACTAAGTATTTGTACTATTTTTACAAAACGATTGCTTTATTAGTGATGAGTAAAGACCACTACTGGTCTTGGCCCATCACTAATAATATGGTGTATATTTATTTTAATAACTAAAATTATTAGGACTATGTAGTTTCTTTTAACCATGGTTTCTTTAATATTTGAAATGTAGCTATAATCTCTCTTTTTAACAGAATCTTATCGGAAGCAAGACATCTGTCAATTTTTCCGAATTTGAATGGAACGGAAGCTCTTGAACTGCTGCGATTCGATCGCGCCGGTTTATTATCAGTGCCGACGTCATTATGCGAAACCTGTCCAAAATTGAAAAGCTTGTAAGTATCTACAACGCATTTGATTCTAACGTTGCCTTTTTTTAACTTCTCCCTTTTAGTTTTTTTACTTATCGATATTGATTGATCAGAAAAGCGGCAGACGTCAAAAGATGTTTACGAAATGGATTTATATTTTATAAAAGTTCGATTTTGTACAGATACATAACGTTTTACATTATATAGAAGGCTTGAAAATATTCCAGAGAAATTCTTTTTGTTGGTTCCTTGATATAGCAAATTATTTTTTATTGACGAGTTAACAATTACTGCTTACGCAATTGAAATAATTAACAAACGGTATTTCGAGTACTGTTTGTATGTTTAAAGGTCTTTAGGTTTATTACCTATAAGGAAAAATTATTGAAACTGCAGTTAAGTACATTTCTCTTTTGAGTTTCAATTTTTTTTTCACATTTTATATTGATTATTTTGGCAACAATTTTTCTCCAATAAATATATTTACTAATTAGGGTTAGGCAATTAAAAAGGAATTTTATCGATTATTCGATCATAAATCGATTAGTATGATTTTTATAATAATCTACTACTTAATCAAACGATCGATTAATAAAATAATCAATTAAATAATCGATTAATCGCAGATAAATAATGCAGATTAATCCGAACAGTCAGAAAGACATTGTTAATTCAATACGATTGCTTTTGACTTTATTTTTTTGAAGGTCTATCCGTCGTTTTCACATTGTAAAAACGTTTTACGGACAGTAAAATGTTCCCGGTAAACCTCATTCAGAAAATGCATTATCTTTAAGTTATTAATAATTTAAAAGATCAATTATTCAGTTACACTTATTAATCGAAATTTTTGGTTAATCGATTATTGCGATTAATTAAAATTATTTTCTTATAATCGACAATCGATTATTAAATTTAATAATCGTTTAGTCCTTCTAATTTCCAGTTATGTAATTTACATAATCCCAAAACTCATTATGGCAACAAACATTTAAATATTTTGTGTTTTCAAAATAATTATAAAAAAGCTAATTTCGAGTTATTTATGTTGTCGCATAAAATGCATATCAAAAAGCAGACAGCTAAACCCTTTTTTCTAAATTATCAGGAAACGTATTAATTTGCATAAAGGTAATAGGCAAAAAGCCCTTTTGAAAGTCATTTTCCCCGTTTTCCCTTTTCCTCATTAAATGATAACATCTTTTGATGTTTGCATCAGAATGTTTTTTTTATTCTCCGTTTATTATTTTTTTTCGTTCGTTTCGGCTGAATCCTTTGTTCTTTCATATTTAGAGATTTCAAATCGAATCGACTTAGCGTCGTTCCAAACTTGTCCAACTGCAAGGAAATAAGAGTTTTGTAAGTAATAACGATAATAATAAATCGGGATGCTGAGATGATATAGGAAGCTGTTTTTAGAGATTTGGCAAGCAATAAAATCAATTCGTTGCTTGGACGACCGTTCCAGGGAATGTCTCAGATGCACGATCTCCTTCTTGCCCACAACGAAATAGAATTTATTCCTCAGGACGCTTTTTACGGCCTTTCGAAGCTCCAAGTACTGTAAGTTACTGTTTCTTAGTGTCAGTCAAATTTACAAATGCATTTACACATGGGCGTATCCAACTTTTGGCCTAGGGGAGGGCAAATAAGATATATTCTGCAATATAATTCAATTTAATGTGCATTTATTTAAATTATNCTCTGCATTATATCTCTACTGCTCCTTATATCCTAAATTATCTGACTTCCTAGATACCGAAAATCAGGGGCCATTATAAAATAAATTATATTTTGTAAAACAATTGTTGGAGCTTTATTATTTTATTACTTATATGAAAAGATGGCTGAAGGAATCTGCACGAATTTCCATATTGCACGATGATGTGCCCTTGAAGGGGTGCAAGTAACAGAATACTCCTATGCTTGATTCTCAGTTTGCTTGCACTCTGTATGCAAAATATGTGATATTCACATTTGCTTAAAAGTTTTATTTACCGAAAGCGACAGAACCATCTGCTATAAACAAGACAGCTATGAAGGAACAAAATGTGTCGTGTCCAAACGAACTTAATTGTGTTTACCAACGATGATTGCTTTGACAAGGATGAACAAACAGATTCGATCTAACGTCGACATTTAGACGCAAAGAAAGAATTGCTTGCAGCTTTGGCTCTAGAAGCTTTTTGCAAAGTAAATTCTTTCGCTTTCAAAATCTTTAGCAAACTACTCTATAAGATAATATACTTTCTTCTTTTTACTATTATCATGATTAAATTATACGGGCTAAACTGATTGTAATTGTGGCTATGGCTGTCATTCTAGTTATTTATTTTTTAAATTGCATGTTTATTATTTTATTTTTTTCGAGTTTTCGAGGTTTTCGACTTATCGAGGTTCTACTGTAATATGACAAATATATTTTTATTCTATTTGTTTATATGCATATCACGCTGATAGCCGCTCCATGGGTTCACTTTTTTAATATAGGGGCATTCTGAAAAAACAGAATGCGTGTCGAATATTGTTGAGTAATTGATTTACACAAAAGCTTGGTTCTCACTATCATCTGGATGATGGCTGGCAGCCGTCCGTCGGATGTCCGTAAAATATTATCAGTTTAATAAAGATTGTATTGTATTATTCACACTATCCATGTATGTCACGGCTAGTCCACGGAGCGGCATGGCCTAGAGGTCTAGACTCTAGACCATTGCTTAGCATTCGGGAGGATGCCGGTTCGATTCCGGGTTCGTTTGCCTTGGTTCTAGTTTTTCTGTGGTTTCCTTGGATCACTTAGGTAAATGTTGGGGCAGTAATATTTCATAGATAATCTTTCATTCTCTTCTGTCTTCATTTCGTCCGTCGCATCTTTCTCACCTGAACCACCACCCATCATTTCCCACGATTCCTGAAAGGAGGCTGAAAAGGGTCTTCGGCCCTACCTTCTGGCGTAGTCCAGAGAGACTGCCCGCCCACCAGCATTAGTGGCTGGTGGGAATGAAACACCCAAACTTTTTTTTTCACGGATAGCCGGGGTCTGCCAGTGATGGATATGGTAGGAGAATGTGACGGTGCCTGTTGGTTGACTAATAAGAATGCATTCAGTTTGTTAGTAACCAGCAGAGGAGTGCTATTAAGTGAAACCATTAAATTGACATTTAAACATTCTGAAGTACTTATGAAATTTCATTCCATCATCTAACAATTCCTTATACAATGTGAAAAAATCCCTTTCAGTTTTTCTGTCCGATAAACTTTTGTGCAGGTGTCCATTTTCTTGATTTTCCAGCTTTTCTTGTTTTCCTTTTCTTTTCCGTCTCCTCATCTTCTTCAAGTAAAAGAGCAACAACAAATTAGAAAGCGAATAATTTTTAAAAATTGTTTCGAAAACGTGCTAAATATCCAAAACTTGCCGAAAAACTGATAGTCAGTTGTTGTATAATGTGAATCCAACATTAAGCTAACGGACATCTGATAACGCACGGCCTGCCGCCGTTTATAGTCAGACAGTGAGAATCAGCCTTAAGATTTCGATAATGTTAGAGGTTGTTCAGAATCTCATGTGACAAAACTCTTCTCGCTTGTACTTCAAATTGTTTATTGGTCACAACAATTCTAATTACTTTGAACAATTAAAATTAATGTCATCGGAATATTCAGACGAATAAAAGCTAGTTTGGGATTAAAAATGAAAATATAAACATTAATTTATTTATACAAACCACTAAACACCTTTGCTGTAGTCCTTTAAAATGAAGGTGTCTAATGTAATCTAACATACGTGACGGGCACGTAAATCAATAGAGAACATTAAGTTCTTGGTCACTAACTTATCGAAACTACCAGACTAGAACTAATACTACAATTAGTAGCTTGACTAGCGATTTATCAAAACTGAGTATGGCGTGCTGATGAGAACTGTTAAGTCCGAAATCGCAATTTACGTGTGGTAGGTTACATTTCTTTCTATACCTCATAAATCCTGTTAACTTGGGTAGTGTTACTGTTTTTATGCTACAATTTAATTTGATACATGATTGCAATTTCGTCCGACGGGACGTTTTAATTTAAATGATTTACTATTAATTTTAGGTCAATATCCGGCAACCGTATCAAGCATATTCCAGGAGGTCTCCTGCAGAAGACGCCTAGTTTGACGCTCCTGGAACTCCAGGGGAACCCCCTAGCTGGCGTCGACATTCATTCTTTCGCCTTCCTTCCTCGTTTGCGCAAGCTGCAAGTATTATGTTCCTTCCAACAACACATTATTTAGAAACTACTAACAAATTTTTAACACTATTATTAATTACTTGTGTAGAAAATTTTTCTTTCTTGCAAATTTAACATTGTAGATCTGACTGACCGATTTTATTCACATTGAATTGAATAAGTAAATTAAACAGGAATTGGATTGTATTTTAATTCAGTTAAAGTAGAAAAAGGAAAACGAAAACGTTAATATTTAAATTGATGTTAATCCGATAAACTTTATGAAAGTTTAATTTGGTTGATTCGGAAGCCACACTGTTAAAGAAATCGGTTTTGCGCAAAAAAATAGCTGTTCCTGACACATACAAATTCGATTTGGTAAAGCTGTTAAACATTACCAAAATAGACAGGGGCGGATCGTGAATTTGTAGGGCCCTGGGCTCATACTACTTAGGGGCCTACCTGATTTCTTAACTAATTGTCATTTTGTTAAAAAACTTTTGTTTATAATCGGTATAAGAAAAAATACGACAATAAAATATTTTAACAGTCAATTTGATAAGCGACGGGAAGTCCTCATTATAGACGCACACGCTAGAACAGATCGAAAACAAGTGACGGGGAATTCCCCGTTCTGTTCGATAGACGCGCACAGGGATTGATTGATCGCAGGGTTGCCAACCTTATGATCGGATTTTTTTTAATGGTGGATATATTTTTCTTCATAATATCATCTATTGTTTTCAATGGAAACTAGCCACCTTTTGTATCCACGGGGCCCTTGGTTGCAGCCCAAAAATTCCTTGTATAGATCCACCCCTGATAATAGACAATAAAAATTAAAAAATAAATGAGAAAAAAAACGTTTCACTATTTTCTAAAATCGTGAAAAATTACATACTCTTAGAATGGCAAAACTTTTCATCTGATTTTTTAATATTTCGCGTTTATTTAGTTTCATTCGTAATTCTTCTACAGTAATCGTACCTAAATAACATTTTTATATTGAAGATTTATCTCGTATAATTAGTGCATAATTTTATTTTATTTGACAAATCTGTTAAAAGTTAACAATAAAATAAAATAAACACTAAATAGGTATTAAAAATCATGAAAAAAAAGATGTTTCACTATTTTAAGGATAGTGATTTTTGATGGTTTTAAAAAATAGTAAAACATTTTTGAGTTTTCTTCTAATTTGTCTCGCATACCATTTTTTTGTGCAAAACTGTACACATTAATTGTAACTACCGTACTTTCTTAAATAGATATTTGAGATTTGAAATTCTATATATACAGAAGTGATTATATGTAAATATAACCGTTTCTGTATAAATTACAATTCTTATTAAATGAACCTATGTTCTTAGTAGAAAATTGTACTTTTTAACTTTTACACTATAATAGGTAGTTTCGGGGATAATTTATATAAAAGACATGAAATTAATCTTGGTCAACAATTTATTGAAACCACTACACCCGTTGGACCGAATGAGGGTACCTTATCTTCTTGCAATATACAACAATATCTATCTTAATAAACCTACCAGCATGTAAGGTGTTCTTTATTACCAGAGGCCTGTCACAAAAAGCTTGGCAATAGTGACTCGAAATTGGAATATATTTTGTCCCTTTTTTAGTCGGATTATTGAAACGTTTATTAAGCGAGTCATTTTACATTTCAAGACGTGTAGGAAGAAACAGCTGACTTCACCGTCGATTTAATTTCCATATAATTCACATTTTTTTTCTTTGTTTTCTTCTTGATGGTGGTTTTAAACGTTTATTTATGTTTGACTTCGTCGATTATTAAGTAAGGATCTTTTGTAAACTTAAAAGATTTTTATTTAAATAACAGTAATTCAAAATTCAAATATTTGGATAAGTATATTTAAAATGACGAAAATCCATAGTAAACAAACAAGAAAACAATTTAAAAATTTTCGCTAAACTAAGTATTTGTACTATTTTTACAAAACGATTGCTTTATTAGTGATGAGTAAAGACCACTACTGGTCTTGGCCCATCACTAATAATATGGTGTATATTTATTTTAATAACTAAAATTATTAGGACTATGTAGTTTCTTTTAACCATGGTTTCTTTAATATTTGAAATGTAGCTATAATCTCTCTTTTTAACAGAATCTTATCGGAAGCAAGACATCTGTCAATTTTTCCGAATTTGAATGGAACGGAAGCTCTTGAACTGCTGCGATTCGATCGCGCCGGTTTATTATCAGTGCCGACGTCATTATGCGAAACCTGTCCAAAATTGAAAAGCTTGTAAGTATCTACAACGCATTTGATTCTAACGTTGCCTTTTTTTAACTTCTCCCTTTTAGTTTTTTTACTTATCGATATTGATTGATCAGAAAAGCGGCAGACGTCAAAAGATGTTTACGAAATGGATTTATATTTTATAAAAGTTCGATTTTGTACAGATACATAACGTTTTACATTATATACGAGGGTGGATTGATAAGTTTCCGGCCTAACCAAGAGATGACGCCACTAGGCCTACCTTGAGGTGACATTCTATAGTACCATCCTTGGATAGCTTGTAGCTATAGTTTCAGCCCGATCTCCT
>NW_020442464.1:1620995-1664495 GCF_000699045.2 Agrilus planipennis
TATTAATATTATTTATTTAAGAGAAAAAATTTTACATAAATAATTATTAGTTTTGCAATTGTCAATGGAGTATTATATAGCTGAAGAATTTATAAACGATTTTGGCGGAAATGTGGAAATAAGCAATAACAATGAGTCAAGCTATCACTTGCAACAGTATTTAAATTTAAAAGCAAAAATATAACCTAGTTCAAAAATCGAAAAAAAATATTTTATTCCCCTAATTCCTTTGAATTCCTCAGCCAGGACGGTCATGCCTTGCTACATGATAAAAAGTAGGTATTAAACAAGTAGAAGAAGAATGATAAAAATTGTGTAAGTGTAAAACTTAGACGCGTATTCAAGTTTTTTCTTCGGATTCTATAACGAACATCCGGTATACATTTTTGTGTTATTCTGCTTGAGGGCTTGAATTATAACGACCTTCATCTCTGCCTTAAAGTCATAAAGTTAACTGTTACTAGGGTTCGATCATGGCCATTTGCTTTTGTTGTACTTTGCCCCCCTTTCGGTACGCCCATGCATGTACATACTTTTAATCCTATTTCATTCTCTTCGAAATTGCTTTCCTTAGCCAAGTCAGCTATTGAACAAGGGTTTTTAATTTCTCTTTACCGAAGAATTGATGCATTAAATCCAGTTTAATTTTTTTCTTAAATAATTTAATTCTAAAAGATAACATTATATTTGTAAATAATCTAAATTAAATAAATAATAATGAGATATGCAACGATAACATTTGAATAATATAACCGTGTGGTGCTGTCCCTATTGGTCAAAGTGGCAACTCGCCCCTATAAACGAAAGGCAGCAACTGCCGAAGCTCGCAACTTCACTGGTGAATTTATACTATCGAATTTTCGTTAGCTGTGCGCGCTCAACTTCCGTTGCATGCCACAATTTTACTCACTAAAAAAATCAAGAATTAATGATTGATTTTATACAAGCATCAGAAGGTTATTTTATTATAAAAATGTAGTTTTTTATCTTTTCATATTCAAATAAATTTAGTTATAAGTTGTTTTTCTCTACTTTACACATTTATTAATGAAAACTTGATATTATTATTACTGTTAGTGCTATTGCTAATTTTGGTTTATCCCCTTCATTTTCCTTATAGTGACTTGGAAAACAACATGATTTCATATATTCATCCGGATGCCTTTCTACCTATCTCTCACATAGAAAACCTGTACGTAATTTACCTTAACTAATTATAATTTTGTTAAATTTAATGCAATGTGCCTTGAAACGGTATTATTTCTTAAATGAAATATATAAATCACTTAAAGGAGTTTAACCATCAAATGTTTAGTACAAAGAGGAGGGTTAATAAGATCATTTTTTTGTCCGCTATGATTTTCAGGGAGTAATTTGGTTTCATTTTCTGACCAACTCTACAAGTACATCATACATACTCTAATAAAATCTTGACTAGGTAGAGATAAAGACCGAAACGTCTAAGAAATATATGTATATTTTTTATAAAAGCTTCCAAAAAGTTAATAATAAATTACTCCATGAAAATTTGATGGGGGCCAAAATAATAAGCTTTTTTTGCATGTTAATTTTTGCTAGATAAGTGTATACATTTTCGTGACCCTTGGGTCATTTTGAGACCATATGTCAATTACCTTACGTTCCAACGTTTTGTCATTTTTCTGAAATTCCTTAGATTTGTTCTTGTGAATAGTGACGAATGAAAGCAGTGTATTCAGTGGATATTTTACATTGGTATTAAATTTTTTAAATAAAACGGCTTATAATAGTAAAAATGCAGAAAACATGCAAAACTATCTTTGATACGTTTTAGTTTTAGATGTTGCCATAGTCACAATTATTTAACTGAATGTTATAATTTAACAGTAAATCAAAATTTATAAAAAAATCTCATCATAAAATCTTTAAAACTTATAGAACGTTCTGAAATTTTCGCAAGTAGTTAAGTTAATTTTATTGGTTGTGAGATCGTATTTCAACTTCCTCGTTCGTAAATTACAGCAACCTTTTCAAAGCAAATTGCATGATAGGATGTTTCTTTATCAAAAGTTAATTGAGGTCTTTGATGTCGTTAATCCAATTAAGTTTCGTGTAATTATTTGTACTGGGCACAAATTTAATGAAGTTTTTAGAAACCTGGGTAACAACATTTTTCCCGAATTACCAGCGGCTGGTTTAGAACGTCTCCTTCATCTCAAGGTATTTAATAATCCGAACTTGAAGGAGTTCCCTCCACCCGAAAGCTTTCCGCGAATTCAGACTTTGGTTTTGGCCTACGCGTATCACTGCTGTGCTTTCCTTCCCTTAATACCCTCCAACCCGCCCCCACCTGCCAGAGTCGAAGATATAGTGCTTTTTCCCGACGAGGACGACGACATAGATCCCAACATTTGGAATTCGAGTGTCGTAGACTTGTGGCCTCAATTACGTGAGTCATTTCAGAATTTTATTTCACACGATTTCTTCCTTAACAATCCCTGCAATATATTTTTTTAATTGCATTTAAACTTTGCTTAAGCGACAGCAAAGAAGAAATAAAACTCCGTTCTTACATTGATTCATTAAAGAGTTATTAGTACTTTCATTTGAACTTTTCTAGCTGTATTCAATTCATGTCGATGCGTGCCTATATAGTTTAGAAAAGTTATATAATAGCATCGAAATTTGTAATATTTAAGGTGACATTTTAACAACAGTTTATTGAAAAACATATTTAGCAAGTTCTCTTATTAATTTTTTCTTTGGTTTTTTGTATTATTTACCGTTAAAATACGTTTATTAAAAAGGTTACTAAAAAACCGTAGGTACCTATATAAAAATAAATTTTATAGAAAGCAAGATGGGGGGAAAAATAAATGTATTTATCACAACTAACAGTGGACGTTTCGTTTTTAAATAAAAGGTGTTTTCAAACTAGATGTTGGACTGGAACTTTAAAGATACTTTACTATCTCCGAAATTCCATGCATTAAAATGCGAAATGTCGAGTTCTGGTTGTGATAATGCACAATATAATCAACCAGTCAGTCTCCTTAGGTAAAAAGTTACCTGAAATTAACTAGTTTGCGCTCTCTTGTAATTAATTTTAAATTCACTGTATAACGTTTAGACGTTATCGAGTTTAAACTATCTTCTTTGGTGTCATTTCTTCTCCAACAATTGTATAAAGTAAAAAATTAAGCTACGTATGGGGCAAGGGTTTTTTATTCATATGAGACTAACAACCTACGTTTCGCCTCAATTATGAGGCATCTTCAGGGATAGGTTTCTAAGTTACAAATTCTGCAACCTTGGACATACGGAATTTATAACTTAGAAACCTAACCCTGAATAAACGTAGGTTGTTGGTCTTATATAAATAAAACACCTTTCAGTTTAAACTATCTTCCCTTCACACTTTAATTCAGACTTAAGAGTGGCAAAGTTTACTCATAACATAAACTATTTTGGTGTGCTTAAAAGATATTTTTTAATTTTATAAGTTTTTATATATTTTTTTTAAGTTTTGTCCCCGATTTTTCTTTCTTTTCTTAGTACCTAATCAAGTTTTTGAATATATGCTAACGTCTTTAAAAAAATACCTTAAGTCTCCTGTATCGTTATTCTGTGTTAATATTTTCCATATTCTTTCACCAACATTAATATAATTTTTCTTGCGTCATTTTCCTTCTGAGTGAAAAGTTGATCGATTATAAACGTGAAGAGAATATTCTGCTTGTTTAATTTGCTAATTTTAATACACTAGAATGTGGTTTTTACACACCACGGAGGGTATATTAGATACCAATAATTATATCAAACGTTTAGAAGTAGTTTACAAAAAGCCTAAATCAATCGATCGGAGCTAATATTAAATTTAAATTTCAAAAACAAAAATCGCAGCGCTAACTAGTCAAACACAATCTGGCCTACATACAGCAAATTACCTAACAGCCTCATATATAATTTCACTCCTGGTACACAACTTCGACTTACTCAATTTCCAGAAAATATAAGTCACAAACTGGGCAAAAAATTTAAAGACATTTGGGATAGCTACGGTGGCGGGGAATTTGCATATCCAGGAAATTTTCCTAACTATATGGAAGAATACGCGGAAGAAGAGACGAAACTCTCTGGAAGTGAACTACCTCCTGGAAAAATTCAATGTTTGCCATCACCAGGTCCATTCCTTCCTTGTCAAGACTTATTCGATTGGTGGACTCTCCGGTGTGGAGTGTGGCTGGTCTTCCTGTGTTCCATGCTAGGAAATGGAACGGTAGTTTTCGTGTTAATTTTTTCCAGGAGTAAAATGGACGTTCCACGGTTTCTAGTCTGCAATTTGGCTGCTGCAGATTTTTTCATGGGAATATATTTAGGTACGGTTGATGTTATTCATGAAAAAAATCATTTTGGATTCCAACTATTTCTCCTTAGGGTTTTTGGCCGTTGTAGACGCATCAACTCTGGGCGAGTTTAGAATGTATGCCATCCCTTGGCAGATGTCTGTTGGATGCCGACTAGCTGGATTTTTGGGGGTGCTAAGTTCCGAGTTATCAGTATACACTCTAGCAGTAATTACCCTGGAACGAAATTATGCCATCACGCATGCCATGCATCTCAATAAAAGATTGTCTTTGAAACACGCAGGGTACATAATGGTTTGCGGATGGGCGTTTGCAATTGTTATGGCTATTCTTCCACTCTTCAGTATTTCCGACTATAGAAAGTTTGCAGTTTGTCTCCCGTTTGAAACAGGATCCGTTGCCAGTTTGACTTACGTCGTTTTTCTCATGTTTATCAACGGCGTTGCGTTTCTTATATTGATGGGGTGCTACTTAAAAATGTACTGTGCTATTCGAGGTAAGTAAATTAATATCTTTCGAATTAAAGTTTATATTTTGTTTTTATATACAAGTTTTCTTTGTGTCGGTACTTTGTATCAAAATTGGGATCATCCTATTCTATTTACGAGGGTGGATTGATAAGTTTCCGGCCTGACCAAGAAAAACAAGGTTTTTAAAAATTTTTTTTTTTTATTTCTCAACATAATCTCCTCCAAGGCTGATACATTTCTCATAGCGGTGTTCCAGTCTATTAATGCCATCTCTATAGACTGATTCGTCAAGCTCCTCAAAATAACCATTTACAGCTTCGATTACTTCTTCATTGTCCGCAAATCTCTTACCGCCAAGCCATTTTTTGAGATTAGGGAACAGAAAATAGTCACTCGGGGCTAGGTCTGGAGAGTAAGGAGGGTGCGGCATCAATTCAAACTTTAGATCGTTGATTTTAGCCGTCGCAACGATTGACGTGTGCGCTGGTGCGTTATCGTGATGAAACAAGATTTTTTTCTTCGCCAGATGAGGTCGTTTAATTTTCACCTCGTGGCTCAAACGTTGCAATAAGTCTGCGTAGTATTGACCAGTGATAGTATTACCCTTTGCAAGGTAATCAATGTATATAATACCTCTTGCATCCCAAAAAACAGTAGCCATAACCTTGTTCGCCGAAAAAATTGTTTTTGCCTTCTTTGGAGTTGGTTCCCCTGGTCCAATCCACTGTTTAGACTGTTCTTTGGTTTCAGGAGTGTAGTGGTGGACCCACGTTTCGTCAACGGTTACGAATCGACGCAAAAATTCGCTTGGATTACGCTTATACAATGACAAATTTGCGGTAGAAATGTTTTTTCGAATCAATTTTTGGTCGACTGTTAGCAAACGCGGCACCCATCTTGCACAGAGCTTTTCCATATGCAAATGTTGGTGCAAAATATGTTGCACACGTTCATATGACATCTTACAGGTCTCAGCTATCTCACGCACTTTCAATCTGCGGTCTCCCAGCACTATTTGATGAATTTTTTCGATCATATCTGGAGTTGTGACCTCAACGGGGCGTCCTGAGCGAGGCCCATCAGAGGTGCTCACACGACCCTTTTTAAACTCGGAAACCCACTGCTTAACGGTTGAATATGACGGGGAGGATGTCCCCAGTGTTGAGTCCATCTCTTTTTTAATTTCCTTCGGCGTTAACCCCTTCAAATAAAAGTATTTGATGACAGCACGATTTTCCTGCTTTTCCATTTTTACGAAAACCACAGAGGCGTCTTGTTCAGCGTGCTGTCAAACCTACACTAGCAAGGAGATCGGGCTGAAACTATAGCTACAAGCTATCCAAGGATGGTACTATAGAATGTCACCTCAAGGTAGGCCTAGTGGCGTCATCTCTTGGTTAGGCCGGAAACTTATCAATCCACCCTCGTATTTAAGAAAACAGCAGTAGGGTAGATGTAGAAACAAAACAGTTTATGTGATGTAACAAAGAAAAATTGATACCATTTGATTTTTTGAGTTCTTCGCAATTAAGATTCCAACAATATTTTGTAATCTCTTACAATTGAGAATATTCAAAATTTAAAAAAACCGTTAGAGAACTTGATTAGTAACATAGAGAAGAATTTTAAATATTAGGAAGGGAGTCAGATAAAGATGCACCCTGTCATCGTAACTGTTCGATCCATATTTCGAAAGGACGATAAACTTTATTAGGCAGAACAACATTACGGATAGATATACAGGGCCAAAAAATTAGTATGATTAGATTTGCTGATGGTATGGCAGTATTAGCATCTAGCAAGGAAGAGTTAAAGATAGACTTAAATAAAATAGAAGCGACATTGTCAAAAAATATTTTTTGAAAATAAAATAAAATGTGTAAAAGTTTGGAAAGAGTGAATACATAGATAATTCAGGATGGAAGGAGCAGTAGAGATATAAAATAGACGAAAACGCATCATTTCCACGCTTGCGAACAGTTAATTTAGAAATTTGGAAAAGATTGTTAAAGATATATGTCTGAAGTACGACGCTGTAGGGGTGCGAAACGTGGATGGTGGGTGCGGCGGAAAGGAAAAGGTTAGAAGCGTTCGAAATGTGATGTTACAAGCGAATGATGAGGATACCGTGGATAGAGAATATGAGAAGGTATTAGGAAAAGTTGGACAATAGAACGCACAATGAAAATAGGCAAGATAGGTTAATAGAATACCTTCTCAGACATGAAGGGCTAGTTAAGGACCTATTGGAAGCCGAAACAGGAGTTAAGAGAAGTAGAGATAGATCTAGATTAGATACCGTGGTTAGAGAAGATGAGAAGGTATTATAAAAGGTTGGAGAATAGAGCGCCCTATAAAAATAGGCGAGATAGGTTGATAGAACACCTTCTCAGACATGAAGGACTAGTTAAGGACCTATTGGAAGCTGAAACAGGAGTTAAGAGAAGTAGAGATAGATCTAGATTAGATTACTGTTCACAAATACTTAAAAATGTGGGATGTTCTAGTTTAAGGGAAATACAAACATTAGCTCAGGATAGGAAAGAGTGGAGGCGAGTGTCCAACCAGTCTTAGGATTGTTGACCTTATGATGATGATGAAGGAATCATATACATTTTTACTTATATTTTTCGTAGATTTTTATTTTTGAAGCTCTATTTATTTCCGCAAAATACTTAGACATATGAAATTTAGGTTCTCAAGCTTGGAACTCCAACGACTCTCGCATTGCTAAGAGAATGGCTCTCTTGGTGTTCACCGATTTCCTCTGCTGGTCGCCAATAGCTTTTTTCTCTTTGACCGCTGCGTTTGGTTTACAACTAGTAACTTTAGAACAAGCCAAAGTATTTACGGTGTTTGTACTGCCATTAAATTCATGTTGCAATCCGTTTCTTTATGCGATACTCACGAAACAATTCAAAAAAGACTGCGTAATGATTTGCAAAGCAATCGAAGAAAGTAGAGTGACCAGAGGCATTGGTAGATGCAGACATAGTTCAAATTTTAGTAACCGACAAACCCCTGCGAACACAAACAGCTTGGCAGACAGGTCATCGCGAGAAAATCAAAATCATCATAATCCACAGTGTACATGCAACGTGAAGCTTTTGAATAATGAAGTCAAAAATGGCAGTTCACGAACTAGTCGTAAGAAGAGTGCTTCGAAAGATTGGTTGGTTAGCAAGGCCAGGTGGATTTTATGTGCAAAGAAACCTCCCAGACATCGACCACGATCGGAACAATATACCTACCAGATTGCAGAGATTCAACAGAAACAACACAAACGTGCATCGTCAGTGTCATCCAGTGAGAACTTCAGCTCTTCGCGATCCGATTCATGGAAGCACAATCATCACTGTGGAATTCCTCTAAGGTTTGTAGAAGTAAGGTAAACTGACTACCTACTTTCGATGTGTTAGCTTATTTGAACTAACGAGCAGTGTCGGCTTTCTCTCCAACGTCTTGGATTTTAAAACTTATTACGACGTGTGGCGTCCCTTTAAAGAATTTCTAAATTTCTGACTATCGCTTTTTGTGATCCATAATTTGTTGCATAGATTGGGGGTACCCAACAAAATCCTGTCAGATCATTATACCTTAACTTTCAATTTCCAATAATGTTAAAATCTATTACAACTCTAGTCAAGCCCCTTTTTATTAATGCTCAAAGAGTGTAGGACTCGAAACAAGTATTAAAATAAAATACCAAAAAGTAATGTGTTGGTACAAAGTACCATGGAGGAAAGAAGTCGTGAGAGGCGGGATTATAACTATGATTATAAGTTGTAAGTCCATGGATTATCTTCAGTACTATACGATAAAGTGCTTGTTGTCTGAACTTAGTCATTTATCACGGTTCACGACAGTATAGCAATAGTTTGTTTGTGTATATTTGGGTTCAAGGCATGCCACTGAAGGTCATCGCCTATATTATGTTGTGGGTCGATGCATGTCAGTGAAGGTCATCGCCTTTATTATGTTGTGGGTCGAGACATGCCACTGAAAGTAATCGCCTCTATTTTTATGACTGTTTAGGAAAACAAAAGTACAACTTACATGAACTTCTTCTCAAACCAAAAGTGCTGAAAAACTTTTCTGAAGATATCGTTAATCTCAAATATGTTTCAAAAGGCCGGCACTGCCCTTTAAGTTGTGAAAAATTAATAAATCCTGTGCATAAAAATAAATTATCGTTTAATGTATATAATTAATGTAGGATTTTATAACCTTTTGTTATTTTGCAGTATATTAGTAATATACTGAAAGTGTCATTGTTGGTTTTCGTTTCATTCTTTGCAGGTTGCTGGATCCCAAACGAAGAGCGTCTACGTGGCTTGTAACTCGAAAAACCTCTCAGGACTCCAATCTCTCTAGTTCGAGAAACGACTCTTCGGGGTCTGGCACCACGGCCAGTACCAGCACATGGCGAATATCACGCTCA
Organism: Agrilus planipennis; assembly: GCF_000699045.2. Taxonomy (NCBI): domain Eukaryota; kingdom Metazoa; phylum Arthropoda; class Insecta; order Coleoptera; family Buprestidae; genus Agrilus; species Agrilus planipennis. Next base: position 1,630,253 of record NW_020442464.1, read on the forward strand.
AGTGCTTCGAGTAATGAACCCAACCGATTAAGGTAAATCTCAATTTATAATGATGAACTTCTTCTATCAATTTAATCGTTTTAATAAAAATTTAAATATAGATTTATTGGTTTCGTGATTGGTTTTGACTCAATGTCCCTTTGCGTATTATTTATCAAACATGATATTTTGCAGTTTTCCTCAATTTTATATTAAATGTCTTTAAGGAAAAATGTAGTAGAGAAGCAACCGATTTAATAATAATAAAATTAATCATATTGAAAAAATGCTAAATTTCATTATAGGGATTGTCATTATAATCGGAAATGTCTTATAAACAGACAAATTATCAGGGGCGGATCGTGAATTTGTGGGGCCCTGGACTAATACTACTTAGGAGCCTACTTAATTACTCAACTAATTGTCATTTTGTCAAAAAAACTGTTGTTTACAATGATGTAGGTATACGGTATAGGAAAAAAATACAACGTGTAATTATACAACACGCTACTGAAGTGAAACTTCTTCAAACACACAAACATACCGGGATAGGGGTTAAGGAATTGGTTTAATGATATTATTTGTACACTATGAATTTAAACTTTACACTATTCATGCCGGAGTTGCCTGTAACGAACGTTGCATTGAAGCGCGCTCACGGCTCAAGCGATCCCCACTACGAACTCGACTACGTGGCCGAGTAGAGGGCGGACATCCGTTGCATGATTTCGTTACATAGCAACTCACATGAAACGAACTTACCCTACCGCGCGTAAAGAAGAAAACGAGAAAATACACCGACCGAAAACAAATGACAGGGAATTCCCTGTTCCGCCCGATAGTCGCGCGCACGGGTTAATTGATTGAAGGGTTGCCAAGGTTATTACCGTTTTTTTTTTTAATAATTTTAGATATTTTTTTTCACAATATCGTCTATTATTTTCAACGAAGGCTTGGGCTTTTTGTATCCACGCCGCCCTGAGTTGCAGCCCAAAAAGTCCTTAAGTAGATCCGCCCCTGCAAATTATTTTGGAGACGGAAAATACCTCTTTGGCACTATTGCAGATTTAAAATTGACTTTATTTGTTATTGTTTTTTACTTAATTTTCAATTTCATAAAATAGTCCAAATGGCAAGAATTTTTTCTTATTCTTAGATCAAAACCAAGACTGACTCGTCAAAGTGCGATCCAGGACGATTGTGATTCCCCAGGATCTCCTGGGCGTCTCACAGTCCGTTTCCTAACCACAATTCCGTCTGCTGCAGAGAACAGCATGCAGATGGAAGATGAGCCAAGTTTATCCCCCACAAAAGAAAAAGAGGGACCGTTGTATGCGATACTGCATTCGCAACCGGTCGTTACGCCTCTGAGAAGACAGTCGGTGGGCACTTTGCATCCGCCTGAGTCCACCTCTGACCAAAACCCTTCTAGTCCTACCGAACTCAATAATGTTGTTGATAAGATTGATACGCCTAGATAATAAAGAAGTACGACGATGATGATGATGATGTTAGGAGGAAATTCAAAGGAGACTGTGATTCAAATGTAGAACAATACATACTATTAGGTTAGTAAATAATATAATTATGTACTTATTTAAATAATGTTAGTATCCGATAATAATAATAGTTGTTGAATAGCGACAGTGGATTACGGTGCATGTATGTTTGGATTTTATTTTTTATACCAAGGACTACCACTTTAGTAATGAAAATCGATATAGTCAGAACAGCTCTTATCGCGGAGGTCATACCCATCAAATAAAATCCGTTAGATAAATAAAACTTTTTCGTTAAAAAGGACAGATTTATAACTTTCAGCGGTTCTAAAAAGTTTTGATTACCTAACGGCTGTCCGTTTTGTAACTTTGACAATTTTAAAGTGACATATTTGATAACACGAATAAGAAAAACTATTTTCTGTTTTTTGCATCCCAAAGAAGTGATTTTTTTGATTGTAAAATGATATGTATTAAAAATTAAATATTTGTTCCATTTCAATTAGATAATTAACAGTTTTTTCATAAAAAACCTTTAGATTTTACAATAGACAATAAAAAATACACCTGCCATTAACTAAAAATATTAAACTACGCATAATCCTGAAAATGTAGCCGAAATCTTGTCAAAAAACAATTACCTGAAAATGAATTTAGATTAAGCCTTCTTTTGTCTTCTTTTTAGTCTCTGTCAAATGGTTAATCTTTGATATTTTCCAAATTGTTTTTCGCTAACCCATACTATCCATGGCTATTAAGTAACCACTCTCGTAAAAAATTAAAACAGATAAATTCAGCGTTAGAAGTTGATAATTCGGATTGATATTTAATCATACAAGAAAACCAATATAAGGTGAATATCTGTTGACATTTAGCACACTATCAGTATAAAATTTGTCAATTCTGTTGCATTAAATAATAATGTGGTCGAAATTTTTAACAACTTTATTACTTGCATTACTAATTTTATTCTTATCAGGTGTTAGGCAAATAAATACAAAAACAATTGACGCAGTTGAGCAAATAATTGAACGCATTAATGATTTTAAAGGTCTGTTTAATATAAAACCATTGTTAGCAGTGTGGCACTATTATAGCCTATAATTTATCATATAGGACTTGGGTCAATTTAGGAAGGCGTAGTAAAGATGTTTTACCACTCAAGGAAGCGAAGTTGAGGGTATGAAAAGAGCTGTTGACTCAAATGCTAAATTTGTTGAAATAAATTAGCATATTGCGACATGTTCAGAGTAACATGACAGATACGACGATAATTTCGACATGGGTTCGTGGGTCTACTTAAATATCATTTGCTACATGAGGATAACCCAAACCAACTATAGCCTAACCTTTAAGAATTGTACAATTTGTTTTTTGTTATTAATATTATGCACCTCCTGAAGGTTAGATTATGGTTAGTTTAGATTGCTGTATCTGTCTCTAATTATATATAATCAATACAAAAACGAGTTTTACCTTCGATGGGACAAATAAAAGAGTATAATCAGAACAGGGAGAAAACGTTTTAGGATTGAATATCCATGCTTGCAACGCCTTGTAGCTAAAAGTATCGGCTATAGTAACCGATTTCGGTTATAATCAAGAAGTTGCCGAAATTCGGTATCTGCCAATTTTGATCTGAGCAGGTCATGACATGATCTACTAATTTATTTTGACATCCCTCTGAATTCGGATTTTGGGATTAATATAGTATACAATGTGTAGCTATCTCAAATTGCAAACCTGTCGTATTTTAGTCGTACAATTAATTGCGGACTTATCCTTCTTAAATTGATCAAGCAAAGGTTAATTTAAATCGTTAAAAAAATAAATTAACATGCATTTTTTTTTTTAATTTTCTTTCTACTGCAGTGACGTCATTCAAACGTAGTTCTATTTAGCATTCTATTGACTATAATTGATTGAGCTAAGTGATCGATAGTGAATCTGGTGTAAATGAGGGACGATTTGTTACATAAGTATTTATTATTTATTTAAAGAGCGTTATTTATAATAATAGAAAATATTGTTATATACATATACATTTCAAACATATTGCATTTAAATAATAAATTATTTCAGAACTTGTTTTTTTTTTTTTTTGTTTTTTCATTCACATCATAATAGTTTTTTATCTTACATGTGTGTATATTTAGCAGTCGACTGGAACGGGTTTGTTGGTAGGGCACCTTGGTGTTAGGATTGTATAGTGTGCTTACGCGCAAATGTACATCCCCGTCCGTGTGTCACACTGACGTCAGCTTGTGAGCAAATGAAACCTAACACTCGAAGATACACTAACTCTTTAGCGATTTTTTTGTGAATTCGCTAATAACAAAGGTGTATGGTGATGATATGATTTATCAGAAATGTGTAACAATGCCTGCATGTACAGTTTAGGGCTGCGGAAAGGATAAGAGTTTAAGGGGCGAACTAAAACCTATAGTTGAACAAAAAACTTAGTTTCGAAAATTGCAAAATTGCAAACGTAAATTAAGCAATTCTCCCCACCCGCAATCGAGTTGGAGTTATGGGGGATGTCATAGGGAGGTCTATTAATTCCGAAAAAAATTATTTTAGCCGTCGGTCGTCCCTTATTAAAATAATATACAAAGTTAAAAAATGAAAATTCACTATATATCTCCCTTATCATATGTATTAACATGATTGTAAACTTTACTTAAATATATATAAACAACATACCACAATCCACCAAGGAAACACCCCTACAACCCTAGGTCGATAACAATGTCTATAATTATGTTAATACGATAATTATCTAAAAAACATTCCTCATCGCCTATCGACTTGGGGTTGTGGGGGTGTTTCCTCGGTTAATTATGGTGTTATGTTTATCTAAATAGCGTGACACCCCCAATTCTTCATTTTGAACTAATCAGTTAACATAAGTGGTAGAAATAATCAAAGTTATGGATTAATTTCAAAAATCGCGTATTTTTTATAGCTTCCTACATAATAAAATAAGTAATCCTTTATTAACAAGAAATCTGGTTACTATTGCTTGCTTGACAACGTTTCAGTAAGCCAAAATTCAATAGGTTTGATTTATTCTACCCGTATAGATGATAGCTCTCAACCTGACGTCATGCGCAACTGGAACGAAAACGGACTTGTTGCGTAGCACATCATACAATCCGAACACCACGGTAGAGCACTAAAGGTATGGACAGGTACGGATATATTCCGTTGGTTATACTTATATGCGATTTCGTATAAAAACACAAAAATTAAAAACTGAGGAAATAGAATATTTTCTACTAAGGATAAGCGGTGACACAATAAGTCATACAATAGCAGTGCAAGGGATTAAAATCCATTAAGAATTTTTTATAATTGAAGCCACAAAACAAAAGGTTTTTAACGTAAATAAGCCTAGCTGTAGTACATAACACAATTGTTCAATACTTGGTAACGCCATAACCTTATGTGTTTATGTAAACCCTTAAAAAAGGGCGAAAGTAGGTAAAATGGTTGTGTCACAAACTTTTGAAGTAAAAATTACTAAATACCATAAGTATAGCTCTATAATGGTGATTATATACTACAATTGGGTTCGGATACTAATAAACTGTATCCGGATATCGGATATCAATACTACAATAGGGCTCTGATTCCGGATACAGGATACGGATGCTTTTAGTTACGAGATATATCCCAAATATCTATATCCGAACAGTTTTTCCGGATAGGGATACGGATATTATTTACTTTACAATTGAACATCTTCTCTTCCCTTCCCTTCGATACTCAAGGAAGTGAAGCAACATTTGGATTTAGAAGTTATGATCTTATGATCTTCGCAAAGTTGCGATTTTGTAAATGTAATATATTTTGTAATTCACACTTTGGACAGCTGTTGTATTTGTAAGTGTTCATTTTCCCTCTCCTACAGTGACACGGAAAGCGGGAATGATGACTGATACGAATAACGGATACATTTTTTGTGAAGGATCCGAATATTACACAACTATAGTATATTACTGGACCGCCATTTTGGTTCCGGATACATACTGTAGAAAACAGCATTGCTTCATGGTTTACTATCGGGTTTTATAGCAACTTAATCTTTTGTCTGGCTTTTTGCGGCATTCAGTGTTTAGTTATTATTACGGCATTATTATTAGTGCTTCAGCGGTAGGTACCTAACATATTTGGAAAGTTAAAAAAATATAGAAAAATTTTGCTGTTTTTGAAAAGTATGTTTGTCAACAGCGTGTTACGTGTTTTAACGGATAGTAAATACGTTTACAAAATGTATGACAATCTGCAGTGGCGGATTATCCATAAGGCAAAGTAGGCATATACCCAGGGGCGCAAGGTTAAAAACTAAAAAAAAAAAAAAATATTTTTCAAAATATATGACCGCCAGAGGGGCGCCTATGAGGTGCTAGCCTAGAGCGCTCTCGACATTTAATCCGCATATGGAGAATGTAGATCATCCTTTGGGTAACAAATGCAAATGACGAATTAGATAACCTCCACTTGCAGACTCTAATTGCCACTAATTTTATCAATATTTTTAAGAAGTTCTACGGATTAAAAATTTGTAACACACTACTGCACAAAAGAGCAAAATTTTCTTAGATTTTTAAACTTATTATCAAAAAAAAAAGGACTTGAGAGTAACGTTTTCCAGGAGTAAATATCACAAGATTGTATGGATCCTGTTGTTGGGGCACCAAAAATTAATAATAAAACTTTCTGAATGCCACAAAAAAGCAAAAAAAGGCAACTAAGTTTTGCTATAAATCCCCATAATAAATGGTAAACTTGACGTAAATGTAAACACCTTGCCTCATGTTCCAGTGGTCCGAGCCAAAATGGCGGTCGAGTATGGTCACCTTTATAGAACTCTACTTTAAGGTTTTTTTATTTTATTCGCGTGAGACCACAAAATAAAGGTTGCCTAAGTTTAGATAAGAATAGTGCCGTATTTTGTGTCCAAATTTTAGGTTTCTGAACTAAATACCTACAAAGTTTTAGGGCTTGTTTTTCTACATAGAAAATGTCTTTTCACGGCATTACAACTAAGAAAATTTTTTTTTATAATTTTTGCTTTTCGAAATAGATTCCGGTGTTTTAAATAGGATATCCAATTTTAGGAACCCTTTTCGTAAATTTGAAAAATGGCACTTTTTTGTATTTGCAATTTTTTGTCCTTCAAGGTAGATTTTGCGCTTTCATTAGGAAGACAGGTATATTATCAGATCTATATTAAGTGTAAAAGGATATGAATAATGTTCTTATCACTCAAAAAATTGAATGAAAGGGGTATCCAAAACGAAGCGACTTTCCTCTACTGTTATAAAAATTTTTGGGCCCTATTTCTAACCCCAGACAACAAAATATTGGGTTTAATAAAATGTTATATTATATGAAGCCACAGCGTTTCCTTATCACTAATTTTTAAAACAAAATGTAATTATATTAAGGACGACGTTAAATTATACTGACTGACTGTTGCTCTTTGTTGTGAACATTATATCTTTTCTTGTACTTTCCTTAGATCACAAAAAGGCCTTTCCGTAAAGGTGAAGATAAGATTTAAATTAATTTTAGAAACGAGCTTCATAAACAAAATTTACTCAAATCAAGGTAATAGGTCGTATTTATAAAAATAAAGCATTTACTTTCAAGTAAAAGGTAGAAGTAAAAGCTTTTGCTATAATTTGTATTCATAATCTGTACCTTTTCTTTGCAAGGAAATGCTTCATATAAATAAAGTAAAAGGTACAGATTAGCCGCTACCGATTTTGACAAACTAGTTAAACTTGCATTGTGCAATCAATCAATATATTTCTGATTTACTTGTGCAGTGCTGGAAGTTAACAAATTTAAAATGGTTTGCACAATAACGCAGAACACGATATTCTCTTCCTCAAATCTAAATAACGTTTTAAAATCTAATTCTCGTGGTGTACGTCTTGATTTCTAATATTTTCTTGTACGTAAATAAACCATATTAACCATAACAAGCACAACACTGGAACCACACAACTAAAAATTAGTTATACAAGTCCTTTTAGATAGATTTTAACACAAAAATTGACCTACAAATACATAAATTTTTACGTTTCAATCTGTGTGATACCTGGACAACTACTGAAAAGTTGAAAAGAGCAAGTACAATTGTTGTGAACCTAGATTCCTTTTTTTAGAAGCAAATCTTTTAGTTTTCGAGCAGATGCTTCTTTTTGTAAATACAAATTATGTAAAACCTTTTACTTTAAAGCAAACCCTCGAAGCAAAACTTTTCCTTCGCTTTTTTTTATGCATATACCTTGAAGGAATTGCTTCAATTTTTCGAAGCTCCTTTTTATAAATACCACATAATGTTTTAAATCAATTTTCTCCTGAAATTTTAAATAAAATATATCACTTCCAAAATATCCTAATATATATTGCAGTGCCCTGGTTGAAAGCACGCGACAATAAGAAATGCTACTGTTTATTCACTATATTCACTTGTCCACTAGTTTTGAAAGGTTGTAAAGTTTCTGTCCAAAGAATAACGTCTTCAAGTCAGTTTAGTTTAACCTTGCCCATACTAGGTAAGTATATTATTTTATAATTTTTGTTCAGCTTATCAGGTTTACGTTTCTATGAATCTTAAACATTTAATGATTGACTACTTTATAATTTCATTAGTAGTATTTACAGATTCTTTTACATATATAGATAATATTACAGGTATAAAAATTGCTTTTGCTTCTAAAATGTGACGAATTATTGCGTAGAGAGGATCATATATATTAAATAGTAGATCTTCTTTTTAATTCCATATTATATGTATGTATAAAAGTAATAAATAGGTATATTAACAAAGATTTGTTGCTAAAGAAAGAAAGGTGGAGAAATAGACTTACGCTACCATAAATAATGATAGGTACAAATACAAAATTATTTCATTTGACTAGGTAGTTTGTAAAATTGTCTAAAATATATTATTTTCATTTAGGATTAGCCTCAACCAATCAATTTTAAAAAGGCAATTCATTCAGGCAACGCTGTAAAAATACATACCTACCGCATAATAATGTATGTATATAGGCAAGTACGTCGTAAATAAATAGATACTTTCAAAATCTTTAACAATCTCCAATTCTTTTCTAGAATACTATTCAATAGATCACATAAATAGATTAAGGTAACTATTCTAAACGCTAATAAGTAAAAAAAAACGGCCTTAATCCCTAAAATGACGGCCTTGAGGGTAGTTTGCTTGTCGATCGAGACGTTGTGAGAGGCAGTGGATTCTTTTTTCCATCATTTGAGTCGCCGTCTGTTTTACCCATCAAGATAATATCCCTGGCCTTTTTGAACTCTTCGAATTTACTGTTGAGAAGGTTGAGCTCTGATTTTGACGAAGAAGGGGCCGGAGCTGTTGCGTCTTCTGACACGTTTTCCTCGTCTACTTCCTGCAAAATGATACTACATACATATGTATTATACACGAAGCAATAATATATATGTGTGCTGTAGACGCTACGAATAATTTGGTAAGTACCTATATTCATTTCCGCCTAGGCGGTTTTAAAAGCAGTGCTAGTTTCAAAAGTGCCTACTGGCTATAGCGTTTAGCAGACTAAGCGAAACTTGGTAATAACAATATCGGTTATAAAGACAACAATGTAAATATAATAATAGCTAGACCAAGACCATTTTCGGTCATTACGATGACTTTTTAGAGAGTGTTTAAAATCTGCTTCAAGGCGCAACGTGTAATACCTAAGGCCGGCACTGGATTTTGAATATTTTCTTTGACTATTTACTCCGTTACGTTTTGTTTAAACCTTTAAACGCTTATCAGTTCGTTACTTATGAATACAGCACTACTTTTACGAACGCCTAGATGAAATTGAAAGTAGCGTTCTGTTCTGCTTAGGTACTTCTAAATATTTCGAAAAGAGAAAACGAAGTTTATATAAGGGATAAAAGGGAAATTTCTGAACTTCTGGCAAAGTGTCATCGGCCGTTTCTACTTAAAAAGGTAAGTCATTTTAAACAATATTTATTAGGATTAGACTACCGGTAACTAAGAAGCAATTCACCGGTACCTTGACGGTTTCTAAGAAGCTGCTCACCAATACCCAAACGTTGTAAGAAACATTATTGATTAGTGCTTTGTCAATAAATCATTTTCGTATATAGTTTATGAAACTGCTAGTACATCTTTGTGCACTCAATAACTTGCAATTCTGTTATTCTTTTTATAGTGTTTTAAATTAAACAAATTTGATCTCTTAAAGTTAAACGAAAAATTAGATGTATTAGCTTACATCCGTCTATATATTCATAAACTATCTGTTTAAAATGATCCGAAGAATAACATATTTCAAAGCTAAGGTAAAGCCGTAAGCAGTGACGTTTTTTAAAATTTAGTCCAGGTAAAAAATCAATTTTATTGATTAATTTATTTATTTTTATTGTAATGATGCAGTTTTCGCTGCTCTCGATAAATTGTTTTCGAATGTTGCAATGTGCTTAACAACACAACATAGTATATTCTTCTATTGATGCTAAAGAAAGATTAATTCGCAACAACGCGAGTACGAACTTTCCGTATTATTAGGTAGGAAGTTACAATTAAACTATCGGAACTTAGTGTACTCAGGCTTTGAAAATCGTTTAAGGTAAGGCGCACTTAAACGATTTTCGATCTTGAAATTTCCACTGTAGTTATTCACAGTATCGGGCCTTAAAGGAAAAAGAATACTCAAGAAAAATTCAAAAATTCCATTTCTCCAACTGAAAATGAGAGGGTGTTTATATGCCGGAATATGCGGTAATTTAATCTATTTACTTAAACTAAATTAAAAGTTTAATTTAATTGTTGTTAAATTTAATTATTTAAAATAAATGGAACATTAATTTAATCTTCTAATTCAAAATGAATGCGACTTGCAGCACCAATACACAATGTTTTCTAGCAGGGTACCGGTGAATAGCTCCTTAGTCACCGGTACACCCCCCTGAATAGCTTCTTAGTCACAGGTATGGTAACGATGAATAGACACATCGTCTTTATTAAGAACTTTAGCTCTGTACGCTTTGTAATATCTGTTTTACTAAATACTTTTAGTACCTACACAGACATTTAGAAAGTAAATTAATGCACCGCTGAATATACGTATAATTTTTCAATCGTAGGAGTAGTGACCGGATTTATAAGCGACAAAAAGGACAAGATACTTTTTTTTTTAATTTACTCATACAGTAATATTCTTAAAAAATTAACAATTACGCGGTTGCAAAACAAATAAATTATAAATACACTATTTAAGTGTATAAGATATAGATAATCAGGTAAGGTAAAACGTAGAATCTAAACACTAAAATTAATTTATTAAACAATAGAATTATTGAAGTTTAAACCAAAAGTTGTTTTAAATTGGCCATAGTAGGTGTCTGTTGTTTTTCAGTAAGAACATTTTTATAATGTAAACATGAACGTTGCACATCACATAATACTATGGGGACATATGTACATATTTCGTGAACGCCATATCAGTAGAACTCATATCACTAATTTCGTTATCCTCCCCTTTCTCAAAACCCATTCAGATCCGTTTCATTTTATCCTATCCAGGATTTATAGAAATAACACGCTTTCCAATTTTACCTTTGTTTATTTTATTCATCTATCAGATATCGAGTAGTATAAAGATATCTAGAGTTATACCAGAGCATCGGCTAAATACGCGATTGTATTAATATAAAACAAATGCAGCGAAAACTGGAAATGTTTTATACATAATTTACAATTTAGAACTTTAAAATATATTAATACCATTGCACCATAAGCAATTCAATCTTTACAAACATATTCAACAAAAAAAATATATGTTGATTTACCCCGCTCCCCCGGAGAAGGACACGGCCTTGAAAATTTTAAAATAAATAAGTACAGAAGTATCCAAGGGGGGTAAAATTTTTATCTGCAAATCTTAGCTGAATAAAATTAATATTAGGTTCAACAGTACCTCCTCAATCTATCAGTCCTTAATGATATGAAAAAAGGCCTAGGCCCGTGCTAGAATCTAAACCTATTCTTTAAATTAAACAAAACAAAAAAAAATGGTTTAAATGAACTAATATTTGTGCAAGGTATTTGAGAATTCTGAGGTAGAAAATTTATTAGTATTTTTATCGTATTTTATATGGGTATCAATTGTTGTTTGAACTAAATAAATAAATGAGTGTCAAATGTAAGTACCATTTTTTCGTGATAAATTGTATAAGAATTTCGCGACCGTTGTCCAATACGCTACCTATTGGTTTTTGAGCTTTTTTTTGAGCTCGTGCCGCAATAAAACGAACTTTTAGTAGTTTTAGGAGTTTTGAATTAACGCCAGACAAAATTGGTTACACTTTCACTTCCTTTTGCTTTCGATGAATAAAAACAAAATGTGTTACATCGAAATACATTAACTGTAAAATAAAAATGAATTAAATAAATGTAATTGCAAGTACAAATTACCACGCGATGGCGCAGATGTTTTTGAAAGGGAGATGTTCTTTGTTGTATACATTTCGGTAATAAAGTTATTAAAATTCAAATAGAAATGAGAATGAAATGCCATACATAATATGTTTGTCGGATATCTTTTTTATCAAAGACATGTAGAGACATCAATTTCGTTTATTTAATTTATCAGTTATTATCGTAATGTATTGATTAGTCTTGTTGGGCATACCCTACGTTGTATAATCAGTGTTCCTATTTTAATGCCTGGCTAGACCATATTTTTGAAGCGGTACTTGCTTGTAAATATTACGATTAAATAATAACGACAGACATATTTATATTAATAAAAAATTTGGCATATCCATTGCGATTTGGGGAAATAAAAATCATCATTTACAAAAACACAACATGTGATGGCAAATTATTTACCGGCGTTTAATTCAATCCGCACAATTTTATTTAAAAGCAGAAAAAATAACACCGACTTCAGCATATTAATTTATCCATTGTTTTATAAACCTAAACAATATTTCGATCAATTTTCAAAACAGTAAATTATCTTATTATTTATTGACATTTAATTAAATTCTTTATAGTTTAATCAAATATTAATATTAGTACTTAACCTACAGAGTACAGGTACATTGCGTAGCCCCAGAAAATCCTTTTGTGAAAAGTTAGAAAAGTGTATATACAAAATAACAACTTAAATAAAAGCCCAGCAACCACGTGGCAACAAATAGATATTCATAGATAAAAAAATACGGTAAATTAGTTGTTTTCCATATTCTTTTGTATACGTATATGTATTCATTATTAATTCAGTACTTATTGTATTTTTAACAGCTTGTACTCCTGTGTTAGTAAACGTTTTTTAGATTCATATTTGCTGCTATTTATGTCATCTTTTATATTCCTACAAAATTTTTTTAATGTTTTTGTTTACGGTAAGACGCACAAGTATCAACTAATTAAAGTTAATAAAATGTTTCATCTAAAAACGAAATTTCGGTTATGAATTAATACAATTCAAAATCATTTGAGTAATTTACAAAAAATACTGTAGCTTTTAAATTGTGCGATGGTGTAATATAGCAGTGTGTACAAAACGATATACGAAAAACTTGAAAGAACGTTCTAAATTGACTTGACTAGTAGGTTTTAAAATATAACTTTATGATAGTGATTTAGTGCTTCGAATGAAAATACCTGAATTTCGGAAAACGTCACAGGTTGCGTGCGATACCTTGATGAACCACCTTTCCTCCTTTTTGGAACAACACGTCTATGTAATCTTGACATTGGCTCTGGATAGACTGTATCCATTGCTAAAAATAAAAACAAATTGATTTCAATAGCTAAACTTAATATGAAAATGCAACAAAATAGAACATACGCAAAATAATTAATAGATACGTACTATGCTATAATCTTAATCAACAAAATTCCTGGGTTGTTTTTATTATTTGTTATTATGACTATTTTTTATTCGATTTAGTACTTACGGATATATTTTAAGTTGATTCGATTTATTACCAATCAAATATAAGACAATTTTTTAAATAAAACTAGTTCTTAAGGATTAAGTAGGTAGGTAAACCGCAAAGCGTTTTAATTTAATTTAACCACAAAGTCACAGTGTTTTTTGGACACACGTTTGACAAGTCCTTCGAATTTGTAAACATTTCGAAATGTTTTTATCATATGATATGCTCGGAAAAAGTGAAAACGGAAGCAAGAAAAACAAAACGAGAAACAATTGCTAACGTTTAAAAAGTTCGCATTGTTGCGCATATTTGTGTGATAAATCCTTACCTGCGCTCTATCGACGTCGTAAACAAAATCAAAAATAATTACGTGTCGTATGCTTTTCAAAGAATCGAGAGTACATTTACAAGGCGGTCATTCACCTTAAAGACACACCACAAAGAATCCAAACACTGAAAAGAACCAATTGTGCGGATTCCAAAATCAGCAAATCACTAATTTTCACACATGCACAGAACAAAAAAAACAAAAAAGAAAATTGAAAAGTAAACGCTAGAGTCCTTGCAAAATAAATTAATATCATGAACGCTTAAAATTTTGGCAGCACACAGTTTTTTCGATCCAGTTTCGACATGAAACTGTTCAGCTCATTTTGGTTATCGAAAATGGCTGTTGAATTAATAAGCTGAATAAGCCGAAATATAGAGATTAGGGCACTTACTTGGAACTGCGGAGGCGCAAGAGGGCATTTTGAACTACGTTAATAAACCACTTTACTACAAATTAGCCGACGAAATCAGATATTGGTTTCTCTACGCATTATGAACCGCTTCTGGTAAAATCTTGGCTAATTTTAAAACACGGTGCGTCTCGACGCAAGACGACGACGACGCTCGTTGAATTCGGTGAACAAAAGCAAACGGCGGAAAATTATGCAAACAGTAATAATATAATTATCGTATCAGCCTACAAAGTACTTCCACACCAAAATCGTAAACTGTATTAATCACAATTAAAGGGTTTAATTGAAAAGACCACTTTTATGAGTAAACTGTTCAAAGATGTGAAACTTAAGTAGAAACTTTTGGTTTTTAATACAGTAGAACCTTGATAACTTAAACCTCGATAACGTAATAACCTCTATAAATTCATAAAATTTTGTGTTCCCTTCCCCTCATAGTCCAAAACCTCTATTACTTAAAATAAAAACCCTCTATAACTTAAACGAATAATTTGGGCATCGCACCTCAGTAAGCAGTGAAAAATGGTTTGAATCGGGAGAAAGTCTTCTATGTAAAAGACGAAGAATTGCTGAATTTTCTAATTTAGAAAAATGCTTGTTGTTTACATGGTTTAGACAGTGTAGAAATAAAAACATTAGTGTTAGTGGACGTATACTAAAAGAAAAAGATGAAGAGTTTGCTAAGTCATTGGAAATCCATAATTTTATAGCTTAAACTTAAACCCTTAGTAACTCAAATTATTTTACGTTTCCTTTGGTCTCTATCTTATCGAGGTTCTACTGTATTGGAGAAATATTTCGCTTTAATTTTTTTTGATCGGGTAAAAGATAAAATTTTCAAAAAATTAAATCGGCCTTGTTTTACTAGAATCTTCATATCTTTCACAAACGACCGGTATTTCACCTATATACTTTTAATTACGGCAAAAAATGCCGTCTTGTTGACCAATTATTTTAATGATTCATTGCTCGATTTTTTATTAATTACGTTTCACACTGAAGCCGAAAAACAAACATAACAAAAAGAGATGGTCAATGTGCTCTGTACTTCTTATAGGTAATACCTATGTGTGTGCGTTGTTCGTCCATCACTGATATCGAAACTCGAAGATTTTTCCGTTTTTTTTTTTAGTGTTTTAAGTTCCTCCCCAAAACTTAGTCCCCAGAACTTATAATTACAATATTTTTGTACAAATTTGGGGAGATTTTTCCCTTTGCTTGGCTTATAGGTACTTAAGATTACTTCTTGCTAATTTTCATAATTGTAGATCAACAGGAAGTATCCTATAGGTTTTGATATCCTTGCGATTGTCAGAATATGATGCATAAACAGCCGTATCTTTTGATTACGTTAATTAAGAAGTTTGATTTTTTATTCTTCACACTGAGTATTTGATATTAAGACCTTAACAGACAGACGAACAAACAAACAACGAAGTGATCATATAAGCGTTCCTTTTTTGCTTTTGAGGCACGAAACCCTAAAAATGAAATGATTTAGGCATTTTGTGGAAATATTCTATACGTAATTAAAATTCAAATAACTCAGTTACTTTCTCTATTTTTTCCTGCAAATTCCCTTAGTATGTAGTATGAGAAAATGGGGATCATTTAAATCGATTTTTATTATTATGATTATCATTGATGGCCTACAGCAAAGGATTTAACGCCTTTGCCACGTTCCCTGATTGGCATCAATCTTGGAAGGTACAAAACTGCACCCGTACGCCAACTCTGAACTATGACCCGAATATTGAAAGTTTTATAGATAATAACAGTAGCGAAAACCTTGTTATTTTCGTTACGATTCCAAAAGAAACATATTCTTTCCTCCAAAAAATGATAAGAGTGGCGTTCAAAGCTCAAACATACTGTTATTTTTTTGCATTAAAGCAAAGAAATCCCTATTTACCATCAGTACAATTCTGCCTTCCTGGACTGTATCTTCATCAGCCTATACGTAAATATGCGACTGTTATCATCCCATATAATCCTTTATGAAGTGATACTAATATCCATTAACAATAATATTTTAAATTTCAAATGAAATAAATAAATTTTCAAGTATTATTTTTTCCACTATTTAAATAAATTGAATATTACTTGATAAATAAACTTTTCAGAAAATAACGTCACCTTAAACAATCTGTAACGCATATATGAACTAACGATAAATAACGAAGATCAGGTCCTAATTGTCCAAAGTTTTTCTGAAGTTTTTAGGATCGTTAATACTATCTACAAGTTTTAAGTGATGAATGTGTTCTGCTTTATCAATCTGTTTATTTCACTCACATTAAATTTAAAAAAAAATAGGCGAGATAGATTAGTAGGACGCCTTTCTCAGGCATGAAGGTCTAGTCAGAGACATGTTAGAGGCAGAAACAGGAGTTAGGAGGGGTAGAGGTAGACCTAGATTAAAAAACTGTTCAAAAATAGTTAAGGATTTGGGATGTTCTAGTTTTAGGGAAATGCGAAGATTAGCTCATGATAAGAAAGAGTGGAGGTACGTGTCCAACCAGTCTTAGGACTGATGGCCTAATGATGATGATACTTAAAACAAAATCCATGTGTTTGTATGTAATTTCTATGAGTTATTGATTTTTAAAATGTTTTAATTCTGCCGTTGTTGACGTCAATGTAATAACTCCTATAACGAAGCAAAAACTTATCAGTAGTTTTTATGTTACCTTCAAACGGACACTATGTTTGACGACCGTTTCACAATCAGTTGTACTTATTGCTTAGTTACTTTCAGAAAACGGTATACCTATTACAGTTGTCTTATTTATATTATTATATTAGCGCGTAAATAATACCTATTGTGTTGCTACAATTAATTTAATCATTCAGTGTATGCGTTTTTAGATAAAAGGAAAACATTGTTGTATATGTGTACTTATCCTGTGTGTGATTGAAGAGCGTGCTTCTGTTTTACCAGGGGTTAATACAATGTAAAGGAAAGACTGAAGCTTTTAAGTAAGTACCTACTTTTTATCGTATTTCTAAGCTATCTGTTAATCATGAGCCATTATTCGCCGAATCATTTTATATTGTTTAGTGTATGATTTGATAAGCGGAAACCAGTCGGCCTGCTCTTATATTGTGCACATATGCCAATGAATGCGATCATTCATGATCCAACAGTCAAATGTCTAAGTCGACACCTGTATTCGACACATGTTCATATCTTTAGTCTGTACCGATAGTATGTTTAAAGTGAAAAATTTCAGTTAATATAGAGTTAAACAAATTCAGTGTTTCACTAAAAAATCTCAGAATATACTGGACAACGGTCTGGTCGTCAATAACGCGGCGAAAGCCCAAACACTATCATCATCTCGAAATGCATGTGCATAGAAATGTACATTGCATTTGTGACTTGTGAGATCAAAATTAGCATTTTGTTAGAGGAATTGATAAGTAGGTATATTAGGTTCTTGAGTTGCACAATTAAATTAATTTGGTACAGAAAATAGTAAATAACAGTGCCGGATTTACACTTTTCTTGAATATAGGATATTTCACAATTTTAGGATTTTACGTATTTATACATGAATAGGTAGGTTAAGAAAGTACTATTCATAAAATAAAATTATTAAATGAAACAAGAACTACACTTTATTTATGTTGCTCATTGTACAAACGACCGGTATTTCACCTATATACTTTTAATTACGGCAAAAAATGCCGTCTTGTTGACCAATTATTTTAATGATTCATTGCTCGATTTTTTATTAATTACGTTTCACACTGAAGCCGAAAAACAAACATAACAAAAAGAGATGGTCAATGTGCTCTGTACTTCTTATAGGTAATACCTATGTGTGTGCGTTGTTCGTCCATCACTGATATCGAAACTCGAAGATTTTTCCGTTTTTTTTTTTAGTGTTTTAAGTTCCTCCCCAAAACTTAGTCCCCAGAACTTATAATTACAATATTTTTGTACAAATTTGGGGAGATTTTTCCCTTTGCTTGGCTTATAGGTACTTAAGATTACTTCTTGCTAATTTTCATAATTGTAGATCAACAGGAAGTATCCTATAGGTTTTGATATCCTTGCGATTGTCAGAATATGATGCATAAACAGCCGTATCTTTTGATTACGTTAATTAAGAAGTTTGATTTTTTATTCTTCACACTGAGTATTTGATATTAAGACCTTAACAGACAGACGAACAAACAAACAACGAAGTGATCATATAAGCGTTCCTTTTTTGCTTTTGAGGCACGAAACCCTAAAAATGAAATGATTTAGGCATTTTGTGGAAATATTCTATACGTAATTAAAATTCAAATAACTCAGTTACTTTCTCTATTTTTTCCTGCAAATTCCCTTAGTATGTAGTATGAGAAAATGGGGATCATTTAAATCGATTTTTATTATNTCTCCTCGGATTTTATTTTTACAAATTCGGATCGAAATTGTAATTTTTATTATTTTTGCTTACGAAACAACGGGCTTGTGGGATAAATTGTAAATATCACTTTAATATTTAGGTAAACTTTCGTTTTTCATTTTCTCTGTGTACTTTGCAGTGTTGTTAGAGGAAGTGTGACAGTGAAAATGAATTTATTTATAAATCATTAAGATAATGCGTTTTAGTTTCCGGATTTTCTGACTGTTGTCTTTGAAAAGTACTTCCCAACGTTTCGTCTGCAACTGCGGCAGGCATTCTCAACGCCAGCGTGGTAGTTTTCTCGTAGATCGTTCGGTGGTGAGATCACAAAGTCCGAAAACTAAAACGCAACACACATTAGACGCCAGTTGCGAAAGCCTATACAAACTTATCATTGAGGTAATGTTGCACGAAAAATTGGGTTTTTCCATTGACTCTAAAATCTGCCGCCCCTAGGTCCCTGCCGCCTCTAGACCTCTGCCGCCTTTAAGCCGTTATTTAGACAGCCTTTTGGCAAATCCAACCCTTACATAACTAATATTAGCAATGAAACAAAATAAACGCTAAATATGAAAACTCAAATGTAAAGATTAAAATTTTTTAATTATTCATCATATTAATATTCACAGATGTGCTTTGTACAGTCAGTTACGTATGTATTTACTATTTTTGTGGAAAACTAACTTTTTTCAGTAAATTGTACAAGACGTATCTTCAAAATAGACCACATATAAAATTGCCTGATTAGGATCCAGTATCATAATAAAAATTTTAGATAAAAAAACAATAACAGCATACAAATAACCATACGAATCCACAAAATACAGTTTCTTCGATATTGCAGGCAGATATAGCTACATTTGTATAGATTATTCCTTATTTTACATGAGTTAGTTATTAACGTGGCAAACCTTTCAACCGATATCTCAAAACTATCCTGTTGTTACGGTAGTTAGGGAACTAACTACACGCAATTATTGCCTACCGTAAACCTAATTTTAACCCGTGCTCAGTGTAAACGCAATTGAATTACCAAGATGTTAATTTCTGGGTATAAACTTCTAATTAAATTAGGTTGTTCACTGCATACATTTCCGCTTTTTAGAAATAAATAGAGCGAATAGCGCGAAAAAAGAATTAGAGGTAACGCTACCAGAAA
Organism: Agrilus planipennis; assembly: GCF_000699045.2. NCBI lineage: Eukaryota > Metazoa > Arthropoda > Insecta > Coleoptera > Buprestidae > Agrilus > Agrilus planipennis. Next base: position 1,650,009 of record NW_020442464.1, read on the forward strand.
CTCGAAAACTTTTCGAAAAAGATTCCCTGTTACAGTTCACAGGGTACATATACGCCTTTATTCGTTTGTTTATGATGATGTTTTTGGATATAACAATTTTACGCATGCTTTTGAATTTACAATTAGTCAGATGATACTCGGAATGCCTACATACTACTACACTCATCACATACATACGATCCGATGTTTGCTTATGAAACTGTCTAGCCAGATACTATTTTTTTGCAAAAATTCGTGATTCCATCCAAAATCATCATAACAAACAAAAAAAGTAACTGTTCATCAACAGTATTAGATTAATGGTAAAACCCATCAGGTAAAACTAAATTTAAAAAGTTACAAATTATTATGATTAACTGTACCTATGACATTTTTTGAATTAGCGCATAATTACCAAAGAATTTAGGACGTATTTTCACTGAAAGTGAAAGTCATATAATAGAAATGCCTTGCTGTTGTTATTCCCAGAAAATAAAACAATTTAGTGATGTTTACTAAGAAGCAAGTACAAACTATGTTATATAGGTACTATATAGAAAATTATGAGTACTGTTAGCACAAGCAAAGTGCTATTATGTAAATGAAAGTCAGTATCAGCTATTACAAACAATTCCTTTAAATTTTAATCATTGATTACTATTACATCTATTAAAAAACCATAATGGCCGACATTAGTAACAATGCGACAACAATTGAAAAAGAATGATGGCCGACAACAGCAACAATTAAAAAGAATGATGGCCGACAACGGCAACAATTAGAAAAGAATGATGGCCGTCAACAGCAACAATTAGAAAAGAATGATGGCCGACACTACGTCATAATATTGTTCAAAAAAGTGAATTTCGACCACTTGAAGCAATGACTAATGGGGGGGAAAGAATTAGTACTAATAGTAAAATAACCAGAGCTGATCAGGAGCAAAAAGGATTTATTATAATAAAACCAGCACTGACGTTTTGTCTCTAACTTGAGACTGTTTAAAGCCTGTGACAGTGTTAAGAAATAATAGGACAAGTGCCTAATTAATGTGAACATATTACTAGGCTTTTTAAGTCACAATGTATTGCTTGAGGTACATGAGTCCCCAAAAAAAACACTTAATACTACAAAACACATATGTATAAATAAAATAATGAATATTATACTTAATAAATACTTAAAATAATTCTAAACACTACGTGCATGGTACAGTAGGATAGAACAGGACTTATAATACAGTATGTATAGACGGTTAGATAAAAAGTTCTATTCTAAGAGTATATACAATATTACAGAATTAATTTAGCATAGATAGAAATATAGTAGTTAGTTAATTTGATTTTATCTTTAAGTAATTTTTAATTGTATGTTTTTATTGTTTTTGAATTTATTGTAGATGTTGAAATAATTATTCGCTGCAAATTTGTTTTCCAAGTCTGGTTGAGAATTCATAGCTTTTTCCCCTTGTATTAGAATAAAAGATGCTTCTAAGAATAAGCGTTTGAAATAGTTTTTCTCAATTTATAAAATGCTGGAATTGTCAAAATTGGGCTTGTGCCCAGTTCTCACAGAGTGCTTAATAAGCGCGGTTTTGTATGAAGGGGCTATTAAGATTTGATTTTTATGGTCGTTTTTGTGCTCACGGATCCTTTCATAAAGGAGTCTCTTAGTTTTACCAATATAGATTTTTTCGCAATTCGCTCAAGGCATTTCGTAAATTGAATTGACTTTTTGTAACTTACTCACAGAGATGTGATTTATTTGGAATACTTGCATTTAAAATGCAAATACAAAAAAAAAAATACCTATTTTTATCTTGCATTCTTTAACTGAAGAGAGCCCAAAAAATTCTAAACTCCTGGAAATGGATAATGTAAAATATAGGATCGATGTTGTTTTCCGGGTTCAATGTCATAGTCCATGGAATTTTGAAGTTCCACATTAATATCAGCACCTGCCAAATCACCACTTATCGTACGTTTAGCAGGAAACTACGAAATTCTATGAACTAGGACAAAACAGCCCGCAAAACAATATCGAATTGATATACGCCAGCTGTGTAAAACTGAAAACTGAGATATTGTGGTGTGCTAATAAATGCATGTAATTCAACATTCTTAGAAAACGATTCGCAACACTCCACTTATTAGATGAACAAAAAAAATTATAGATTACATTTCTTTCTTTTATTACAATGTGTAAAAAATCAAAAACAAAATGGGGTTGTAAATATATTCATATGAAATGATTGATAGTGATTTTATTTCAATAAAATTATTTGCAACTCTATTTTGGTTCTGATCAGTTACAGTGTGAAAAAAGTTACTTTTGCATTGTTAAAAGTTACTAATTTTTCACAGTTTCAGAAATCGCTTTTGATTTGATTTTTAGCATTTACGATTAGCGCCTATTTTATTTCACTTATAATTTTTAACAGCTTTACCAAATCAAATTATACTTACAGACTGGTTGAACGAGACACCAATTAGTTGCTTACAACTTTTTGGAGTAAAACTAACTTTAAAATTAACAGTAATGACTTTATGAATCCCTTTAGTATCATTGATGCGTCAACATTGACGAAAACTCCATAACTATAAATTCACTAAAAGACCAACTACATCGAAAATTGCATTCATTTCTTCATTAAATTTGAATATTAATAACATTCAATAATTTTTCTTCATTTTATAGCCAACCTCGTTCTTGTTCCTGTAAGGTTAAATCGTAATTTCGTTTGTACTGTTTTTTTCTACAACATTTTATTCAACAGTTGTTTAGTTACCTACTACTTCAGACGTAAACTAGTCCCCCATTCGAATGTCCGGGCGGGGACTACCTCAAGGGATGTCATCAAGTGCAATAGGGCAAGATGCAATATTTCACGAGTCCGAGCTTAGAATGTTAGAACCATGAGGCAAGTAGGGAAGTTATGAATTTTGAAAGTTGAGATGAAAAGACTAGAATTAGATATGGCAGACATTAGTGAAGCCCATTGGCCAGAAGCTTGGGACTTCTATAGTGGAGAGTTTAGAATAATACATACAGGATTGGCGGAAGGTAATTCGGGGGCAGGAATTGAATGCGTAGGAAAGCAGGGCAGAGTGTAGAAAGTTATTTACAAAAAAGGGTTACAATAGTTGTCGTTAAATTAAACTCGAAATCGGTAAAACCCTAATAGTGCAGATCTATATGTCTACAACATCTTACAATGACGAAGTCGTAGAAGCGAGCACAGGAGATGTGTTAAAGTTAATGATAGGGCAGGAAAACCTAATAGTTGTAGCAGACTTCAACGCAGTAATAGATGAAAGTAAAAAATGTGCAATAATAGGTTCTTTTGGATTAGGCAATAGAAATGATAGGAGAGACAGACTGAATTTTGCGATAAACACAACTTAATCGTAGCAAATACTTTATTTGATCACCACATTAGGAGGCGCTATACATGGAAGATGTCAAATGATTTAGAGAAATATCATTTAGATTACATACTTGTTAATTATTTGAAGGACTGTAGGAGTTATCCAGGAGCAGATATAGAAAGCTATCATAACGTAGAACTTATGAAGACCAATCTCCTATTCAAAATTCTAAAGAAGAGTGAAGGTAGGAGACCTTTTGACTTATAAAACTCCAAGATTTAAATGAAACGAGCGATAGGCTAGGTGCAATGTCGAAATACTAAGGGAGAAAAGAAAACGAAAGTAGGGAACCCTGGATAACAAACGAGATTGCAGGGCTAAAAGACCAAAGGCAGAAAAACATACAAAAACAGGACAAATGAAGGTCAAAAAAGATATATAGTGATAAAGTGGGAAATAATTAGGAAGCATAGGGAAACTAAAGAAAAGTGGATTAATACGAGGTATACTCGTATACTAAAATAGAAAAGTTTAAAGTATGTAAAACGGGTGAGGCTTATAATTACGTATGACTTTTTGAAAAGCAACGAAACGAGAATAGAAATGGTTTCTTTTTTCTAACTTCTCATTTTGTGTTTTGGGTTTCAGATAGTAAAATGTGTTAAATGTTAAATATATAATACTTTAATTTTGTTTAACGATTCTACACAGTTTATTTGTTGTTTTTCTTTTCATTTATATGTCTGCCTCATTGAATGCACCCTATTTATCCATAGCACAAATTAACGGTATCGAGCATCTATGGTTGTTTCTTTAGACATTTTATGGTTTATATCATAGACCAGCAATTATAGGTATAAATTGCAATGTGACGCTTCGTTGTCATTTATCTATGGTCACCGTTGTAATATGATTTCAATGATTTTCATCTAATCTATGATTTTCATCAGTTGCATATGGCCGAATGGTAGATTCGTCTTTGTAAGTAAGAAATTATTAAAATTCTAGTGTAAAAATTTCTGCTTGAACTCGTGGAATTGTCGAAATCTTAGTAACACCTATTGCGGATTGCGATGTGCGTATTGGTTTTTTCAAATTAATTTTATTGGTAGTGTTTTTACAGTATCTTCCGAGAATACTAAGCACGTTTTTTTTTTTTAATTTTTATTGGTAAAAGTCTTGATGATTTTATCAGATTTTGTTTAATTTATATAAAATATACGACTTTTTACGATGTTGTAACGTGGATTAAGACGTTTTCATTTTTATTATTATATATGTAGTGTATTTGTTTTATATTAAAAAACAAAAGGGTACGGCGTTACTTCAACAATTTATTTATACACTCTAGAGTATGGAGGCTAAATTTATTGTACCTATTTGAATACTTTTTCATAAAATTTGATTTTACAGGGAAGTTAGAAGAACTCCAGATGCCATTAAATTGTGGAGCATTGATTGTGTCGGTTCTCACTGACTCCAAAAAGTGACTGTTCCTCTGGTCATAAAGAAAGCATGAAAGTGCCTTTTTCCATTGGGAACAGAGACAATGTGCTGAAGAAGTGTGTTGCTGAGGGAGGGATTTATGACAATAAACTGGTATGTAACGGTATCAATTAAAATTAGTAAATGAGGGTCCTAGGAACTTGTTTTCTTAGACAACTTTTCAGAAATGGAAAAAGCAGAGTTATTGTGGAACTGACTTTTCCATCAATGTGAAAGTTTTTTAACTTTATCACTATATTGCCAGATGAAAATATTACTGTTTTAGTTTCTTTAAAAGTGGTAATTAATTACTTTTTCTTGTCTGTTTCTATATAGATTGTCCCACAAATGAGAGGCAATTGCAGTTAATTTTGATACTACTGAAGCAACCGATGTTTTTGACGTCTTCACCTTGCAAAATTATGCAGTTAATTTTTGCCGTAACAATGGGAGGCAATTGGAAATTAATTAATTTGGAAGCAACTGGAACAACAAATTGTCTGCAGTGGTATCCCTCCTAGATTTGGTTTGCTCATCACACTGGTAGACTTTAGAACGCCACTTTCTACAATTAATTAAGGTGAGAATACACGACTTCATTAATATTAATTGCTCTTTATTATTGTAAACAGTATAAATTAAGGTTATTGTGCATTTATATCTCTTTGACAGTTTTTATTTTCCACAGAAGGAAATGAGATTTATCATTGATATATGGAGTTTCTTTTTAACCTTTTTCTATTGTCTGCTTCGTAAATTGAAGTCGTGATATTTGACACTTAACTATGTCGTGATCTATGATTCTGATGTAAAAATGGCGTAAAGTTGTTTGTTATTTTATAATTTAACTATTTTACTTGCTTTTTGGTGCGTTTTTATTTGTGTTAATAGTGGTTCTTAATTATAAGTGTGATTAATATGTCTTTTTGTCCATTTCTGCAGGTTATACAACGAATGAGAGAGAATTAATATTCAGTTTGGTTATACTGAAACAGCCAATGTCTACATGGGCGTTGTCTTTCGTGGATTATATTCATGATTTGCTGTTTCGTCTTCGCCTTTTAACATAATGCAGTTAATCTTCAACCCACGAGTGAGAGCAACTGAATACTTATTTGAATTCCACTGAAATAACAAATTCTCTGCTATGGTGTTCCTTCTGGAGTTGGTTTAGTTTTCACACCTGTAAACTTTGGAACGTTACGTTCTACAATTAATTAAGGTGAGAATAATTAATATAATTCATTTTAATTGCTCTTTATTAATCTATTTGCTACCGTATCTGTTTCAGATCAACGTTGGAGAAGACAAAGATGACCCCATAGTTGAAATAGTTCTTTATCTTGCATGCTCTATCTAGTAGAATTCATTAAGTTGATTTTATTCAAATTAATTTTTTATTTTGCATGGTTTTTGCAGTTCATTTTATTTGAATTAGTTTNGTAACAATGCGACAACAATTGAAAAAGAATGATGGCCGACAACAGCAACAATTAAAAAGAATGATGGCCGACAACGGCAACAATTAGAAAAGAATGATGGCCGTCAACAGCAACAATTAGAAAAGAATGATGGCCGACACTACGTCATAATATTGTTCAAAAAAGTGAATTTCGACCACTTGAAGCAATGACTAATGGGGGGGAAAGAATTAGTACTAATAGTAAAATAACCAGAGCTGATCAGGAGCAAAAAGGATTTATTATAATAAAACCAGCACTGACGTTTTGTCTCTAACTTGAGACTGTTTAAAGCCTGTGACAGTGTTAAGAAATAATAGGACAAGTGCCTAATTAATGTGAACATATTACTAGGCTTTTTAAGTCACAATGTATTGCTTGAGGTACATGAGTCCCCAAAAAAAACACTTAATACTACAAAACACATATGTATAAATAAAATAATGAATATTATACTTAATAAATACTTAAAATAATTCTAAACACTACGTGCATGGTACAGTAGGATAGAACAGGACTTATAATACAGTATGTATAGACGGTTAGATAAAAAGTTCTATTCTAAGAGTATATACAATATTACAGAATTAATTTAGCATAGATAGAAATATAGTAGTTAGTTAATTTGATTTTATCTTTAAGTAATTTTTAATTGTATGTTTTTATTGTTTTTGAATTTATTGTAGATGTTGAAATAATTATTCGCTGCAAATTTGTTTTCCAAGTCTGGTTGAGAATTCATAGCTTTTTCCCCTTGTATTAGAATAAAAGATGCTTCTAAGAATAAGCGTTTGAAATAGTTTTTCTCAATTTATAAAATGCTGGAATTGTCAAAATTGGGCTTGTGCCCAGTTCTCACAGAGTGCTTAATAAGCGCGGTTTTGTATGAAGGGGCTATTAAGATTTGATTTTTATGGTCGTTTTTGTGCTCACGGATCCTTTCATAAAGGAGTCTCTTAGTTTTACCAATATAGATTTTTTCGCAATTCGCTCAAGGCATTTCGTAAATTGAATTGACTTTTTGTAACTTACTCACAGAGATGTGATTTATTTGGAATACTTGCATTTAAAATGCAAATACAAAAAAAAAAATACCTATTTTTATCTTGCATTCTTTAACTGAAGAGAGCCCAAAAAATTCTAAACTCCTTGGAAATGGATAATCTAAAATATTGGATCGATATTGTTTATCGGGTTCGATNAGGGATAAGTTCTTCATTTATTAATTAGTTGAACTGAAGAAATAATCCTACTGTTTACCTATACTTTAGACACAATCTAACAGTTCAGTGATGGATAACGAAGAGATTTTAATTAAACTGTTCTACTGAAAAAAAAAACAATAACAATATCTACAATCAAAAATTAATTAAAAAAAAATAAACTAAAATCAGCATGCAAAAAAAGTTAATTCAAATAAAATAAACTACAAAAAACATGCAAAATAGAGAAGTATTTTAACTACGGCTAATAGAACATGCAAGATATAGAAGTATTTTAACTACGGGGTCTTCTATATCTTCTCCACCGACGATCTGAAACAGATAGGGTGGTAACAGATTAATAATGAGAAAGTAATGTTAATTATGTTATATATTCTCACCTTAATTAACTACAATGTGCCAAAGTCAACAACTGCAAACAGTAATGCAGATCCACGAAGAATGATGCCACTGCAGACAATTTGGGATCCAAATCAACTTCAAAGTGCTCTCTCAATCATTCGCCGAAGATTAATTGCATAATGTTGCAAAATGAAGATGTTAACAGCAGGCCAATGTCCACAGTCCAAGAAAAATGATACGACAGGGTAGAATGTTATATTATGTAATTGTAACTTAGAAGGATAGTTAAAATGTTTCTAAATTGATCTTCTGGTATAAATGTTAGATTAAATATTTGTTAAGGCTTTCACAATTAAAATTAATTTGGGTGGATAGGGTGGCTATAAGGGGAGATGCGGAGGCCACAGAGGGATAGGGAGACTTTTTTCTCCTTAATCTTGTGTTTAAAGGGTAATATAACAGTTCGTAAGTAATATAAGATTTTTTATTGCATATGAATGTGATTTGTTTTCTTTCTCTTACAGGTATGTTTCTTTTTACTCTGTAAACTGTTTATTAATTTCCTGGTTTTGTAATTATGTTCACTTTTGTAAGTCCTTAGAAACTGTTAATTATTTAATACGTTGTATATATTATGTATTATAGTTGTACTTGAAATAAATATGTTGTAATTTGTGTAATTAATAAATATATTTCAATTTTATTAGCTTTTTTATTGAATAATCTTTGTGTATTTTTTAAGACATGCAACCTCAAACNCACAATTTTCATAGTTATTTTAATAACACACATACCACCATACTATTTTTTTATACAAAAATAGATTTTTACTTTTTTCGAGACCATTGAATCCATCAACTTTCTTTTTCTCAATAACTATCCTTCAATATCGAAAATTAAATAAAACATTGCTCTGATAATAAATATTTATACAAAGCACTCAGAAAACGGTTCAAAATCATCAGCATTATTATTGCACTTTTGCGATAATATTTTACAATTAACTTTTTGTAGTCGTATCGCAAAATTAAACCTTCAACTAAATTTTATACGTACGTTCGTACATAATCCTGATGTGTTTTTTGTTGTTTATGTGTGTGCTGTGGTCGAGTTTTCACCTGAAAAAGAACTAAAATTCTTCAAATTAATAAACCTCAAACGCAATAGTGTCCAAATATAGACAAGTCAAAATATATACCGAACAATGAAATCAATCTAATAGTGAAAGTGCAGGGCAGTTTTAAGCAAAATCAATAAAGGAGCTCTAGTTAGAATGTTTCGATTAGAAATTCAATGTTAATGTTAAAGAAAGTGTAAATTTTCTTTTGAAAATTAAAATCTATTCGAAGTTCTTTAAACTTGTTAGAGTTTCTAAAGAAATTATTTTAAATTACCATTAACCAAGAATGGCATTCTTCGCTGTATGCTGATATCAAGTGCATAATGTTTGAGCTGGTGGGCTATCAGTTGGATGAGGTACATTCTTTAGGCTTTCTTCCGACGTACTTGTGTTACTATTAGAATCGTCAGTACACATGATGGAGGCATTTGAATTATCTTCAAACTGTGAGATGAAAAATTAAAAGAGCAATCACAAATTAGCAGTTGGTTTCTCCTATATGAACGTTGATTATACTGATTTGGTAAAAACATACGTAAGTTGAAGTTTCTAAATTATTTTCTTTTTCAAAAGAAAATCAAGAAAAACAATAAATTAATTAACAAAAACCAAATAAGGCATTTACTAAACCAAAACAATGAAGCAAATAATGTAATGAAGTTTAAACACTTACTATGGACGAATGCAGTTCATCTGACATTCGTAGTTTCTTGGGCGTGTTATTATCACCATCCAAAGAGCGTTTTCTATGCTCTGTCCCATTTCTAAGAGAACTATTTGTGGACAATTTCCTTTCCCTTTTCAACAGACTGGGAGACAAATATTGATGCAGTTGTTTTCTTCTTACATGCCTAGCTTCTAGTTTCATTCCATCCTTGAGCATTTTTAACCCTTGTCTCAAAACGGTTTCAGTGAACTGGTGAATATCATAAGTGAGGTCGACATTTAAATTTTCTGTTTTGGAAAACTCCAAACCAATAAACCACAAGGAACAGTGTTGACTCGAGTCCTTTTGTGAATCTATTTGACTGTAACTTTCTGGGTTAATATGAGCCATTGTTATGTGTTGGTTTCGTTCTAAAGTTACTGAAAATGAAATTCAAATAGTGACTACATTAATCTAATACATATTGCAATCAGTGTTAAAAAAATGATAAATACTTTAAAAAATAAAAGTATGCTTGTTTTATAACTTACCAATTAATAATCTAACTTTGCTTTCAACCAGTCCACACCATTCTAGGTGGTCTTCAGCAGTGGCAGCGCTCACAAGAAGGACGATGAAATGTTTGTATTTCATGAAAAATGCAGGTGTTTCGAAGAGCTTCTCCCAAGATTGCTTTCCCAGCATTATCTCGTCTGTAAGGAGCAGGCCTGACTTAAACTCCTCGATCATTACGGCGCGTGTTGAGGTCGAAACGTTGTATGTTGAGTTTTGTTGAGGATACGCGGGAGTTATTATAGGCATTAGATGATAACGGTCTTGAATATTAACCTAAGCAAAAAAAAGCATACGTCTTTTAAAATTTTTGCTGCAGATCAGCCATATATTTTCTATGAATTCAGCAAAATGATAAACAAGATACCAATAGTTCAATAATAATAATTGATTTAACATTGAAAGACAAATGAATTATAAAAACTTACCCTCGGGTCCCAAACGGGAAATCCGAGATTTACGTTAAAGGGCTGCTTTAAGAGAACAGGCTGAGGCCACTTCCACTGCGAAAACACCAAGAAGAACTTATGAACTAAAGTAGCGGGTGCTGCGTTTGGATATAGTTGACAAGTCCTAGCTACTAACATAGCCCAAGACACTCCACCCAAATAACCCAAGGCATTATTATAAATACCATGACCTGAAACACAAAAAGGTTATTGCAAATAAACATAAAAGCATAAAATTAAGACACTTACGCTTAGCCCACAGTTTAATTGTTCGTAACGCTAATCTAAAATTATCAATGTTAGGGACCAATCTTAATATTTCATCAGTCACTCTACACCCGTTCAAACTACGGACACATTTCGGGTCCAAGTTTTTCAACAGAAAGTCATCCTGCAAGTCCATACCGTCTGGTATTTCTTTTAAAAGTAAACGCGCAAATAGCATATCTATCTCAATACCGTCAAAATTCATTTTGATTACAGGCACAAATGCTTCTTCTACAGCCTGAAAATTTATTGAATAATAAATATAATGAAAATTATCTTTAATTAGTATATAGAGTGAATCACACAAAAATTATTGCTTTATTTATCCAAAAATTAAAAGAAAAAAAAATTAATGAGGCAAATTCTTAATTCTCAAAACAACGATATTATAAACAAACAGAAAATATTTAACGAAGTACATAAAATACTTATTATAAAAGGGTGATTCACACTCAACAATTCAGGAAATAATTATTGCTATTATCAAAGACTAAAATTAATTTCAATACATAAAAATATTGAAAAGAAAAGTGAAACACTCTGGATTTAACTAGTATTGTAAATGTAGCGTTTCTAAAGTAAGTACAAAAACCATTCCATATGAAATCTTCATTTGGGGATCGAACATTTTCGATTTTGATAAAACTACAACAGTTTTATGATTAGTGTACATACAGCCAATTATAAATAAGTGACACTAAGCTACAAAAATTAAATTGTTGAAGTCTTTAATATTAACCAAACTAAAAAGTCAAAAACTGGACAAAAATCCTTTGGTATGTGGATTAAGATATAAGTATGGCAATTTTCAATAAGATTCAGATTCAGTCATATTTGATACAAAGACATGGCACCTTTAATAGATGAGGAAATCAGCTATGCTGCTGCCATAAATTTTGTTAAATAAATAATAAATCACATTAAAAACTAGAATAACAAATAAATTGAATAAAGTTACCCGTAGTTCCTTAACTTCTGGTTGTTGTTTAAGTAACTCAAAAAATGATGAAAAATAATCACTTCGATGTATGTGTCTAGGTGCTACACATAATGCATCTATATCTGCTCCTCTATTATGAACCTGCAGATACACACCGTTAAAATTTAAATTAAATATGTATACAACAAGTATTATTCAAGCTAAGCCAATGTAATACAATTTTTCTTGTTTATTGTTTTAAAATTAACAATTAAATTAACTTATGTTAGTACCACAGTTAAATACAAGTTTATAATTTAAATAGGTACTTACTTAGGTACGAAACTGATTTCAAATATTTTTTTAAGCATTTCAAAGGAATCAAGTGCAAATTAATGCAGTTAACATTAAGTGTATTAAATAACTTACCCCTAGCCTATAACTCCCAAAAGTATATATTTTTCCACCCACGTTTTCAGCAACACTTTCTGGCATATTTCTAGCAATAGATAAATCTTTAATCCATTGTTTAACTAACGAATATAATTTTCCTAAAACAACCATACGATGGTTTAATTCTTGGTCTGTTTCAAAGACATCAAATGGTTTAAGTGCTTCCTCAAGTTCTGCTGTCTTTGTAATATCAGACGGTTTTGGCAGAGCCATGGAAATAGCCGAGGTCATCCCAAATGTTGATTTATTTTGTTCATTTCTCTGTTTCTTTTCATTCTCTTGCTTTTGAGTAATTGACCACATTTTGCTTTGATCTCTACAATACACAAGATAGAAACGAATAGTTTTTTAATATCTTAAGCTACTAAGGATGTTAAATTTCTTAAACAACGTTAATATGTAAAAGTGTGTTGAACTGAAGGAAAATTTTAAGAGTCGTAGTAATAATTAGCAAATGGAAAGTAAATTATCCTTACCTTAACGCTGCATTAATATTAATTTTCTCTGCACTTATTTACTTACGTTTTCTTTACTTAATTAACAAAAACCAAATAAGGCATTTACTAAACCAAAACAATGAAGCAAATAATGTAATGAAGTTTAAACACTTACTATGGACGAATGCAGTTCATCTGACATTCGTAGTTTCTTGGGCGTGTTATTATCACCATCCAAAGAGCGTTTTCTATGCTCNACGCTAGAGTAGACTCGCGAAAAGTGTATAAGACACTTTTAAGATCAACTAAATAGCTAAGCCCAAGGGAAGTCGTTCGGGGAGGCCCTCCCTAATTCCACAAGGGTGAGAAGAAAGAAACACGATAACGAAACGTTGAATCATGTAGAAGACTTAGGGTAAATGCAAAGCAATTTATAGTAAGAATATGCAGTAAGCTAAGCGAAGAGGTAAGCAAGAGACATGGTTAGACTACACTACCAAAAAAACTAAACGTGTTAATACAATAATAACTACTACTACTCCAAAAAATAATAACATTTACAATCAAAAATTAATTCAAATAAAACAAATTACAACAACCATGCAAAACAGAGAAGTATTTTAACTACGAGGGTCTTCTTTGTCTTCTCCACCGTCGATCTGAAACAGATAGGATGGTAACAGATTAATAATAAGCAATTAATACTAATTGTCATGCATTCTCACCTTAATTAACTACATAATGTGGCGTTCTAGTCTGCACGTGATTACCAAACCAAATACACTGCAGTTATTTTAATGGTTTCCAAATTAATCTTCAGCTTCTCTGATCCAATGATGCAAGGTGAAATTTTAAAAGCATCAGTTCTTTCATTAGCATCAAAATTAACTGCAATTCGTTCTCATTTATTGGACGATCTATAGAAACGCACAAGAAAAAGTAATTAATTACCACTTTTAAAGCAAGTATAAATATTTTAAAGTCATAGTGTGGTGGTGAAGTTAGACAGGTGATGGGTAAAATAATAGATACACATAAACAAGCAAAATAAACAGCTATTATGTTGAAAATTTACATATTTAGTACTCACCTTCCCATACCTACTAACTCTCTTATTAAAATATACGTATAAATAAATTGTATTATGCCAACTTTTAAAACTATTGGAAAACTCAGTTTTACATTAATTTTGCTAATCTGCTTCTGCCATTTCTAAAACTAAGCCCACTGAAAGTAAGTATTTAAGAAATTGAAGTTTCTGACACCACATTTAATATTTTTAATTGATACTGTTACTTACCAGTTCTTTCTTTAGCAACGACACACTGTCTGTCCCCAATGAAAGAAAAGGCACTTTCTTGTTTTCTTTAGGACCATATACACAGCTACTTTCCAGAAAGAATGAAATACAATCAGTGCTTGGTAATTAAATGGTATCACAGATTTTTGTAATGTTCCTGTAAAATGAAAGACTAGTCAGATATAATTAATTCAGCCTACCTAGTAAGTAGTAAACATAATACTAAGTAACGCTTAACTCTTTTATCTGTTAATATCAAATAAATATACTATATGTACATATTATTACATGTATGCTCACCTTAATTAACTAAAAGCCCTCTCTCATTCATGTTCAATCTATAGAAATAGAGAAAAAACAAATTAAATACAATACTACATAACTAAATTATGAAATAAAATAAAAACAAATTGAGATTTCTGGGATGTCATCCACTATTTTTAATTAATATTGTTTATCAATTCTT
>NW_020442464.1:1670136-1684327 GCF_000699045.2 Agrilus planipennis
CAACAAGTATTATTCAAGCTAAGCCAATGTAATACAATTTTTCTTGTTTATTGTTTTAAAATTAACAATTAAATTAACTTATGTTAGTACCACAGTTAAATACAAGTTTATAATTTAAATAGGTACTTACTTAGGTACGAAACTGATTTCAAATATTTTTTTAAGCATTTCAAAGGAATCAAGTGCAAATTAATGCAGTTAACATTAAGTGTATTAAATAACTTACCCCTAGCCTATAACTCCCAAAAGTATATATTTTTCCACCCACGTTTTCAGCAACACTTTCTGGCATATTTCTAGCAATAGATAAATCTTTAATCCATTGTTTAACTAACGAATATAATTTTCCTAAAACAACCATACGATGGTTTAATTCTTGGTCTGTTTCAAAGACATCAAATGGTTTAAGTGCTTCCTCAAGTTCTGCTGTCTTTGTAATATCAGACGGTTTTGGCAGAGCCATGGAAATAGCCGAGGTCATCCCAAATGTTGATTTATTTTGTTCATTTCTCTGTTTCTTTTCATTCTCTTGCTTTTGAGTAATTGACCACATTTTGCTTTGATCTCTACAATACACAAGATAGAAACGAATAGTTTTTTAATATCTTAAGCTACTAAGGATGTTAAATTTCTTAAACAACGTTAATATGTAAAAGTGTGTTGAACTGAAGGAAAATTTTAAGAGTCGTAGTAATAATTAGCAAATGGAAAGTAAATTATCCTTACCTTAACGCTGCATTAATATTAATTTTCTCTGCACTTATTTACTTACGTTTTCTTTACTTAATTAAATAAAAGTAAATTATTAATAAGACAAAAACATTGCCGTAAGGTTATTGCAACTTTAGTAAACGTCACTACTGCGCATACGTCGAAGAAAAAGAATAATTATAATGATGGCATCCAAACAAGAAAATATTAAACTTTTTGTTTGCGTAACTTTTTTAATTCTGAAAATTTCTTGTAGATTTAAATTATAGGAAGAGTTTTCCAATGGATAAAAAATATTAGAAACGACTAAGACTAATTAGATTGGTAATTGAATAGTAACAATGTAACAACGCCTTATTTTAATATAAATAGGTGTGTTCAAAACATTCTTTTATTTTACAAAATGTAGCTCAGCTAACGATTAGAAGAATTAAATCAACATTATTTAAATAAATAATATTATTAAACTAAAAAAGAGTATTGTAATTTTTAAATGTTTTCTTGTATAAAACATTGTTATCAGGGAATTTTAATTCGTTCTTTAAATTTTATGGCAAAGCCGTATTATGATTTTGTTCATATATCATACATACTCTGTGGTTTAATGGAATGTCACCTGTCAGGTTTGACTTAACCTAGCTTTTTTGTGGGTACTACGTGCTTATTGTTCCAACCTTATAAAGCTATAAATAATAATTTTAGGTAATTTCACAATTCTGTACAGTATCAAAATTTCAATTAATATTTTAATTGAATTAGAAACTTATTATCTTGTCATAAAGCACATGTATAATAAGGTTATAATACAGGTTTTTAAATGTAGAGAATGTCTTTGACCATATTTATGGCCTTTTATTTGTTTCAGTGATGGCAAAAAGCATAAGAAGTAAGTGGAAGAGAAAATGTCGTGCTGTAAAACGAGTACGGTATGGCCAGAAGGAATTAGACCGCCTTAAAAAAACTTTACAAACTGATGAATGTAAACAAGAAGGAGACGTAACAATGAAAGATATAGACGATTTAGTTACCATGGTCACTACTAAAGAAATAAAACAGAAGCAGAAGCAATCTAGTGCCCTTACCGTAGAAGTCGAAGAAATGGAAACTGATGGAAAGAAAAGAATTTTTAATCCAAAGACAATGCGTGACCAAAATGGTACATTCCCAGTTTGGATGAATCAAAGACATATTCGTAAACAGAAAGGAAAAGTCCAAAAGAAAAAGAAGCAAAAGAACAAATCTAAAAAATAACGTATGTGCTATTGTTTTGTATATTTTTATTGCAAATAAAACAAAATCTTTATTCTTGGTTTCATTTACAAGTCTGAAAATGGAAAGAACATCATTTTACTTTCGTATTTAAGAAAATATAAATGAAAGTATGCATAAAACTTTTAAATTAAAAAATAATTTTAAAAAAGTATTACTTTAAAATAAAACGACTACGAATTTACGATGTAAATCAAAAAGAGGCCCCTGCATTCTCTAAAAAATGTCCTGAATGTTGAATTGCATTTCTTGCATATGAAGACTTACATTTTGGTACTTGCAACTCGTTTAATAAGACAGAAATTAATTTATCAAGATATGTAAACGACGTTTTTAAATTAGGGGTTGAAAGTGTACCCCGCTATTTTCCAACAGCTTAGTTATATTCACTGACACCCTGAAACAACTTAAGGTCATTTTGGAACTTTCAGCCCGTTTAATAAGGGAGAAATTAATTTATTTAAACTTAAAAACGACGTTTTTAAATTAGGGGTTGAAAGTGCCTCTCGGTCAATTCTAAATAGAAAATGGTTTTTACTGATGCCTCAGAACAACGTTATGATATTGTGGTACTTTCATAAGTTATTCTTTAAAAAGAGAAAGATTAATTTATCAAAAAATGAAAGCAACGTTTTTAAGTAGGGGGTTGAAAGTACGCTCTGGTAAATTCTAATACAAAATTCTTTTCACTAATGCCTCACAACAACTTTAAAACATTTTGGTACTTGCAACTCGTTCATTAAGGGGGAAATTAATTTATTAAGATATGAAAACGATTTTTTTATGTTAGGGGTTGAAGGAGCCTTCCGTTTATTTTCAACTATAAGGTTCTTTTCATGAATGCCTCACAAAAACTTTAATACATTTTGGTACTTGCAACTCGTTCAATAAGGGAGAAATTAATTCATTAAGATATGAAAACGATTTTTTTATGTTAGGGATTAAAAGTGCTTCTCGGTCATTTCCAACTACAAAATTAATTTCACTGATGCCTCACAATAACTTTATGATATTGTGGTACTTTCATAAGTTATTGTTTAAAAAGAGAAAGATTAATTTATCAAAAAATGAAAGTAACGTTTTTAAGTAGGGGGTTGAAAGTGCGCTCCGGTAAATTCCAATATAAAATTCTTTTCACTCATGCCTCACAACAACTTCAGTACATTTTGGTACTTTGAGCTCGTTCAATAAAAGAAGAAATTAATTTTTCAAGGAATAAAAATGCCGTTTTTAAATTGTGAGTTGAGAGTAATTGTTTTCAGTGATGTTTCACAATACTTTAAACTATTTTGGTACCGAGCCCAGTCGTAGTTACGCCCCTGATCTTATATTAATTTTATACTTTAAAAAAATACACTTGAGCTTATTTTACGGGTAGATTATGATGGAAGAAAGAAAACAAATTCAGAACTTATAATTCCGTGTAAAGTTAATAACAGAAATAATAATGTAAACTCAAAACTAGCGAATTCGAAATTGGGCTTTCTATTCTAACAAAGTCTGGTATAAATATTTTTAGGGGTACAGGTCTATTATTTTTTTTGTATTATTAGACTGAATTAATTTTGATACATAGAGGGGTAAATATGCCTCTTCAACAACAGTTGTGGATTCTAAGATTATTATTCATAAAAATAATAAAGAGATTAAGAATTTCAAGTGAAGACAAACTTTCTATTTCATTTCGCCGTAGCGATTAATAAATGCAAAATTCTGGGTTGGCATATTATCAACTCCGAATTTTTCGTCTGGATACAACTACCCCCCTTGCCCACATTATCTGCCGGGCATGTTTAAAACAGTTTACTCGATAAAGACGCCAAGATGTCCATAATTCAACGAAAATCATAAAGCTCACCCAATAAAGTCTTTATGAGCATTCTTTAGTGGATAATCTTATAACATTAGTTGTGTCAGATATTACCCCACAATATTCCTTCTTTTTTTCTTACGATTTTTTCATTATGATTACATTGTACTTTTACGTCGTTTTTGCACGAAAAGCAATTTTATTGATTCGTAAACATAACAGCTTAAGCATGAGTACTTAGTTATTTTTTCCTTTCAAATATTTATCTAAGTATGGATAAAATAAACAAGGTGTATTAGAAATTTTGTTGGCTAGTGAAAAGTGTCCTTTTTGTATTAAGAGAAAATTTTCATTGCGTTAGTTCTAAAAAATTAATGACAAGCAAGAAAAGTCCGCTTGTGACTCGTAGCAAAATTATTTTAGAGTGAAAAGCATACTTTGAGTTTCAGTACAGTATATTACGGGTTGAATATTGAATAACAATAAAAAGTCGACTCATCTAAAGCCAAGAGAGATCTAATGTTTCTATTGTAAACAAGAAATTCCCCGAGATGCGTCGGTTATAAAACTTCAGAAACAGTTGATGAATTCTGATTTGATATTCGCTGTTTACATAATGTATTATCTCTGGATGGTTTGCAAACTAGTTTCAACAACTCATTATGATGAAAGGTGATGACTGACGATTTTTGTAATAATTTTTAGAATCGCTTAAAAGTTTACAACAAGGTTTATGCTGTTTTAATTGTGGATAGAGAGTTCAAATTTGGCGTTAAAACTACTAGGTGCTTAGTTTGTACTAAACATGATCGATCAAATGGATTAGGTGCTGCGAAATTAAAACGAACAGCTTATTGATCTTGAAAATACTGAATCCTTGTAAAAAGGTACATTATAAACAACCACAATATCCTTTGGAATGTTCGGATGGAATATTATTACTTCTGATTTTTCTGTTTTTCATTTGATGTTTAATTCACTTCACGTAAAAACTATTAGATAGATTTTCATTAAATTATTTTAGTTTTATTTCTTAGCGATTGGTCTTTATCTTCAACAAAAATTATCACGATATTCCAATTTAATATCAAGTTATTAAAGTTTTCATACACGATGACTTCAACACTCGCAATTCGCATGATCGTCATTAATTGAAGATGAGAACCTGAAAGGGTTCATCATAAGGCAACGATTTTTCATTTGAATGATAATGTCCACTGATATTTATCGTAGACGTTTTTTTGTATAAATGTCAAAAATACAAATAAAGTACTAGCCATCAATCGATACACTATTAATCCATTTTTGTATTTCTTAAACGACAAACGCGGGGATGATTGTGCAGTGTCAGTATGAATTACTCTTTTTTGTTTCGTAAATCATTTTAGGGAATCGTGAATCAAGATTGGTACCTACAGTAACATCTGTAATGGCAACAGGCATGGTTGTGAGATAAGAAAGCCACCACTAATAGGTTAATTCGGGATCGGGTCCAGCCGACCCCGACGGTGGCGTGGGGATCTATATGGTTGCTATGGGAACGCGTCCTGCGAGGGAGGTCATTGCTCACGCAGATCCGTACTGAAACACATAACGGATTTCTTTGATCTTGAGGCGACTGTGTTTTGCTTCGATTCCATTTCCACGAAAAACAAAAAAAAATCGAGCACAAAAATTTTAATTAATTAAGAAAAAAAAGGCAAAGAATTATCCTTTAAGGCGAGCAAATCAAAAAGAAGTTATCTACATAGATATATATTTTTTTCGAAATTAATTGACGAATTTATTGTGAAGAAAAGCCTTTATTACCCAAAGAAAAACTGGTGTGCTTTTTTCATTTATCGCGTTTTGGAAATCTTTTACTTGAAAAAAGTTATAATAGGCATCATGAAACAAACTTGCGTTTATAAACATTTACGTTAACATTATAGTTGTTAACTTGTTAATTTCTTAAGATTTAATGGTCATCATTATAGTCGTCAGTCCTAAGATTGGCTGGACACGCACCTTCACTCTTTTCTACCCTGAGTTAATCTTCGCATTTCCCTAAAACTAGAACAGCTCACATCCTTAACTATTTGTGAACAGTAATCTAATCTAGGTCTACCTCCGCTCCTCTTAACTCTTGTTTCTGTTTCTAATATGTCTCTGACCAGTTCTTCATGCCTGAGAAGGTGTCCTACCAACCTATCTCGCCTATTTTATATTGACTTCGTCCCGAGTCCTCTGTTCTCCTATTATTTCTACCTCTTCATATCTAAGATTCTCTATCCACGGTATCCTCATAATTCGTCTGTAACACCACATTTCGACAGCTTCTAACGTCTTCTTTTCCGCCCCGCCCACAGTCAAAAATAAATGAAGAAGATATTTTCTAATCACTAAATTCAACCTTTAAACGACAGAAATTAGAGAGTATATCGATTGTTTCAAAATGTAGTTTTCATGACAATATGGCGTCAAATGGCTACCATTTTGATCTTTTCTTTTTCACAATATCGCCGACCTTTATGACAACAAGCTTTATTAGGTTGAATGTAATAACATCTCCTGTTGTTATCCACATGAGAATCTGTTGTAAACATAGAGCGTTTGCTAGGTATACACCTATTTGCCAATGGCGCAAGGTTAAATTGTCACCATGTAACTCGAACAACAATTTGGAGAGATATGCAAGCGCGACAACTTCATTAATGTAGCTTAGTGGCTAGCACTGGTATTACAACTCAGTCTACTTGTTACAGGCTATTGTTTTAGTCTCGTAAGATGATTATGAATCTTGTTCATACCTGAAACATTACACTAACAGATGTGCTACGTGATCATAATTAATTGACTTTATTTATACGACTAAATACAAAAAAGAGATGCAAAAAAGATGGATACTACTCACAACTGAGCTGCGCGCGCAACATCCGTTGCATTCTAAAATTTTACTCTCAGTGAACGAATAGAAGAAACAATGCGTAATTTCAAAAATTCACTACCCAAGGAAAGTAAGTATGTATTATCGTTCTAAACAATATGCAGAAAAACAATTATTTGATTGTTGTACTAATGTTAAAGTGTTACTGAAGTAATTCCTGGTAAAATGGTTGCTATTCCAGTATTCCAGATAAAAATATTTACGCGATTTCGCATGAATGGAATAAAACGCCGGCTCGCAACGAGCTCAAAAAAAGTTAATGCCATTTGTCATCCTAGAAACATTTAGATTTATCAGCAAGTTGCAGTAGACTTTTCCGGATGTTTTATTTATTTCGTTGTTTTCCCGAGTTGAATATACGCGATTACCGTTCCACACCAATTCAATTTGCTACGCGCACACGTTTGGAGGGGAAAGTGAGTTAATTTGTTCTCATTGTAAACTAAATAAATACAGGGTGTCCAAGAAATAGTGTAAAACGGAAGCAAAAACGTTGGGCACCTTATAATATATTAGAAATAAATCTATATAGTACATTGGGTGATTCTTGGTAATTTTAGAGGTGTGATATTGTTTTGACTTTGATTTAATTTACGATTTATTCCTATGGGTTCATACATAAACCTGTTAAGGTAAAATTTATGATATTAGCAAGCGCATACATATATCCCAGGGAATTGGGGTCACCGCAAAGTTCCTTAGAAGTTTAATGAATCGTTAAAATACAAAAAATATTTAGACAATAGTATTATTTATCGCAGTTCAATATTTACAGTACGTTTCAGTTATTTTTGATCTAAAAACGAAATATTTTAATTAATGTTACATAATTAATTGCAATAAAGTAAAAAACAATATTAATTGTTAATTCCAAAGTCCAAAAAAATTGGTCTGAGCACACTTTGGCCGGTGCTAATACGACTAACTTCCCATTAGATAATACCGAATTGATAGAGTACTTGCATCAGTCAATTGGTAAATACTATTTTTTATTGTTTATCGATTGTTTATAACAATTCATTTTGTTATAAACAAATTTTTATTATAATATGTTATTATAATATGTTATTCCCTGTCTTGAATAATGATATTTCGTTATTATTGATTCCGTAACTTCATTGTTGTGATTAGATTAGAACGTATTTTAATTAAATTGTTTGTAATTAATTCGTTTTTTTTTTTATAAAAAAAAAACGGCTTGACCGATTTCGTTCAAATTTCTTTCAGATCTTCATTATGATAATATCTTTCGAAAAAATTTTGGTTGAGGGCGATATCTCAATCCGTTCTTGAGATATCGAAAACGAAAAAAATGCTGACATACGAACGTACGTACATACGTACGTACGTACGTACGTACGTACGTACGTACGTACATACACACATCATCAAAAAAATTGGCTAGCATGCTACTAATATGTTAAAACGTGGAAATATAATGAAAATTCCGATTTCACTTTTCGACCCAATTACAATAACTTCCTAATGGGAAGTTAAAAAGATTGAAGACATGAATGATTTTCTCATTAGTAGCTATCGTTCAGGAGTCTTTTATTATTGTTTTCTCGCTTTAGAAACACGATAAAGAAAAAGGGATGTTTTCTGGATTTTTAGCTAAAAGTTGCCTTTGGTTAGTTGCAAACACATATGTAGGTACTTATATCACATACAAGTCATAAAACGGATTTAAATTCGTTATCGATCGGACTTTAACATATTCGGAAGAAAATCAAATGATGTCATAAAAAGTTGGACTGTTTCCTGAATCAATAAAGCATATCCTGCTTTTTGAAGGATATTTCCGTTTTCTTTTTCGGCAAATGACAAATCTGGTAGAATTTCAATGCTCACAAGTGCGTTCCGCATCCCGTAACTTGGGCAATTTGTCTTCTTATGCGATCCAACCAACGGTCCAAAGTTTATGGGGGAGGTGACGACAGACTCGCGCTTCTATATGGCTTTTACATCGCGTTCTAACTTCGGCAATACATTTTGTGGTCTTTGTTGCTACGAGTTTCAGCCGTTTTTCGATTATACTCTTTTACATATTCGTTGAAGTTACGCTTCTAATATGGAAACATTTGTTTACTGCTCCCATTTTCTCGGAAAAATGATTTTTACTAAAACCGAAACAGGGTAAAACTTGTGAAACCGAATACATAAAAAATTAATTGTGCAAAAGGGTACAATGTAAACACCTGCACTATCCTTAGGAAAGTACGTAAATTGTTTTTGATTTTGATCAAATTGTTTTAGTTTTATTCCTTAGCCATTGGACTTTATCTTCAATAAAAATTATCACGATATTCCCAAATTAATTTCAAATTATTAATGTTTTCATACACGTGTGACAACGATTGCCTAACTGTGTGTGTTCTTTTGGGGCAAGTTTCTACTTCTTCTTCATCGTAAAGTAAACGACAGACGCGCATAAGCAACCTGGAGCAGGAATCACCTAAACTCAATAATGAAAGCCGATAATTGCATTTACTGCCTATATTACTGAAGAATGTTTTTATGAAATTTAATCAGAAAAATAAATCTATTAAAAACTAGAGAGGACACAACAGAAAGTTTTAGAAGTCTTAAATAAATGCATTCTCTCTATGATATCACAAATAACGATTACGTTTCGTCTGTAATGTAGCTTTTATTCATGACGAGGCCTTGTACATTACAGATGAAACGTAGGCGTTGTTTGTACCTAATATTAAATTAAATCTAAAGGGTATAAAAATATTCCGCTTTGCTCTGTTCATAAGAAATTTAATTTACAAGTAAATGTATTCCTGAAAAACAAAACATTTTGCTTCCTGAATTCTTTTGCATAACCTATTTAGAGACAGAAGTTGTATAAAATTTGCCATAATATTTCGAGGATAAAACGAAGCGTCATTGGTTCAGTCTTGGCGAAGGAGAAGCAGAGGGGGTCAAAAAAACGCGGCCCAAGGGTGTCCTTTCCGAGTTACAATGCCCCAGGTCTCTGACCGGGGCGTCTTCGGAGGCTATAGTTGCCGAACGCAGTTTAGAAGACATTAATCATTCCCTGGAGTTTTAAGAAATACTCGCGTAATGGATATCGATTTTTAACTGCAAGAGTTCAAAAAGCAGCTGACGATTTTGCATGATGGGCGAAACTTTATAATCCCGGGATTTGTCAAGAAAGTTGATCACATCAAAAAATTATATTTCACGTTAAATTTTTATGGAAAAGAATTGAAAAACTGAGACAAAGGATCAAGGAAATTGGGGTAGTATCATGGTATTAACTACTCCATGAACCCCCACTGATGGTTTGTTATTAAGACTTACACTAGAAGAAAATTAATACAAGAGAACTGATAAGTTATCTTAACAGTACCTATCGCTAAAAAATTTATTTCTTATATGATTAATGAGTAGAGATGTGCAAAATGTTTTTTTAAAGGTACAGTCAAACCTGGGTAAGCGAGAACTCAAGGGACCCGAATATTATTCTCACTCATAGAGTTTTCTCATTTATAGAAATTAATAAAAATCAAACATAAACATGGTGCTAGAGCGTTAAGAAATAGGTAATACATAATTATGTACACATTTGGCTATAAATAGGTACTTATATTATTTATTTAAAGAAATCAGTTAATTTTTTGCTTCAACATTTTGAAGGAACAACGTCAAACGTACTTTCTCCAATGATTGTTATCAACTGAAACCAAATGTTGAGGATGAGTACCATGAGCAGGTAGGAACAAGGGCAGGACCTGACTTTTTGTCGCATATAAAGTTTTCTTACTTATCCAGTTTTCGCCTATCCAGGTTCGAATGTAATTGTAGGTGTATAAACAGATAAATATTCTAAAGTGATACAGGATAGAAAAAGATTCCCCAACATATACAACGGTACTTGAAGGAGGGAGAATCCAACAGGGCGTTATGGTCCTACTAGAGTGGGAAGGGGTCAATGTTTACAATAAATAGTTATGTTGGAATTTAATTAAAATTGAATTATTAGAAATAAAAGAACATTTTTTTTAATGGAAGCCTGAAATTTTTATAATACACGTGTTAGTAGNGTAATAATTAGTTTAAGATATTTGTATATTTAATAAAGTAACTGTATTACTAACTTAGTATAAGTCGTAGAGTAATATAATTATAGATAGATTTTAAGTATTATTAAAAGTAGGGACGTGTTATTATTTTTATTACGGTAACCTTTGTAATTTCGCAAAACATTGATGTAAATAAACATACGCTTTTTTTCTTCTGTAATTAGTAATATTAATATAAATATAAGTTCCTACCACGTCCCCACGACCGACACGCCAAATTACAGATTCCTGTAATTTCGTGTAATTTCGCGTAATTTCGCGTAATTTTTGGCGCTGCCACCTGGCATGAAACCTCAAAACTAAAGATAATAGCGATAATAATAACAATAATTTTGGGTTTTGGGGTTTCATGATGGGTGGCAGCACCGTAGCATTTGCAGGTGATTGGTAAACCAATATTTATGGAGCTCAAGTCCGGTATATTGGGTTAGGGGGCGGGCTTCAAGGGGGCCCCCTTCTAACCCATTTATCCAGCCCTACAAGCTTAAAACCTTTAAATAAAGAATCTTAAATAAAGAAAGAAAGAATCTTAAATAAAGAATCTTAAATAAAGAAAGAAAGAATCTTAAATAAAGAATCTTAAATAAAGAAAGAAAGAAAGAAAGAATCTTAAATAAAGGCTACAGGAATCTGTAATTTATTACAGGAATCTGTAATCCAAAAATTGAAGTTCAGCTACCCAATCATAGATGGCGCCACCGAGTTCAAACTTAATGATTCGAAAGAACCGGAATTACTATACTGAATTTTCAATCTCAGATTAAATATATTCAGATTCATATAGTTTCTGTAATTTATTACAGGAATCTGTAACAGCTTTTGCTACTGCCCGATAGAGGTCGCCACGAAACCATCAACATTAATATTTACAAAATTAAATAAAACAAGAACAAAATTCATAATATATTTCAGAAACTTGCATTAGCTTTTGCTACTAACCGTTCAAGGGCATCGTAGAAAACCTTCACTTGATATTTACAAAACTAAAACAAAGAGATACTTCCTTCATAACATGTTATAGAAACTTGTAGCTTTTGCTACTAACTGTTCAAGGTCATCGTAGAAAATCTCCACCTTAACATTTACAAAACAAAAAAAACAGACATACATCCTTCATAACATATTACAGAAGCTTGTAGTAGCTTTTGCTGCTAATCGCTCAAGGTCACCGCAGAAAATCTCCACCCACCACGATATTTACAAAACTACGTAAAGGAAGATCCAAATATGATAATCTATATGAGATGGATGATTGAAAGTATCAATGATATGTTGATAATTCATTTTATTAAATAATGGGTGATACAAAGCTTAAAAATACTCTATTTGTTAATAATCATAAACCTAAGTGTGGTAATAATTCAAGTATATTTTTAATAAATTATACATAATACATACGTACGTTATGTTGTTTAANTGTAAACAGTAATCTAATCTAGGTCTACCTCTACCCCTCCTAACTCCCGTTTCTGCCTCTAATATGTCTCTGAGTAGACCTTCATGCCTGAGAAGGTGTCCTATTAACCTATCTCGTCTAATTCTTCTTCCATAGAGTCGTCTGTTCTCTTACTCTTTCTAATACCTCTTTATTTCTAACCTTCTCTATCCATGGTATCCTCCTCATTCGCCTGTAACACCACATTTCGAACGCTTCTAACCCTTTCTTTTCCCCCGCGCCCACTGTCCATGTTTTTCACGCGTACAGCGCCGTGCTCCAAACATACAACTTTAACAACCATTTTCGAATTTCTAAATTAACCGTTCGCGAGCATAGAAGTGACTTCTATTGTCTATATATACACCTAACACAAGCCTACATTGTTAAAAGAATAAACAACCACACTAGGTTGGGTGTATCAAACTTAAAAAAATACAGCACGCACGCTGCTGAGTAGCAGCTGATTGAATACGGCGTTGCAAAGTCGTATTTGCCTGCATAATCCCACCAGGACCGGACTAGTCCTTGTCTGTACCTTCAAATACGTGTTCTTTTAGACCACCAAACATTAATTTTCTTATCTTTTAGTGCCCTATCACCTTCTGCAAGGTTGCTGCTTATTTCAGAAACACCTTGTATATGAATAATTAAAGTATATGTAGTCAATGGTTAGTATGCTGGTACGTTTTGTGTTTTGTACTTCCAAAGCACAAAATGGTTTAAGCTATCACATTAAAAAATTAAGAGTAATTTTAATTTGGTTATTTATAATTTACATCAATAATTCCAGTTTATACATTTGTATACATGTATATTTTATTTAACTATTAATTTATGCGACTGGCTTTGTGTGCAGAGGCTTGGTCAATAAAATACGTTTTCAAAAATTTGGTACCAGGCAAAATGGTGTACGGAAGCCCCGTTGACAAACATTCGAAAACAACATGCTACACTAATTTCATTTAATAATGTTTACTGTACTTTTTTTTTATTGTTTCGGTATAATAATCGATAGGCGAGCTCGAAGCTTTCATAAAATTGACAAACAAGCGCGACTGCCATATTTATTAAATTTGCTCATTTGTTTAAAATTTACATCATACATTCCTGAATGTAATGTACAGTAAACATTTCAAACGGTTAGCGCCATTATGGACCAGTATTTTATTGATTAAACTCAAATGAACATGCAATCATACGAACCGAGACTCGTAACGGGAATTGTTTGTTGCAGTTTATTGAAATGTGTAATCGAAAGATACAATTATTACGTTTAAATCTATTGATAAATAATTGATAAAAGTACACAACAAAAAGGTAATAAAAAGTCGACAACATATACTAATTTTTCATCATACAAAATTATTAAACTTCAAAATACAGCGAAGAAATTAAAAACAACCAATAATTCAAAAATATTTTTTGAAGTATTTTTATATTTATAAAAAAAAAATTACCATTATATAGTCGTCGGGTTGGTCACGCATCTATACTCTTTCGTATCCTGAGCTAATCATCGCATTTCCTTAATAATAGACATCCTTAACTATTTGTGAAAAGTAATCTAATCTAATCCTAGTCCCCTTTTGCTTCGAATATTCCTCTAATTAACCTAATATTTTCGACTTTCTAAATTAACCGATCGCGAGCATGAAAATGACTTCTTTTTGTTAAAGGCGATTCGACCCTCCGTTATCCTTTATTTTACATCTCTACTACATCTATTCTAAATTATCTGACTTCCTACATACCAAAAATTAGTACTTTTTTTAATTTTTCATCTCCTATCTTTATATTCACTCACGTCCTACTTTTTCTTCCCTTGCAAACCAATATTTTGTTTTACTTTTATTTATTTTCATACCATGTTTTGTCAATACTGCAATATCAGTAAGTTATTAAAATTAAAAATAAGAATTTGAAATCAAATATTACATTTATTT
>NW_020442464.1:1690391-1715824 GCF_000699045.2 Agrilus planipennis
TCATACAAAATTATTAAACTTCAAAATACAGCGAAGAAATTAAAAACAACCAATAATTCAAAAATATTTTTTGAAGTATTTTTATATTTATAAAAAAAAAAATTACCATTATATAGTCGTCGGGTTGGTCACGCATCTATACTCTTTCGTATCCTGAGCTAATCATCGCATTTCCTTAATAATAGACATCCTTAACTATTTGTGAAAAGTAATCTAATCTAATCCTAGTCCCCTTTTGCTTCGAATATTCCTCTAATTAACCTAATATTTTCGACTTTCTAAATTAACCGATCGCGAGCATGAAAATGACTTCTTTTTGTTAAAGGCGATTCGACCCTCCGTTATCCTTTATTTTACATCTCTACTACATCTATTCTAAATTATCTGACTTCCTACATACCAAAAATTAGTACTTTTTTTAATTTTTCATCTCCTATCTTTATATTCACTCACGTCCTACTTTTTCTTCCCTTGCAAACCAATATTTTGTTTTACTTTTATTTATTTTCATACCATGTTTTGTCAATACTGCAATATCAGTAAGTTATTAAAATTAAAAATAAGAAGTAACATCTGTAATGGCAACAGGCATGGTTGTGAGATAAGAAAGCATAGTGTCCAAATATAGACAAGTCAAAATATATGCCGAACAATGAAATCAATCTAATAGTAAAAGTGCAGGGCAGTTTTAAGCAAAATTAATAAAGGAGCTCTAGTTAGAATGTTTCGATTAGAAATTCAATGTTAATGTTAAAGAAAGTGTAAATTTTCTTTTGAAAATTAAAATCTATTCGAAGTTCTTTAAACTTGTTAGAGTTTCTAAAGAAATTATTTTAAATTACCATTAACCAAGAATGGCATTCTTCGCTGTATGCTGATATCAAGTGCATAATGTTTGAGCTGGTGGGCTATCAGTTGGATGAGGTACATTCTTTAGGCTTTCTTCCGACGTACTTGTGTTACTATTAGAATCGTCAGTACACATGATGGAGGCATTTGAATTATCTTCAAACTGTGAGATGAAAAATTAAAAGAGCAATCACAAATTAGCAGTTGGTTTCTCCTATATGAACGTTGATTATACTGATTTGGTAAAAACATACGTAAGTTGAAGTTTCTAAATTATTTTCTTTTTCAAAAGAAAATCAAGAAAAACAATAAATTAATTAACAAAAACCAAATAAGGCATTTACTAAACCAAAACAATGAAGCAAATAATGTAATGAAGTTTAAACACTTACTATGGACGAATGCAGTTCATCTGACATTCGTAGTTTCTTCTAACAATAAAAATCAGTTATATACATTATTAAATAAATAAAATATGAAATTGAATGAAAATACGCACACAAAAGATAGTAAAATAGTACACAACATCAAAGAACGACTATGACTGGAAATTGATGGGAATGGCGTACAAGTAATCATAGACCATAATAGACTATTGCCATAGACTTACAGATAATTGTGAAATGAGAAAACCATAGATGCTTGATACAATAGGAGCTTTCCGTTGAGGAATCAAAAAGTGATACCATAGTGACACGAAACTAATCAAATTTCCTTTGCATAATACATTATTTTTTTTAGAATAAACATCAGTAACGAAAGTCTACTCAGGAGAACCGTAGTGTATGCTATTTATAATATTTGTTACTATGCGGAGACTACCTCACTTTAATATTAGTTACTCTGCTGATAAGGATAAAAAAGTTTGTATTTTATTTAAATTCTAAAGTACAATTGTCACACCTAGTTTGTAAATTACTATGTATATATTTAAAAATATGCCTCTGTTTTAAATAGTAACGTTGTTAATAATCATAAACCTAAGTGTGGTAATAATTCAAGTATATTTTTAATAAATTATACATAATACATACGTACGTTATGTTGTTTAAAAACGAAGTATGTTAGTATTAAATAACTACGTTTGGGTCACTTCTTTCTAACAATTACACCAAACATTAATTTGAAAGAGCTTTAACTATCTGTATAATCGTAAAGAATCATACTAACATAAAAGTTTATAAAGTAAAATACAAAATATCTATAAGAGAAAGACAATAAAATACAAAGGCAATTGTCATATTATCTACAAATTGCTTTGTCAATAGTTAAANAATACTATTCTTTAACAAATAACAAAATATTACGTAGAAATAATAAGTTAATTATTATAACATTCCTTGCGGATGGTTAGTCCTTGTTAACGCAGAGAAAGTACACATAGAAATTTCGAAATCCTTAATTCAGTTAAGTTCAGAGCAGCGCCTCAAGTTTAAAATTTTCTAATATCAGCCTACCCTGGCGAAACCCTGGCTACGGTACTGCACTTTCGACATGGAACTAACTCTTTTTGACCCAATCTTTTTTGGCAGAACCATCTCGCCAAAAAGTATCTAATGTAAACTGATAATAATTTTATATCTAACACTTTATTGTAAACCTACTTGAACTTGAATTTAGAGTTCAAAATTTTTGATTTAACATTGATGATTTACTATGATTTGCGAGTGGATCCTGTACTCAGTAGCTGTCCTGTAGCTAACTCCTCTAGAAAATACTGTTTTAAGGATTCTTTCTTTTACAAAAATAAAGGTCTCTATCATAGAATTAACAATTATTAGGGTTTAGCCTTTTATTACTGGTTTGGTCATGACAAATATGATTGCTTTTTGCAGAATTTTAACAAAAAAAGTCGTATCTTGTGGAACCCCTTTAACCCCTCCTTGAAACACCACGATTCCACAGGTTCATTTGGGTACCGCTGCTTTAGGGAATATTACCTACAAGATCAACAGTACTAACCATTCGCATTTCAAAATAGTATTAAAATAATAAACGAAAATAATTTAAAGATATGGATTTTGTAAATAACCTAACCTAACCTAATCTAATTTCAAAATAGGTACTCAACTATTTTTATGAATAATAAAAGTTGTATTTCCTTAAACGGCTTAAGTTCTGTTTAAACCTTCCAGATTGTTTACGGATTCTATGGTTTTTTCTCACATAGTAGTGGCGTATTTTATGACATCACTACGATAATCTTTCGAAAGATAAGCGATACTTTTTCTAACATTGAGTTGAGCATCAATTAGCAGACGGGTTCGTCCTGCCTCTACCTTTATGGAACGCCCAAGTCAAATTCTACATGGATACGACAATGCAAGTATACACGATAATTGAATAAAAGGCAGAAGCAGCGGTGGATTGAGCCGTTAACTCGTCTATGTCTATACTATAGACTCGTCGGCAGTAGCTCGTGTGTTAATGATTTAATTGTGGACGCACGTCATTTCGAATTCAAGCTCATTTCGTGTTAATCTAATATAGTCCATGCATTCTTCCCTTTAAATACAGTTGAAGATGTCACTGAACGCTTAAATACCCTTCCAGGACACTTATTCCCCACAAGAACGCAACAAAGAAACAGAAGATTACAATTCTCAACCGTGCTTTCTTGTAAAGTAGGTTAATTCGTTACGATAATGTAAAGAACAAACTGTTACGGTGAACAGGAGAGAAAATTACAAGTTCTTATAATTTTAAGAAGACACAAAAATATGGTGAGACCTTAAATCAGAAAGGAAATTATTCATCACGACGACAGCCTAAAGTCCCCAAGAAAAGAAAACACTTCACCATCAGATACTTGCAAACTTTGTTTCTTTTCCATATTTATATATTATACCAAGCGCACATTTTACTATGATATAATTCTCCTCTAGTTTTTATCCTAATTTTTATTCAATATAGCATCGACAGATACAAAGCTAAAGTAGGTTTCTTACCGCTTTTAGGAATCCTGAACACGTTGCTTTATCATTCCAGGAAGTTTGGAGCTTTCTAGATCACGACAAACTTGAATACAAGACACAAAAAGTTTCTTTAATCTAGTCTTGATACCTGCTCCGGTTTCTTTCTACAAAAAAAAAGAGAGCAACATCGTTTAATATGTACACCATTACCTTTGAACTTAGAAAACGTAAACCAAAATTCAAAATTATGTTACATAGGAAGCCCGCCGGGTCTAAAACGTGAACGGTGAGCACTGAGTAAAAGAAAAGGTTATAATAGATCGGTAGTTTTATGAAAGTTTTGCGGTAATTTAACTTAAAATCGCAGTAAGTAAAGTAAAGTAAAGTAAGCAATGCATTTTCGGATAAAATTAGTCAAGAAATCTAATTAAGGTCACCATCTGAGGCGGTTTTAGCGCTCATTCTCCTGAAATTTCTCAAGAATATTGTAATTTATAACGAGCTCATCTAAACTGCTGCGTACTGATTGGCTTTAAAGTAACTATCTCGGAACTCTGCCAGTCTTAATAAACCGTAACGTAGATGCTCAAAACTTTCAAGATCGACTCTTCGTATTATTAAGGGAATACGAACACTAGTCCATGACTGCATTGCAACCCTTCAGTTTTCTTTCGTACCTTTCAGCGACTAATTATTTGTTCAAAATCAATCTGCATTTAAGAAGACTCTTCGTCAATTTTCAACGTACTTATAAAAGCAAATAACAATTTAGTACATATGTTTTATTTATATTACACACTAGGCACTTAAACTACTTCTTATTTATATCACACTGTATTTATAACGCACATGAACTCATCACTGTATTAATATCATTCTCCTTCAATCTTCTCGAGAATTCTCGAACTCCTATTGTTAAGCGGCAAATATGTGTCACAGATTGTCTACCATCGACTGGTCCCTGCTTGAGGACCTACTCAAGACCCGCCTGGAATCAATGTATTGATTATCGTCACGTAATTTATAATAATCTACTTCTTGTTTTTCACCACTGCTATTATTACACATCTGATTTAAATCTTGTTGCAAGTACAATGCACTAGCCAAATCAAAATTTTTATGAATATAAATAATTTAGTAAAGGAATAGTTTCATATAAAAATTCTTCAGAACAAAAGAACGGTTTTGTTATTTTTATCGGTTTGTTTCCTTAAAGGAGAAATCATTTTCCTCAGCTTTGGGGTAATATTATTTACAAACGCTGACTTTTCTGTTCTGTTTTCGCGTCAATGTCGGATTAATGTTTAGAACGGTTTTGCCTGCTTTTAATTTATAAAGTCTAGATAATAATAACAGGAAATAAGCAAACGAAAATCTTTAAGGAAATGAGAAATTTTCTCTGTAATTTTATTGTAATAACAATAATATGTTGGAAGATACTTCTCTTTCGCATTACAATAAGTAAATCTCAAGTTAGGAGATAACGTTTTATAGCGTTGCATATTTCTAGATTTCCTTCGAGAAATGGTGGACGTTTGGTGAAGTGCGTGATGTGATTTTGAAAATACGACTATTTGTTATAAACTGTAAAGTGCAGGTACGTTTTGAACATTTACTCTAGACGTGTCTTCTATGAAATTCGAGATTTTAGAAGACAAAATATTCCAACAAATATAAGTTTTCCAAGCATGTATCTAATTCACTGACATAATCCTGTAAGGTTTTAATATTATTATATTAGTTAGTATCTAATATTATTAAAGTTCTACCTAATATATTATCCGTTTGGTTTAGCTTTCGAGAATGGTAGATTTCGTTAGATATCGTTAGATTAAGTAAGTAAATAGAGGTTGGGCTTCGTCTTGGAGGATTTCGGAGACTTATTAAACCTACTTCTGGTTTCCCTTAATTTCCAAGACGATAAATTTTCGTTAGTTAAAACTACCACTGCCACCACCTTTTCCTTTCTCGTGTACTCGGCGCTTCCTGAGTGGAGTTCCTTTAAAATAGTAGGGAAGTGTACTCTCAGTCTGGAAGTTTTTGTAACTAAACAACATAGAGGATCCCAGAAAAATTGTGCTTCAACATCCCGCAATGTAAACACTTTTTAAAGTCAGGCATTCTTCTAAACAAAACTAACGAGATAACTCCTTATTCAAACTTTTAAAAGGTTACCAGGAATTCGAAAATTTAGCATACTTCTATCAAAGTCAAAGAACCCGTATTAATCCATTAAAACTAAGAAAATGATTAAGTCATTCAATTTTTTTAGGAAGTCCGGTTTTTATTACATTTTTCAACATCATATGTAAGTTAAAAACACTTTTTATCATCTTATATCAGATTAATGTAAACTTACGGAAGTCCTATCTTCATTATAAGCAATCGGTAGTGAGCTTTAAGATAAACAAGATCTAAGCGCTTTCATCAATATCTTATTGGTTGCTATGTAAACTTATCGTACTACAAGTACGCATATTCAAATACTCTAGGCTTCTCATCCACTGCTCCTCCGATAAATTAGAGGAAGATTTCGCATCTTATACAAATTTTACGCTAACGTAGTTAACTTATAACGTTTTATTAAATTACCTACCTACATGGTACACACTTAGAGGTAGTTGAGAATCCTATGGTTTTATAGCGAGGTGTAAATCGATAACAAGTACAATATGAATGCTGTCGTGCATGTAAAGGCCCATGAGATTTTAAAGTAGCTGTACCAACTTTAATCCTATTCCCCTGTTCCCCCTTTGTGTTGTACTGTATTTATATTTTTTTAGGTTTTTTACAGTTAGCACACCATAAAGTATGTTTTTCCCTATTTCTGTTTTTGTAAAAATATACTTTCATGTTCCACGCGAAATGCGAAAATTTCCGTCAGCTGACAGAAAATTTATTTACGAAATAAGTTTTAAACGCCAAATTAAGACCCGATGTCTTGTCTTGGTTTTACTACATCATGTCGTATCGGGAGTGTGTAACATAAGTACGAAGCACTTCCTAACCGTTTCCGGACAGAGCGACAGTTCTAATGCGAACGGAAGTAAAATGATACAAGAGTGTAATTGTAGAAACTGTTCTCTGTTCCAGAGATTGCATTGTGTCTACCTTGAAACTCATTTGGATACGACAAATTCAAGTTGGAAAACTTTTTACTGGCGTATGATAACTTTTGTCGAAAAACTTTTCGTCTTTAACTTGAAATAACTAATCCGTAGCTTAGGTTAGGTTAGGTACGTTTTCACCATTTCCGTTTTCGATCGTCCATGGACGATTTCCGAGATGATAATAGAAAAGATCCGTTTCCGTCTTTAAAACAATAAGAAAGTTGTAGTAAATGCTGTTCGCAGTAATTACATTTCGTTTGCATAATAATTTAAACGAACCAAGTTTAATGGTTGCCTCGTTTCCAGAACGAAAACCCCTTCTTGCACTGCGGAAACCGGACACGAAACTTAGTTTGCAGTTGGTACACCTACCCTTTACTATCTTTGCCTCTTCAACGACGCTATTATCATCAAATTATCGTCATCATCCCCCATCCAATTAAGTGCTTTCAAGATGTTTCGTATTTCCTCATCATCTTCTTCCAACTCTACTCGTCATACTTTCAACGGATTTGAATAACAAAATCACGTGAACACTTATTTGAACTACGTATAATAAAATTTGTTGTCTACATAAGCGATATAGATAAGCACAAAGAAATATTAACGGAAAGTCTTTGTCTGGTTTTGATAAGCTCATATACAGACTGGGTCAGTTTCGGAAGGCGAACTCCTCAGTAAACTATGTATTAGTTCATTGGTTTACTCCACACAAAAATGTGTCTTGTTGTGACATCTATATTGATAAATGACACCATAATGGGAAAGATTTAATAAGAATGAGGAGCGGTATATTAAGATAGTAAAATGGTCTTTATGTTTATTATAGACTTCGCCTTCCGAAATTGTCCCTTGTCGTATCTATTACAATTTTTGTATTATACCTAATTCTACAGCAGTTAAATACTTTCGCACTAGACTGTACAAGTGATGAGAGTTTCAAAGACTAACACAAATACTAATTGTTTGGTGACGCGAATTACTTCCTTCTATTTCATTCTTATATAATTACGACCAACAAGAATGAAATTAAAGGGAGTCTTCTTTCAATGTAAACAACAAAACGAAATTGAAGTCTTAAATGTCACTTGGAAATATGAAAATTACATTGCGAACAAAAGAACCAAAATTCAATTAATGGAATTCACAATTAGTGTTCAGGCACGAAAGAGAGGAAGCGCTCTTAATTTAATTAGTCGGAAAAGAAACGGGACGGACGCCCGTCCCACCCTTTCTAGTTTAATTTATAATTAATTTGATGCGATTTATAGACAAAAAGCATAATTTTAATAGGTTATTGTAATTCCAGAGCGTTGTAAATGCGTCAATATTTTAGAAAATCGTATATTATCAGGTCAGTGCTATTCAAAAACTGTTTCTATTTCTATTAAGAATTTTAAGGTGCTCTCTGTTACGTCGTCTGTTTCACAATTGCGTAACTAACTGATTTATTAGCATTTTTCAATTTCGCTGGGATTTTATGCTTTTAGAACGAGTACCGGGCGAAACGAGCACGAGCAGGCAGCGAGCAGTGTGATAGGAAGCGAGGAGCAAGCTTTCTTACATCATCGACTTAATCTGTCTAAAGGAATCACCTTCAGGATCTATACATTCTCGTGGTGGAGGACTCAGTA
Organism: Agrilus planipennis; assembly: GCF_000699045.2. Lineage (NCBI taxonomy): Eukaryota > Metazoa > Arthropoda > Insecta > Coleoptera > Buprestidae > Agrilus > Agrilus planipennis. The sequence continues at coordinate 1,698,900 of NW_020442464.1, forward strand.
CTCATGCACAGGAATGTGGACAGCGAGTACCAACAAGACATGAGCAAAGGGTAAAGCTACTTTTACTTAACGTAACCTTTATCATAAGTGAAACACTAAGAAAAATTGTACGGTGTGCGCCGTACATTACCCCCCTTTTATAACCTCTTGTTTTTATCATTCGAAGCACGCATTTTGTTGCGCGCCAGTTCCTACTAAAGGTATGCGAGCATATGCGATTGTTGAAAAGTTCATTACGGTAGGAATGTTGCAAGGAATTTGTAAATGGTTTAACGGAAAAGAAACAAAACAGCGAGAATGTCGTGTCGTTAATGAAGCCGCGCTAAGTTCATCTTTCTGTTCGAACTCGCGGTGGTTTTAATCAGAAAGTAATTACTGGTCCGTCGCGGCGCACCGCGTCGGCCTGATGATGGGTACCACCGGCGGATGTTAAATGCGACTCCACAAAACAACCAGAAAATAATAGCGTTACGAAACTTTTCCAAACTGCATCGATTAAACGGTAATGAATAAGCCATTAACCAAATGAAAAAGTAAAGTATGCATATTAGGGGAAATTAACTAACCAAATGGACCGAAAATAGATCCGAAAAACTTTTAATCGAAAGAAATAAACTATTATCTGGTCGCATTCGATCACCCTTTGTACTTATGGCATTGTATAAAGATATTCTATACAGTAGAGTCATTATTTTGGTCTAACTTAAGATCTCTGCCTTTTTGTAGGCGGTCATAAATCAAATTCATGCGTGGTCAACTGCTATATACAAGGACTTTCTAATACTTTTTATTATAAAAGGAATATATATGTACTGTGACACTTTACAAGACGGCCCCTGCCCAGTAGGGAACTCGTAGATGAAGTGCTAAAGCGTCGTCAGAAGAGGGATGTATGGGCATTACTGGGAGGTGAACCTACTGTACAGAATATCTTTTTGGTATTTTATTTTGATCACTTTCTAATACTTGTGGGCGAGTAGTATCTGTGGAATATTAATGCGCAAGTATATGCTTAAATGATTAAAGAAAATCAAAGGAAAAACTTGGACCGAGGCAGATAAACCCGTAACAGAATCAGTGCCTTCCCAAAGGCTAGGCTATGATCTAGACGCTCAATCAAATATAATTATTAAATGACAATAATCTGATAATCAATGTAGTTTCTATAGATAGATTATTCTTAATTCCAAAATCAACGAAAATTACAAATACTAAGCCAAACTATTCTTCAATAAGTTGCCTACTGATTAACTTATCCTAGCTTAAGGATTTAGTAGCAGCAAATCCCTACTAGATGGCGATACATATTGCTTCTGTTTAGATATTAGTTAATTTAGGCTTACTTTACAATTTTTGTCTGAATAGTACCTACCATCACATGCAGACGTTAACAACATAACTAAAATTATATATAAATCAGTTCATTATCTGTTATATATAATCCAGGGAATATAACAATTAAAAAAGGAATTTAAATGATAGTGATCTATCTTAATCAATCATTCATAAAAGCAGCTAAATAATCTGCTATCTTAACTATAAATCGATAAAATAAATATGCAGTTCGAATAAAAAATGTCGAAAATTAAAAGAAAAATAGGTAGTAGAGGTTATTGTGTTGCTTTAAAGAGTAAAACTTTCTATTTAACGTACACCAGGGTAATATCATGTCAGCAACTTTTTTGTTTAATTTTAAGATTTGATAATATCTATTTTACATATCAAGAAGGATTATCGTTTGCGTTTGTGCTTAATCTTAACGATTATCTGTAATACCTTAGTAAAATATAAAATAAAGTCAGCGGGCCTGTTGCTACTGAAAATTTGGTTTAAACTTTGCCTTTGTTTTCTATTTAGATGTTGACTCCATTCGGGTAAGGCAGTTATTAAATTTGGTAGAGCTAGGCTTGTTGCTCTCACTTTCTCTCTCTCTCTCTACTGGCAATATATGAGCTTGATTCACGTTATTGTCCATTTAACCTAATTAGAGCCTAAGAGGGTTACTCTGGCGCCGTCCTCGTAAATTACTTTGAGATAGTAATTGCTTCCAGATGGCTCGAACCGCCGAAAGACAACTATCTTCAGCGGGTTAATAATTTTTTTTTTTGGCGTACAGACATACAACTATGTGGCAAAAAATCGACAGCCTGTTGCTCAGCTTGTCGGACTATGACTATAAAAAAAAAACAATAGGGACGAAGGTAAAATCAGAACAAAAACAGTCAGGGGCGCAGTAAATGTTTCGCTGAAAACCTTGTGTCATGTTTTTTACGCTATAATGATCTCGGTTAGTCGAAAAGAGGGTAGTAATGGAAATAGTAATGAATTTACGGTCTCACCGTCACAAGAGCAGTCAGATGAATGCACCCGAAAACTACAACATCCCTCATCCTTCCTTATTACTGTTTTTGCTTCTAATCCTAACTAATATTATAAATGCGAATGTTAATTTCTTTGTACGTTTGTTTGTTGATTTTTCACGCCTTAGGTACTCAACCGATCGTAATCAAATTTTGTACACACATTGTCAGGAGTACGGAAAAGGACATAAGGTACCGTTTATCCAGAAAAAAATTTGTTCCCGAGGGATATAAAAAAAATTGGTTTTATGCGGTCGATTTCAAGCCTTAACTGCTGAAGCGATTATCATGACATTTTGTAGGCATATTGTCAGGGGTGCAGAAAAGGACAGAAAGTACCTTTTATCTGGAAGAAAAATGCTGTTCCTGAGAGATAGAAAAATTAGTTCTATATGGTCGTCGATGATTTTTGACAAGTATTCAGTAAGTTTAGGCCAAAAAACTACTATTCAAATTTAGAAAATTCAATTAAATAAAACATTCCTGTATGCATTTTCAATATCTAAATGTCTTAAACTTTGTCATGCATGAATATTCGACGTAGTTTAACTGCAAGGATTTAAAGTCCTTTGCTCCTTGCAAAGCTCAGAAGCTGCTAAAAAAGCTCTGCAAAATTAACGTTTTTTTCTTTATTTCTGTCTCAGAAAAACGGCTATAAACTTCCATTTAGATTCTGCTATCTACTATTAAAATCCTTGCTTTTCCGTTGTCTTGAGAATTCTACACTAATATCTTAAACTTACGTACAAATTAATTACGCGCGGCAAGATATTACATTCTCTTTTAGTACAATATTTTTCAGACAAACTTCTAAATCGCTTCTTTTGTTTTCGTTGGGCTTTGGAAAGCTCAGCGTCAACCAATTTATAAAAAAGCTTCATCAAAATACGGGTTAACATAATAAGCAGTAATTAAAGAGACTGATTTTAAAAAATTAATTATCAAGTTAATCCGTTGTCAGCTAGACAAAATATAGAAAAAAAAACTGATAATATTCAAATAGCAGGTTCCTAAAACACTGGAAAGGTTTGAACAAATTGCAAACATTGAATACCATTCGTAGTCGGCAAGTTGCAAGCATGTTTGTGTACCAATTTGGTTAACTAATGACGAAGCTTTTGTCAAATATAAATTGCGGCGAAGTCGGCTAACCACGGTATACGTAATATACAGCTGGTGTTGAGCTTTATGTTCATTGTCCCTGCGACTAACTTGGAAACATGAATATTCAAGAATCTCGAACGATTTCCACCTGACTATTTGTTTGACTTCCATATGTTATACGCAGAACTGGTGCCATTACAATAAACGAAATTTCACTTACAATCGCCGACTGTGAATTCGACACGCTTCGAGCAATTAGTTAATGGCAGAATTCAAAATACAGAAATCGTTACAAATTGAAATAAAGCACATTAAATGTAGTACAAACGGCGAAAGCTGCTATTACAAATAATGTACTATCCATCTTGTATCTATCGTTACGTTTGCTGATTAAAAACGGCTTAAAAAAAATCGGTTGTCTGTAAAGTCGGTTTACTGACGATAGTTGAACGTGACAACGTCATAAGAAAATACTGATGGAATGGTTTCATTTTTCAAAAGAAAATTTTAATTTTATTTGTTTGATAGATATTTTGTATGGATATAGAGAAGGAGGTAAATGGAAATGTATTATTGTATAGCAGCTGTCCACGCGGACGCATCGCTCACTCAAGTAGGAGAGAGACAGATGTCAAACGCTGCCGAACGCGGAGGCCGATTGTGCCTCTTTGTCGCTCGTTCCGCGCTCTCGCTTGCACTTCAAGCCTTAAATGGAACGCCTCAGAGCGAGGTAACGCCGCATGAGTCATGTTTTTTCGTGCGTGCATCGTCCATCGAATTATAAGACGTTGTCACGTCAAAAAATACTTTGTGAAACATACAATGTGGTCAGGGTCGGCTTTATAACTGCCTGATTGGAATTATATCTTTAAACAAACATCTTTGCTTTCCTAAATGTTGAACTTTCTTTAAAATCCGATGCTTTTCTGCTTCTCTTTCTGTTACACATCAATTGGTGCTTTTTTATTACTTTTTCTTTATTAGTTAGTATGTTAAAAGAAGAAAGTAAGTGCGACAGTTTTATTGCGGATTATGCCAATTTTGAAGGTCTTAACTATAGGTACTAACTGTGCATGAAGACGCTTAAGTGATTCAAAAGAGAAATGTCTTCAAGGCGAGGCATTGGCGAATCTATTAGATTTGACGACGAATTCTTTTGTCTAATGAAGAAGTTGCTCGATTTCATGGCGAGTACGGGCAAGCAGATTGCGATTGCATTTTCCCAAAAAGTGATAAATAGATACGTTTATTTTTAATTAAAAATTGCATTCGTAATTAGTCTGCGAAATATGCATTGTACAGAACGTCTAGCTATAAACGTTTTCAAAACGAAGCATCCGCAAGCTTTGAAGCGACGAGTTTGTTCAGTTAGATAGAGAACATGCTTGCAAACTTTGAGTACATTTGATGATTTGATGATTTTTAAAAGTATTTGTTAATTTGTATGGGTAACTCTATGAAATTTCGTCCAATAATTTCGAGAATGTTAATCAAAATTCAGGACACCTAACCGTTGGTTGGCGATGGGTAAAGAAGGAATCTAATTATTACTTGAGGTTACTGATACGAACATAATTCTTCTTTTCTTGTTAGAATTCGTAGAAGCGGCTCGTTCACGAATACCAACTCATCTCGTCTTTCCCCGATTAGACAAATTAACTCTAGCTTTTTATGGACGTCGTCGAAACGAACGCCATATATTTCGTATTAATGCCTATTTACAGTAAACTAACTAACGTGCTTAGAGCTAGTTGGTACTTTAATGTTGCACACCGTAGCCGTTCACATTACGTGCTTGTCTTTCGCAAGCAGCTAACACGTTTCCAATACACTTTAGTAACATATCTAAAACACCTCGTGTTCTTTCCTCTCTTACAAGGGCGGGCTGAAAAGCTCGTAGGCTGACTAGTATCGAATTCATATAATTTTTAGTTAGCCCTAACGTTCAAAAGACACGTGTATAAATTTGACAGCTGTTGGACATTTAGTATCTGAATTGTAGCATTTTTAGTGAAAGAACTTTTGTTGTTTGAAAAAGAAAGTGCTGTTTTTTCGTCAAGACAATGCACCGTGTCACAAATCAATGAAATCGATGGCAAAATTCCATGAATTGGGCTTCGAATTGCTTCCGCATCCACCGTACTCTCCAGATCTGGCTCCCAGCGACTTTTTTCTGTTAAGATAAATTTACTAATTTTAGAATAATTAACTCAATATATTTATATAAATAAAAGTGAACGTATGTACGTATACTTTACGTTGCTGTCACAATTACCCAGAGCACACCACCGGGGTTCGTGCCTCTCGTCATGCACTATTGTGGTTGCATGTCGGTATCTTGCTGGCCACCAAACACCAATTTAAAATAATTTAGAACCTACTAGAATGCTCTTGAATGTTTCTAGCGTTGTCTAAAGTCAGAATGTTGTCGAATGTCTGGGATCGTCCTCAGGTAGTGATCCACATAAATCGAGGAATGTTCGAGAACATTTTTTATGAGTGGTGGAGATGGTTTCTGACACTGTATTACAGCATCTTACGTATATTTCGACCAAAGTCTTTTCAAAACTGTTTATATAATCTGTAATGTTGAAGATTGTGCAGTTTATGTAGGTTTGTGGGTCGATCGCCGGCCATTAAACACCAGTTTGGAATAATTGGGAATGTACTAGAATGTTCTTGAATGTTTCTAATGTTGTCTACAACCAGAATGTTCTCGAATGTCTCGGATCGTCTTCAGACAGTGATCCGCAGAAATCGAGGATGTTCTGAGATGCTCGAGAACAATTTTTTTATGAATGGTGGAGATGGTTTTGACACTGTATTAAGGCATTTTATATACATTTCAATCAAAGGTTTCTCGAAACTGTTTGGTTTTTTGTTGGTTTATGGGTCGACCGCCGGTCACCAAACACCAGTTTAGAATTATTGGGAATGTACTAAGTACAACGTTTTTGAATTCTTCTAGTGTTTTGTTATATATATTACATTTCTGCCTGTTTAAAATAAATAAGAATGTTAACTGAGCAAAGAAGGTTGTCTAACTAAAACACTGTAACTTCAAATATCTACATCAATCGTCAATATAATACAGGTTTCGATAATCAAGGTGCCATCCTCAGTTAGAAACTAACTTCAGTTCCACAGAACTCCATTTGATTTTCTTTTGATCGTAGTTAGCATAATAATATAAGCATTTCGAATTCTCGAATTCATTTTTCAGAACAATTTTGCTTTTAGTATTTAATAAGGTAATGACATTCTGTAACTTCATTTTTCTGATCACCGATTTTTGCACAGTTTGTCAATCTTTTTCCTTCCTTGTTATTCATATCTATGAATTTAGCTGTATGACCATACGGTTCAGCATTTATGTCTTTTCAAACTGGTGTATTCGAAATGAGTTTTCTTTACCATCGATCACACTAAAATGCATTTTCCTATCTCCAGAACGCAATTGTATTGAATTTGAGAGAAACATACGTTCGTATGTAGATGTTGCAGTTGACAAACGAATGAAAGTATCTATTATGGGTATACATACGTTTTCGCCAGACGTTGCGTCAGCTGTGCATGTCTATTTCTGTTTTTCTTTTGTTTTCTTAAAAAAAAGTAAAGAAGAAAATATAATTTAAACTGGTGGGAAAGAACTCCTGTCGCTTGGCATATCGTCGATATTTTTCAGCATATTTTATTTTTACACTTAAGTGAAGGGAACGTTTTCCGTGACAAAGAGTTATGATAGTAGTTAGCATTTTGTCGAGGATTCCTCGCCTTTTCACTTCCCCCAAAATGCGCCCGGTTGTTCGTTAGCCCAGAGCGATTATTTTAAAAATTTACTTTTTAAAGGCGTTCTACTTAATTATTTTATATGTATGTCTATAACGAAAATAAAAATACTGGTATGCAAGGGAAGAAAAAGTAGGGAAAGAGCGAATATAATTTTAGGTATCTAAGATGTCAGATAAGTCAGGACGGAAGGAGTAGTAGGGATACAAAGCAGAGGAAAGCGCAGGGTCGTGTCGCAACAAACTGTACATCGGCCACAGAAATTAGCTCTTTGAATAAAGAATAAAAAAAATCACAAATATTATTAATTATAAACTCAAGATTCCTTTGATAACAATTTTGAAGTTTTATATTCTTTTAATAAACCAAAGCTTTAAAATGAAGTCTATTTAAAAAATTTGAAATTGACAAGTTACGGGGAGTTGAGGTAGCCCTCAATTAGATTACTGTTCGCAAATAATTAAGGATGTGGGATGTTCTAGTTTTAGGGAAATGCGAAGATTAGCTCAGGATAGGAAAGAGTGGAGGTGCGTGTCCAACCAGTCTTAGGACTGGCGACCCTATGATGATGATGAAGTATAATTAACAAAATATAATATTACGTGACACGTTAGAATAAGAAACTGATACACCCCTGGTAAATTTAAACTTGTAAATTCACCCATCCTTCTCAATAAATGTAATTTATAAAATATAAATATTTAACCAAAATATTTACACAATATATTTTGTCGTCTGATGAAGCTAATACAGTGCGACGAAACAACTATAGTAAAAGTATTATAGTAAAAGAAAATTTGAAGCTTTCTAATAAGAAATCGTAAAAATAGGAAATTCGAAAGAATAAGGTTTTCCTTAATTCGTTTTCATTCGTGCGGCGAAAATGATAAGTTTTAGCCAGAACTAGTGTACCGTGTTCATTAAATTATTGCGTTTCAAACCAATTGGTTTTGCTACGTCGTCACTTCGAATTAGATAATTGATAAAACCACTGGCTCGAACATTCCAATCGCGTTCGATCAACGCAGAAAGAACAATAATTCGCGCTCATCTGATAAATTATTATTGAATTTTGCTAAACAATGGGCAATTAATGACAAAAAAGTAATTAACAACACGCACGAACGAATTTATTGCTAAACTAACAAAAAACAACTTGTAGGAAAGATCGTCTATTTAAATGTAGGACGTAGCGAAAAAACGTAAATTACTTTTGGAAAATGCAGAACAGGATATTATCAAAAAATGATAAAATAAAATTGCTGGAAGCTGAATACATTGGACAATATGGTAGTACCATAAAAATTGGTTTTACAGAACTAATTTGTATAGGAATTTCAAACTACTGGAGGTAACGTTGGCAAAGCGTACAGTTAGTTATTTGACGAATGCATCACATTTTTTTTTGTTTTTTTAATGCAACTTCAAAGAATGTGTAGGTAAGGCATCAAGCATTCCAAAAGATAATAAATAATGAAACTAATAAGAAAAGCGGTCCACCATGTATAAACAAACCCAGGTTGAAAACGCGATAAAAGCACAATACAACCCATTCATCTTCAAAAGCTTAATTGTATTGACCCAGAAAGAATAAAGCTCCCGTCATTTTTCTTCTCCGGGGGAAAAAGCTCGAGTCTCTGCGAATTCTTTTGTTTCCTTTCCGATGCACTCGAAATGAATTTTATATTTGAGCTTTTATCAGCTACTTGAGGTAATAATAGAGGTACTCTTGTTATTGTGAATCGTAAAAGGTTAATTGCAAAATTTAACAGCATACCCTTCCTTATAATTTACCACTTAATTGTCGCCGTACTTTTCAACGAGGTTAAGAATACTCGCCGCACAAGTCGATTGCTTAATTTTCTTTTGTTTACTCGACGTTTTGTTAATTTCATGTACCTACACTCTTCGCATAAATTGGGTCACAGTATAACTATGACTAATGTTAAAGGATTATTCAAACTATCCGTCATCAACATAAGATTGTCAGTCCTGGTTGGACTGGTTGGACACGCACCTCCACTTTTTCTTATCCTGAGCTAATCTTCGCATTTCTCAAAAACAAGAAAAAAAAAATTTTGGGTGTTTCATTCCCACCAGCCAGTAATGCTGGTAGGCGGGCAGTACCTCCGGACTACGCCGGAAGGTAGGGCGGAAGGCCCTCTTCAGCCTGCTTTCAGGAATCGTGGGAACGGGTGGGTGGTGGTTCGGGTGGGAAAGATGAGACGGAAATGAAGACAGAAGAGAATGAAAGATTATCTGTGGAATATTACTACCTCAGCATTTGCCTAAGTGATCCAAGGAAACCAAAGGAAAAAGTTGGACCAAGGCAGACGGACCCAGAATCGAACCGGCGTCCTCCCGAATGCTAAGCAATGGTCTAAACCTCTAGGCCATGCGGCTAGGTCTAAAACAAGAACAACCCACATCCTTAACTATTTGCGGAAAATAATCTAATCTAGGTCTACTTCTACCCGTCCTAACTTCCGTTTCTAATATGACTCTGACTAGACCTTTATATCCGAGAAGATGTCCTACCAACCTATCTCGCCTATTTCTTATTGACTTCCACAGAGTCCTCTGTTCTCCTATTCTTTCTAATACCTCTTCAATTCTCTATCGGTATCCTCATCATTCGCCTGTAACATCACATTCCGAACGCTTCTAAGCTTTTGTTTTCCGCCGCGCTCACTGTCCATGTTTCGCACCCGTACAGCGCCGCGCTCCAAACATACACCTTTAACAACCTTTTTCCAATTTCTAAATTAATCGTTCGCGAGCATAGAAGTGGCACGTATAAATATCCAGTAGATCATGAATAAAGCGAGTGAAACTATTCGGCCGCAGCTAATTCATGATCAGATTAAAATTACCCAGTTAATAAGGCAAATGGAACCTTATCACTACGTTTTAAGCACGAGTTCTTGAACATAATGAGATTTTATGTCAGTCTCCGGTGAACTAAGTTAATATACATATTTGCAAACAGTGATGCTTAAAGTTGAAGTAAATTACATCGTGAATGTATATCGATTTTCTAATCGTTTAGACCAAATCAGATATGTGAACGCTGTTATCATTACTAAACTTAGCGAAAAGATTATCTACGTATTATATCTAATAGGTATCTACTTATATCGAGTTGTAAGCATCAAAATATCTGATATGAAATCGTGTTTACCTCTTTAGTTATCACTAACTATTATCTATTTAATTGATAAATGATTTTTAGAGTTGCATTACAACAGTACATATCACTTCTGTACTATCCGGGAAAACTTTACTGTTTTAGTAATAGATTTGTTTGGAAAATTGTTTAATAGCAAATATGTTCAATGTAAAAGTGTTTTTACTTGGTTTATTTTTCTACATTGCGATAATTAACGCATCCGACAAGGAAATTCTTAGAGGTAAGCAAGTACTTTTTGGAATCATACATTAGTCTATCAAAAAGTTCAAAAATTTAGTATACTTTAAAATGGTGAAACTTAAACTGTTCTGTTATAGCAGTTATTTATTTAAATGCGTCGAATCAATCGTCGATAATAACTCGTATAGTTTACTTTGAGAGAAAGTAAAAGAAAATTTGAAGCTTTCTAATAAGAAATCGTAAAAATAGGAAATTCGAAAGAATAAGGTTTTCCTTAATTCGTTTTCATTCGTGCGGCGAAAATGATAAGTTTTAGCCAGAACTAGTGTACCGTGTTCATTAAATTATTGCGTTTCAAACCAATTGGTTTTGCTACGTCGTCACTTCGAATTAGATAATTGATAAAACCACTGGCTCGAACATTCCAATCGCGTTCGATCAACGCAGAAAGAACAATAATTCGCGCTCATCTGATAAATTATTATTGAATTTTGCTAAACAATGGGCAATTAATGACAAAAAAGTAATTAACAACACGCACGAACGAATTTATTGCTAAACTAACAAAAAACAACTTGTAGGAAAGATCGTCTATTTAAATGTAGGACGTAGCGAAAAAACGTAAATTACTTTTGGAAAATGCAGAACAGGATATTATCAAAAAATGATAAAATAAAATTGCTGGAAGCTGAATACATTGGACAATATGGTAGTACCATAAAAATTGGTTTTACAGAACTAATTTGTATAGGAATTTCAAACTACTGGAGGTAACGTTGGCAAAGCGTACAGTTAGTTATTTGACGAATGCATCACATTTTTTTTTGTTTTTTTAATGCAACTTCAAAGAATGTGTAGGTAAGGCATCAAGCATTCCAAAAGATAATAAATAATGAAACTAATAAGAAAAGCGGTCCACCATGTATAAACAAACCCAGGTTGAAAACGCGATAAAAGCACAATACAACCCATTCATCTTCAAAAGCTTAATTGTATTGACCCAGAAAGAATAAAGCTCCCGTCATTTTTCTTCTCCGGGGGAAAAAGCTCGAGTCTCTGCGAATTCTTTTGTTTCCTTTCCGATGCACTCGAAATGAATTTTATATTTGAGCTTTTATCAGCTACTTGAGGTAATAATAGAGGTACTCTTGTTATTGTGAATCGTAAAAGGTTAATTGCAAAATTTAACAGCATACCCTTCCTTATAATTTACCACTTAATTGTCGCCGTACTTTTCAACGAGGTTAAGAATACTCGCCGCACAAGTCGATTGCTTAATTTTCTTTTGTTTACTCGACGTTTTGTTAATTTCATGTACCTACACTCTTCGCATAAATTNGTACACAGCTGTAGTTCTTATCTATTTCGGCAACTTAGAAAGTACTGCTCAATGATTTATAATGCCGCATTGTTGTCGTTAAATAGAGTGAGCGTGACGCTATATAGAGTGTAATTTTGTATCGAAAACAATGTAAACCAACCAAAGTCAAGCAATTTCGACGTTTTAAGGAGTTTGTCGTTAAATCGACTGACGTTATAAAGAGTTTACACTGTATATATTTTTTTAGCTATAAGCTTCGTTTTATTAATTTATTTTGGTGTATTTGTTAGAAACTAGGGGCCCTATCGATGATTTAGTATTATCGGCGTTAAATAGTGTGATTGACTGTCTTCGCGCGTTATTACGCGAAGGAAATTCTACACTTGGAATACCGTCCTTTGATCCTTTCGAGATAAGGGGTGCTCTCCGAATTCCCCTGAACTTGGACATAATTTCGTAAGTATGGGTAGTTGGCTCATTGAATGAATGAAAAGTAGAAGTAGAAAATACGACAAATGGCGCTGTAAACGCCATCTGTAGTACAGTGCTACATTTTAGGATTACGTATGCTTCAACAAGGTCCATTTAAATATATGGATCCATCCATTTGTCGTATTTTCTAAAACGCGCTGTTAAGGTAGCAGGTAAATGTTGTTCTGTGTTCTGTCGGAGCTGCCTGCGACGCGCTGATGAGATCCAAAAAGAACGAAATCGCGATTCGCGTCTGGCAGTTTCGACAGAATACAGACCACTTCGAATTATTTTAAAAGTAGAAGTAATTAGTACCTGTTGTTATTGTTGTTAGTTACGTTGTGAAAACTTGTCGATGTCCAGTATTCGACATTTATAAATTACATAATTATAGCTACAAAAACAGTCGGTACAATTTTTTATAGCAGTTAGAGTTACAAAGACATCTACTTGAAAATGACAAATAAATTAAGAAATTTGAAATGGCTGCTAAATGGAGACCAGTCTAGTTGGCGAACAAAACTTTTTAAATGAATCAGTTTTTATTGGTTTTCAGAGGGGTTGTTACGGTGAGTGATTTAACTCTGGAAGGCATTCCAGACTTTAATACGACAATCGCTAGTTCGCTAAACATATTGGGGGGCAATGTTAGAATGAATGTTACTTTTGAATCTATTAAACTACGAAGTGGATACTCATTGGATGTCAATTTTTTAGTCGCAAAACTGGATGGAGAAGGTGACCTTAGGTAAGAAACCAAAGAATATCAGACTAAATTTAATTGGAGCAAATTGCTTGTTCAAATCTTATTTTCTAAAAGGATAAAAAATAACATTTTAATTGCTATACAATAACGAGGGTACTACGTACTAAAGGTTTCTATTTATCCGAAAATATAATTTAAATTTCTTTTGGAGATATCTTATCGTTAGCATAATGTTCATCTACGATCTATTAATTTATAGTGTGCTCCCGATAAATAATTTTAAAATGTTTTGATTTTAGTTGTTCGAAGGGAGTTGTGATAATAATTAATAGAAAATAAATTTAAAATACTGAAAGTTTAAAAAGAAATAACTTATCAAAATAACAAGAATGTGGTAGCATACATTGCAGAATTAAAAAAAAAAATCAACTATAATTTATTTTCTGTAATTTTTTAAGCATTGAATTGCATAACCTGGTAGCAAACATTGGTATACGAGCGAGCACCTTAGGACCGCCACTTTTGCGAAATCCAACATTTGTACTTTCACTCGACAACGCCAACGTAAGTTTACATTTATCATAAAGATAGGAATAAGTCAGTTTTATTAATAGCAATAACAGGTATAGGTAACTTAGAATGACATGAACCTTTAAATAGGCTGGAGACGGATCTACTGGCATTTAAAATCAATAAACGAGCTGAGTCCATGTCATTCTAAACCACCTCTACAGTTCTCGCGCTTTAACATGGTAAAAAACAGTAAAAGCGAGGCGGTCAATGAATGCTGAGAAAGGAATAGTTAGAAAATAATGTTACCATATGTATTATTATTAATATTATTACAGATTAAAATAACTGGATTTGGAAACGATGATAAAATAAGTGATATAATAAGTAGGCAGTTAGAAGCCACTTTAATGTCTCTGATCATAGAACAGGATAAAGTTATCAGCTATTATGTGGAAGAAATTATAGATGGTCTGGTAAGAAATATAACCTTATCAGATATAACTGGCGGCGGTGGTTCAGGAATTCTTAATTGTTAATCGTGTTTTGAATTAATAAAATATATTATTACTGTGATATAGTTCTTTTAATGAACCTTTTCAAAATAATTTCGATATTTTCAAAACTGAAATGAAGGTGTAAGATTATGAAAGAGATTACCGAGATTAGTCTGTTAAGAGGAGATCAGTATTCCTCCATGAGCTTTTTGATCTCTAGATAGAAGCATAAACTTTCTTCATAAGAAAAGTCAAGAACCGAACATTTTTATTCGTTACCTATACAAAATCTTCATTAACGTTTTTATGTCGAATTTTGGGTTTCAATGTTTCGTTTATGTAGCTCAGTTCTACAAAAGTCCTTTTGATTTTGTTGCAGTATCATGGCTTCCCTGTCAAGTGAATATAAGAGGTTTCACATTATTAGTTAGTAATATCATTCCGACGACTCTCTTATGTATATATATATATATTAGATTTCTCAAAAAGTGCTTCCAAATTTCATACAAATTAAAAGTAATTTATATTTTTATTCATCTAGGAAAACTATTCTTTTCGCCAAACAAAAAGAAGCCGGTCTCTAACTACTACTAATTCCCAAACTTTTCTTTGTACCTCGATATTCTCGCGGATGGTAAAAGCGAATCCTTTGAAGTTAGCATAGCAGAACTAGCAGGTAAAAAACCCGAAAACAAGTTTGAATGCTAACTTCAAATGGGGCAAACAAAAACATTGTAAAATCAGTTAGGAAAAACGAAAACACCTCGAACCAGGCTTATGATTACCCGCTAATACACTTCTGACGGTAGAGATTCGAACTTTTTTCAAAATATTGCAGTTTTTCTATCTTGGGTGGAATTATATTGTTTGGGTTTCTCGGGTTGCGGCTAATTTTTGGCAATTTATATTTTTGTCTGCTAACTTTGCTATGCCAACTTCAAAAGGGTGGTAAAGTGCTTTGATATAAAGTTAGTCAGTATTATATGAGTAAATAAAGCAAACTAACCAAGCTCAAGTAATGAATACGTTACAGGGAATTTTTCGTGATAAACGCAGCCGTTGTAGAGAGTTTACACATTGTTAATTTTTCGGCCTGGCGACTTCTCCACTTGGTTTCGAATAAATATGCAAATCCTACGGTTTCTGGGACGAAGTTCGAAGCGCGTAAGGATGTAAAATAAAATTTGGCCGACCGAACGCAAAGTAAGTTGCTGGGAAGTATTCCGAGCACGAGTTTGAGAACTTTAATTCGCCTTCAACACCTCTAAACTTCAAAAATACTTTGTAATGTACGTATGTACATACCTGCCTGAAATGAAGACATAGTCAGCTTTTACGATGTTCAGGAAACTATTGATACGAATCGGAAAGATTCGAAGTACCTCATGTACATACAGCACTTGCACCATCATCATGTAACACATACAAAAAGTTTTCGTCACGTCTATCAGACCGAAATGGAATAGTTAGATATAGTTGGAATGATCAAAATTTTCTTAGTACTGTAGTCATTTGCTGCGTGAAAAGAGATAACCGAATAGTGTCCGCTGCAATTTCTACCTGCCATCTCTTTTCTATAAACTGCTTTAGTTTTGTTAATAAATTAAAAGATGACATTAAATGCGACAATTTTATTCCGGACTATGCCAATTTTAAACTTCCCAACTATAAACAACAATTTTCCCCATTGGAAAACAATGTGGCATTTAGGGTTATTATGATTAACCAATCTCTATAGTTCCCATCCAGGGATTTCCAACAAGAATTCTAAATTTTAAAAATTTAATTACTAATTGTGTTTTACATGTGCATGATTTTCTGTAAGTTAAAGGTAATTAAAGTTTATCAGGGTCAAATTAGAAAGGCGAAATCTTCCATAAATTGTCGAACAGAATGAGAGTTGCCTATTAAATACTGCGAAATGCTGCTAATTTTTTAATAATTTTTTACTAATACCTTAGACAAAAATTTTTAGCTTCTCTCCAGTCTCTCAGAGTCTTTCAGCGTCTCTGAGCGCGTCTCTCACGGTCTTTCACAGTCTCTCAGTTATTGCCTAGGTGTTTTAATGGATCTCTCACAGTCTCTGTATGAGAGACTCGAACGATAAAATTATTAATTCAGAGACTCCAGTCTCTCACAGACAGACTGACTGAATAAAACTGAAAAATTGAGAGATTCGAGTCTCCCGTTCAGAGATTCGAATCTCTCGTTCAGAGACTGGATACGAAATGAAGATCTCTCTATGAGCGACTCGAGTCTCTCATTCAGAGACGCTAAATAATGTTTTTGACAGTCTCTCGACAGTCTCTCAGCGACACCAGAGAGACTCGATGAGAGACGGAGTCTCGAGTCTCGCTTTCAGACACTCTGAGAGACTGAACATTTTTATCTTGGGTACCTACTATTCTAATATTCTTACTGTGTCTTGTAATTTTAAATTAAATTGTAATTTACTGCGAATATCGTCTTGGTAAATTGACTCAAGATTATGATGAACAAGTATCTTTTTTACTGTATAAATTTTATATTAACTGTAACTCTAAATTGTTCTGTCGCTATTACAGGTTAGGTTAGGTTACGAACGCTAATTATACTTAGTACGGTTCTTACCTTAATGCGGGACGTCCGGATGTATCGCTATATTTTGCACATAGATGGAGTTAATGGTCAACAAAAAAAAATATGTATGTACAACAGGAACGTACGTTTATTTGCAATGAGCGAAAAATACAAGCTAGCGTACGAAATCTCGCCGACCTTGACGTACAATAATAATAATAATAATAATAATAATAAT
>NW_020442464.1:1715984-1737679 GCF_000699045.2 Agrilus planipennis
ACAAAAATTTTTTATCACCATTCTTATGAAAATTACAAAATATACTTAACACAACTTCTTTCTAGTTTATCAAATAGTTTTTAAGATGATGTTGTTATCAGAAACCGTTGGAATTTAGTATTTACATATACACTTAGGTCGTAAGTTGAATTCAATTTAAATATCTACATTCAAGAATCGTTATCGACTAATAAATTTTAATTAGAAACATCGGAAACAATAGGCTTTATTGTAAACTTTTCTTAATCTTCTTTTTCCGCAGCATGTAGCTTCCTTAAGTGCAGAACGACAATTGTTTAGACGCTTTAGTAAGTTAATATCGAAAGAAAAAGTATTTGTAATACTTAACCTCATTTTTTTTTTTATATATTAAATGCCATCTTTTATTCACGTAGGGAAGCTAGAAGCTTTTACAAATGTTAAATTTTATTCGCTCAGGCCTAGCCGGCGAGTGAAGCGTACGAAATTTTTTCCTCTTAATAAAAAATAGTAAAACAAAAATGACAATAATTAACAACTTGCGCCAAACCACGAGTTTAATTTTCCGTGAAAACCATCACTTAAAAGGACGACATTCAATTTCCTAGTGGCTAATTAAACCGGCGATTTAATTCAAGTAGGCGAAGACGACAGAAACATGAAATAATGACACGTTTAAGAGCAGGGACCACAGAGCGTACCTTTAGAGCTTAACAGATTGACCGGCTGGATATCAAGCTGTAACTGACGTCTGATTAAAGTGGAAAAGTGACGAGGTCATCCAATTCCAAAATTACCTTTCTGTCGTCAAAAGAAAATTGAAAAATACACTAAAACGCTCACAAATACTGGCCGAACGTTCACTTGTGATCAGAAGATTGAACTGTGACTACATACTGGCCTAAAGCAGTGAGAAAAAGTTTTAATTGAAATATCAACTTTAGGCGCTATTTTTTATTAGATTTCCGAAATGAGTTGAAAGTTTTGAGACCAAAAGTCTGCACCTTCTACGTTCTTATGCTGATATCAATATAGGCATATTCAGGCACCTTTTGGACTTTTTTAATTTTTCGCGCCTTGCAGAGTAACGGCAGACAACATGGCCGCAGAGTTACGTCGTATGTTCGACAATTCTATCGGTAAAGCGTCTCTCGAAACAAAATTCAAACTTTAAACTTGCGTATGCTGCAGCTTTCTGAATCCAATCGGTCGTTCGAAAGCAAGACAGAAGCAAAACCTATCGATCAAAATCATGACCTTGTAAGTACTCGCTTCTATCATGTATAAAAGTCGTTAATGTTAATGAATATATTACTCTGACACCTACACTAAGGAAGAACAAGGAGCGAATGCGCGCGCATGTATTCTGTCTCTCTCTTTCATTATTTTCTACCATTTAACTTTCACTCTCTCTCTTACCTCTTTCTCTTTCCAAAATATCATTCATTTTTTCTCACACGGGGTTCTTTACAAAACACACAACACTTACAAATATATATAACTAAGATATAATGCGACGAAAATGTATGTATGTACCTATATTGCAACAAGTAGAAATAATAATCGGTAATTATTGCTATAAATTATTTCAGCTAAATATAATAATGAAACGTAAATAATATTAATAATAATAATAATAATAAATCGTATCGTTAGACAAATAAAATATTTTAAAACAAAACAATACAAATAAGTCTGATAAATTCTCTCAACAAAATCGGTTTCTTACAATAAAAAAAAATCGTTTATTTTACAATGTACAAACTTATCACATTGCGGTACAAATAAAAATAATAAAATAGATAATTAATTCATCGTTTTCGTTTTTAATTTACACAAAAGTAGCAGATGTTATTAAAGAAAGAGAAAACAGTGACGAAACCAAGAGCACACAGTAAAAACTTACCGTTTATATTCATATTATCGTTTTGGGGTAAACAGGTCGTTGTAAGTTACAATTTTGTACTTTCAGAGTAATACGTACGAATGTATATTTTGTATGTGTGTATAAAAATGCAAAAACCTACAAATACGTAGCAAGCAAAACTATTTTTCATCTTGCAAATGCGAATAATATTAGATATTATTAAACAAAAGTGCGCTCGATTTCGTCCGTAAAGTAAAAGTAAAGAAAACCAAAAATCGTCCTAGTATAAATACGATTTCTCGCAATATACCTTACTTACTAAACATTAGTAGTAATTATAAGAATCAAAGAAGCATGCAGCTATACAAAATGCTACAAACATTAAAAATATCTATGTGTGTAGATACCGTTTTTTGTTTTGTTTTATTTTTTTACTCGCACTGTATACAACAACATTCACGCTTCAATGCAAAAGGTAGAAGTGGAAATACAGAACGAATAAACGTTTAGAAAAGGAATGCGTCAGAAGTGTGGCTGGACAGGCAGATTGCGGCACGCGTCATAGAATTTAAGAGCTTTTCACACTGGGCGAACAGAAACGAACGAGCAGAGGTTGCCGCGCGGTTATCTGCGTTTGCAGGGCCTACGTGATGTATCGTTTCTGTCCGGCCTATGCGAATAGTTCTAATGCATCACAATCAAGTGCCTGACATTTTCTGCCTATGGAAGCCGCATCGGAAATGCAACATGTATGCGAACATGTGACGTCGTCGCATTTAATTTATCATTTATTTATTTTGAAAAGTTGGTTTGTTTTAGTAGATATCCAAGGTCACTTTTTCAAAAATATAATTACATAATAATTATGTAATACAATACTTTTTTCTTATCAGTTTTATAATGTTTTGTTTTGCGTTTTTTTTTATTTTTTGATCGAACTACTACGTTGCTTTTTTGATTACTTTATACAAATAGTACAACATTTAGTCTATTAAAAGGGCGTTTGCCTGCACAGTCTTCATATTTAATACTTTGACACATTCGTACAAACTATTAGTTACTTATTATTTACTTATTAATTAGTTGTTACTTAATCGCTAGGGTACCCGGTTTCACGGCCCCCCTCCGTTAGTTAAAACGCGTTTACCGACCGCATCTCACATCTAACCCAGAGGGGCATGAAAATGTACAAAATTGTTGTAAAAGTTATTATAAATGCTCTAACTCCCTCTCCCTGAACAAATGACACAATTAACGAACTCTTTTTTAATTAGGTACTTACTGACGAGCAATTTCTAGCAGTAATTATTTATTTATCTACGTTTATTTGTGAACTAGGCATATATGAAATCAATTAACTTAAAGAAGCTTAAGCTTAACATTATTAGTTGACTTTATTATTAAAAATATTTAATTTTATATATCTCTTTTAGTTTTAATAACAATATTAAAGCAGTTTAGCTGTAAGTACTACTTATTTAGCACGTTTTTAATATTTATAAATTACTCGGACTTTTTAGTTTTAAGAAGTGATATGTTAATCAATGTAAAGAAAATGTAACAATTTTTAATATTTCTCCTATGAAAGTTCCTAGCCTTTTTATCACATCTTCCCGTCGCTATCCAAAAATTTATTTAAATCCATTTACTTACAATTTAAATTTCCTACACTCAATACCTACACATTCTACTATCGAAACTAATTATTCCATTAATAAAATGACGAAGTATATTATATTCTTCAGTATATCTGATCTATTAATTTTGACTGTTTCAACGTCTGCCTTCTCGATGCAATAATTTATTACCCGGGCCCTTCTAAAGTATCAAATGATATAAAAAGAAATCCACGTAAGATTGCAAGTGTAATCATAAATCTATTCAGGGAGCGGGCTGTAGTTTGGCCTACATACATACATCCAATTAAGTGTGGTACATATACATATGTGGGCGATGCTGAGTTGATCACAGGAGTATCATCACTGAGGAATCGTTCCCTCTATTCATCGGTGCTTCGAGCGAAGGGGGTGGATTAGGGCGACGTGCGTTCCAACAATAATAGGGAATTGTATCAAGGTGCGAGGGAATGGGGTTCGGTGTGACGGGGGCGGTTTGTGTAACGAGAATTGTCACGCACGTCACCCTCTACCACCCGCAACAACAACGGCTGCATCTAAACCTGACTACACCTCTCTCTCTCTCTCTCTCTCTCTCTCACTTTCTCTCTCTTACTTACAATGTAACATTTCAATCTATCACGGTCCAGTCGGCACCATTTTTGGGTAACGTTCCCTACGTGTATGATTCGCATTTAAAATTAACAAACTGAAATATTTATTAGTAATAGCAAATTATTGTAAGAATATAGGACGTTTAAAGCTAGAAAAATTAACTATTTTCACAAAAAAGTCGCACTTTAATCAATTTCTGCATGCCTAACGCAAATTGTGACATGTTTTTTCGATGGTAAATTGACTAGACCGTAATGATTGTATTAATGTTGTTGTGATAATAATAATTATTATTTACATGTTTAGCGGTAACTGGCAGTGATGCGACGACCACGGCGTCGGCGGTTGCAGTGTGGCGGCGGCAGCGTCGTCGGCGTCGTCGGTCGCCTACTAGACCTAGGCGTGACGTTTCATGTGCAAGGCCAGGTGATCTGAGCGGCTGAAGCAGCGGTCGCAGTGGCGGCATTTGAACGGTTTCGCGCCCGTGTGTTTACGATAGTGACGGGTTAATTCGTCGGAACGCGCGAACCGCCACTCGCAACCCTCCCACGAACACTTGTACGGCTTTTCACCTGAAACAAAAAAAGTCAAAATTAACCAAAAAAAAAACTGCAAAAATCGGACGATATCTTCTCAGCAACAAACTGCTTCATACTGGATACGAAAAACAATTTACAATCGCCTTTTTTATGGTACCGCGACTGTAGTGCGGCGAGTCTTAAATGAGTACGTACGAGCCGAGTACTAAGGACAAGTCACCTGTTGCGTAAGAATGACTTTATTTAGCCTTCTTTGTGCGTTATGAAGCATCAACACTCACATCTTTTCTTTGATTGACAAATAACACGCATTTAAAGCGCGGCGAGTCTTAAATGAGTACGTACGAACCGAATGCAAAGCACATGTCATCTGTGGCGCAAAAACGATTTTGTTTAGCCCTCTTGGTGCGTTATGAAGCATCAACACCCTGGTCTCTTCTCTTTGATTGGCTGATAAGAGCGTTTATAGCGCGGCGAGTCTTAAGTGAGTACGTACGAGGTCAATGGACACCCCATACCATTTGTCTTGCAAAAACGATTTTTTTGGCATTTTGGAGCGTTATGATGCATCAATACCCTCGCCTCTCCTCTATGAGTCACAGGTAACAAACAAATAGCGAGTCCTAATAAATGAGTACGTAAAAACTGAAATGCAAAACCCATGTCTCCTGTGGGGCTAAAACAATTCTTTTTGGCCCTCTTGGTGCGTTATGAAGCATCAAGTCTCTCGTCTTTGATTGACAGGTAAGAGCGTTTACAGTGCGGCGAGTCTTAAGTGAGTACATACCACTCGAATGTAAAACCCATGTCACCAGTGGCGCAAAAACGATTTTGTTTGGCCCTCTTAGTGCGTTATGAATCATCAACACAGTGGTCTCTACTCTGATTGACAAGTAAGCGCGTTTACAGCGCGGCGAGTCATAAGTGAGTACGTTCGAGTCGAATGGAAAATCCATACCACTTGTCGCATAAAAACGATATATTTTTTGGCATTTTGGAGCGTTATGATCCATCAATATCCTTGTCTCTCCTCTATGAGTCACAGGTAATAAGTACTCTGGTCTCAATGACAGCTAACATGCGGCTGGTCTTAAATTAGTCCCTTTCGAGCCGTTTATAAATCGCATGTAATCTACTTCGTACAAATGACTTGATGCGTTAGGAAGCATCAATACTGCGGTCTCTCGTCTATGAGTGACAGATGACATACTGCGGTGAGCTTTAGTCAAGTATGTATGCCATGAATGAAATATGTAAGTCAAAAAGAATTCATTTCAACCCTTTGTGAAAAATGTAGCATACATGCAAACCTGGGTGGATAATTTTTGCTTGTTATAAGGAAAATTTTAATCTTTAGATGTAGTAGACATTAAAACATTGTAAATGTACGCATATATTTGCTAACTATCTACCAAACCTTTTAGCTTAAACAACACGCGTGAGATTTATTATAATTACTGTAGACAGAGCTTCAAAACGACAGAAGACAGGAAGCGTTAACATTAGCGAAATCGTAGATGATTACAAGGCGCTGTAGAGGGAAGAATTTATAAATAGCATTGTACCGTATGTACTAAGCTACAAGGATAATTGAAGTAGGCTTTAAATGGAGAGAAAAGAATTAAAGGACAATCGGTGTATGAGCAGAGTAAAATTTTCGTTGATTTAATCTATGTACTTATAAATTATCGGTATAGATAACCCTCGCAGGTTCATCTGCTTTGCATTATGTTTTATTTATGAAGACAAGATAGGGATTATCATACCCATCTTATCCGAAGAATAATGACCTCGAATAATTGCATAATTGCAGTTTAATTAAATCAGTTAATTGTTATGCACCGAGACAACAGTATTAATTGAAACACTGCGGCTACCAATAACAAATCGCTTTAAGTTAAAAATTATAACGTGATAAACTTCATCGAACAAGTTTAAATATCGTAATGTAATTAAATAAAAGTAAAACTAAAATACTGGTATGCAAGGGAAGAAAAAGTAGGGAAAGAGCGAATATAAAGATAGGAGACGAAAAATTAGAAGAAGTGGTTGATGATGAATTAAATATTAATTAAAGATTTAATACAATTTAGCTCCTATCTCATCATTCGGTATGTTTTGAAAGTGGTTTACTATGAGTTTTCATATCTTCAAAAATAGAATTAGAAAATCCTTTTCTTTCCTAAAACTTTAGAGCTCTAACGCTACTTTTTCTGAGTTTTTTAAAGGGTTTTTTAAATGGATCTGCCCCCAGAGTTTATATGGAAGAATTAAATTGCTTCTCCAAAGTTTTTCTGACAACTTCGAGTCCAATTTATTTGAGATTTTGTAATAATAACGGGGTAAAAGACTTAATAACGTGTCAGGGTGGATGTTCTAAAGAAAACGTGTATCTCAGACAGGTACATCGTCGAATACTTATGAGGGGTAGTCTTTAAATCCAACAAAAGTGATGTAATGAACTTCTTCCGAACTATTTCAGCTCGAGTTTGCCCCAGGAGATGGTTTTATTAGCTCACCCGAATGAAGAACTTTCTTTATTAAACTCACAGGAACTGATAGTGCCCTATGGCGATGTCTTACTTCTCGGCTGGTTGTTAAACGTCAAGCAAACTACAATTTTACGACAAAAAATATTCTTTCGACATATCGTCACCGTTGTTAGAGTGTAAACTTCCTTTACGTCTTTAACAATAAAAAATTGTCGCAGCTTTAAGTCTTAATTATGTAATAACATAGTAATATTAATCACCTTGTTTCCATTACTGTCTACACAAGATTCCTTTTGAATTGAAATATTCATTTCGTTTGTTATGGTTAACTCATTTTTGAGACAGATTTTTGTGGATATTCTGAAGTGCTTGTGTGGGGTCACTTTGTAGATCTCGGCGGATTCAAACAGATCACGACCTAGAACGAAGGTTGCGGCGACAGCGAGATCGTGGCGTTTTCCCGTTCGACAATTCCACTATTTGATTATTGATTTTCCGCATCATTGATTTGTTTCAGGCGGCGGTGGTTGCGGTGATAACAATAACGGAGACGGCTGTGTCGGCTGGCGGCCATTCTGCCAATGAATTCTGCATAAACGTATTCATTTCTGCCCTTGCTCTTTAAAATCCTTTCTTTCTATCATAAATGAAAATACGACCGAAAACTCTTAAACGCGACGTTATATATACAGGGTGTGTCACATAAATGTTGATATTTTTATAAGAAAATCTATAGTTAACGCTGAAGGTGCTTTATTTTCCGAAACTTCCGAGACTAGAAAAGCGAATCTTTTTACGATGTGAGGATCCACCAGGAGACGATTTTCGAAAATTCAACACATAAGGCCAACGAAAGACAAAATGCGATGCTCTTTATTGTTTGTGACAAGAAAATGCCCAATGAATCGAATATCGAAACAATGATTTTTATAAATACAGTAGAACCTTGATAACTTAAACTTCGATAACGTAATAACCTCTATAAATTCATAAAATTTTGTGTTCCCTTCCCCTCGGAGTCCAAAACCTCTATTAGTTACAATAAAAACCCTCTCTAACTTAAACGAATAATTTGGACATCACACCTCAGTAAGCCGTGGAAAGTGGTTTGAATCGGGAGAAAGTCTTCTAGGTAAGAGATGAAGAATTGCTGAATTTCCTAATTTAGAAAAATTCTTGTTTGCATGGTTTAGACAGTGTAGAAATATAGGGTTGTTCAGAAAGTCATTTCGTTTTTTCCCGACAGAGGATTTAATTGTATTCTTTTGCACCCAACTTCACATTTAAGCCGTATAATTATTTTATGCTTTGAGAGCTCATAAGCAAGGCTTGTGTGTGAAAAATTCCAACTAATTCTACGCAGTAGTTTTTGGTTGGTGCCCTTTTAAATATGGAGAGCGATAAGCAGCATTTTCGACATATCTTACTGTTTTACTACAGAAAGGGTAAAAATGCTGTTCAAGCCAGAAAGAAATTGACTGATGTGTATGGAGAAGGTGTGTTGACAGTACGCCAGTGCCAGAACTGGTTCGCTAAATTTCGATCCGGCAATTTTGATGTCGAAGATGCACCACGTTCGGGAAGGCCGGTTGAAGCTGATAAAGACGCGATAAAGGCATTAGTTGATGTGAACCGGCGAATAACAACACGTGAGATCGGATTGAGGTTAAATTTATCAAATTCAACAGTTTATGACCACTTGAAAGGCCTGGGATTATCCTCGAAGCTCGATGTATGGGTTCCCCATGTTCTCACAGAGAGAAATCTGTGTCGCCGCATTGACGTCTGCGATTCGCTTCTCAAACGTCACGAAAATGATCCGTTTTTGAAGCGCATCATCACTGGGGACGAAAAATGGGTTGTATACAACAACGTCAAACGCAAGAGGTCATGGAGCAAAAAAGATGAACCGGCTCAAACCATTTCCAAAGCCGATATTCACCAAAAAAAGGTGATGCTGTCTGTTTGGTGGGATTTTAAAGGAATCGTTTTTTTTTAGCTTTTACCGGATAACACAACGATTAATTCGGAAGTCTACTGTCATCAGCTGGACAAACTGAATGATGCACTTCAACAGAAAAGGTCAGAACTAATCAACAGGAAAGGTGTAGTGTTTCACCAAGACAACGCGAGACCTCACACAAGTTTGGTCACTCGCCAAAAGCTTTTACAGCTTGAATGGGATACAATGCTACACCCACCATATTCTCCAGACCTGGCACCATCGGATTATTATTTGTTCCGGTCACTCCAAAATTTTTTAGACGGTAAAACCTTCACCTCAAATGAGGAGGTCAAAAACCTCCTCGATCAGTTTTTTGCCAGCAAAGACCAAAAATTTTATGAGCGTGGAATTATGCTACTACCAGAAAGATGGCAAAAGGTGTTGGACCAGAACGGTCAATATATAATTTAATAAAGTATTTGTTTATTATACGAAAACTGTCTTTCATTTCCACAAAAAAAAAGGAAATGACTTTCCGAACAACCCTATATATAAAAACATTAGTGTTAGTGGACCTGAAAAAGCTGAAGAGTTTGCTAAGTCTGGAAATCCATAATTTTAAAGCTTAAACTCAAAACCTTAGTAACTCAAATTATTTTACGTTTCCCTTGGTTTTTATCTTATCGAAGTTCTACTGTATAACGTATAGCTTTCTATCAGTATATTAAATTAGATTTTAAAAAGTAACGTGAAAGATGATTCCATTTACTCTGTCGAAGGATGTGCGCTTGTTTGTAAACTACGACTACGAACATCATTTTTATCAATAGATTTCATATTAGATTACCCCTGAACATTATTCTTCGTCATAGTCTCGTGTTCCGGTAGACATGCGAGAAAGATCATGATGATGCAGCATTTTAAATAAAAATAACGAGAAGCAAGTCGAGTGTATTCAAATCTTTTTACTATCGATGCTATCGAGGCATTAGACACAGACAGCGGAGTCAGTGAGTGCACCATCACCACCGTCACCATCACCAACAGCACACCAAAGCGACCAACCCACGAGTGAGAGAAGATGGATCTCTGGTGTTATGAAACCGGAACTTTCCGAAACGGAAGAAAGATTGATGCGACGTAGACGTGGGTTTGAAACCCCCTGCGTCCTCGTCGTCGGGCAAAAACAACCCTTAGAGCCCCTTCGCAGAACAACAAGCGAACCAAGTCGCAATTTTCGAGGCAATTTTTAAAGCACAAGGACAGGTATAAAGTAAAGTCGTTAGCTCAAAGGAAATTAAAAGTCGAATACGCACGACTATTTGTTTAACTTACCATGTGGGATTGTTTCGATCTCAAGTCGCGAGTGGGTGACTGTGCTCTTTTTCCGAGGGGGCAAAAACCTGATAAATGTCGTCTATTAGGGGGAGAGAACGTTCACCCTCGCCAAACGCTCGACTTAAGGAGCACAGCGCGCAATAAAATACAAAATAAAACGACCAGATTTTATTCTGTCGTTATTTCGGAACAAAAATAGCATAATATGCGTTAAGATGGAAAATACAGGCCCAATTGCACCGCGCATTAAGCCATTTACGATACCCTAACTTACAAATGAATCCTTCATATTAAAATATCCAACTGTTTCGTTGGAATAGCATACCTAGACATATCTAGACTTAATGTAAAAACTAATTACACATATCTTTTTGCATAATTTCGATCATATCAATAACTTTTGGCGTTTTTGGATTCTTGAATCCGGCTCGAAGGACCAAGATTTCGCCTTGATTGGACAGTAAGTACCGTATGAAATAAAACTGTTTACGGTAATATGTGTAAATAACATTACAGATATTAAACATAACATGTGGTTAATATGGCTCAATAAAATCCCACCCTCAAAATGAAATCGTGAACTAATCAAGCAAACTAATTCGCACCACATGACAAAGTTGAAGCAATTTTTTTACACTGCGGCTTACAGTATCTCCAAACGTTAACTACGCTAACGTTAAATATAAAATGCTACAAAGTGGCTGAAAGTTGTTAAAACTAGTAATGCTATCAAAATCGCCTAGATGGAATTGAAAGTAGCGAATTATTCGTAATTGCTGCAGCATAGGTATATAGATATACATCTCAGTTTCATTTAGCCGTGTACCTCTTCGCATTTAGCTTTTACATATGTCGCAAATTTAGCTTCCGTATAATTTACGTTCGTTCACCGCACAAAGCAAGACCTTGATCGTTTCGTATACACGTAAGTGTTTCTGTATTCATAGATGGATATTCGCATGCGAATACAATATATGTACATGTCTATGTCTACGGCTTCACCGCTACCAGGGATATGACAAATTAAGTTAGGAGCACAATTCGCAATTGTATGCAGAGCAGTAGCTTACGCAATTCTAGCACTCGGCTAACTTCATAAATCCGATCCGAGACATCCACACAGAATAATCAAGTAGGCGTGTAATACGATAACACTGGCGGGAATGTTCTGTCTGCCTCCGGCTGCTCCAGGTGTCGTCGCCGGGACTGGATGGATTTTCACCGGAAAATGATGACGAGTGAATTACCGTCGTTTGTTGGCAGAAGAGTATCCACTGCGAGCTTTAGGGTATGCAATCGGTACCCACTCTTGTCTAAAGCGAAAAGATAAAGTAACCGAAATGACCGAAAAAAATCAACAAAAATTTTCCTTGAACTGTTCATTTTGAGACAGTTAACTCAAATGCTTGCTCAGTTGCTAGGTACTATGTGACATTGTCATTATCATCATAAGGTCATCAGTTCTAAGGCTGATTGGACACGCACCTCCACTCTTTCTTATCCTGAGCTAATCTTCGCATTTCCCTTAAACTGAAACAACCCACATCATTAACTATTTGCGAACAGTAATTTAATCTAGGTCTACCTCTACCCCTCCTAACTCCCGTTTTTGCTTCTAATATGTCTTATTAGATGTTCATACCTGAGGAGGTGTCCTACTAACCTATCTCGCCTATTTCTAATTAACTTCCATGGAGTCCTTTGTTGTCCTATTCTTTTTAATACCTCTTCATTTCTAATCTTCTCTATCCATGGTATCCTCATCATTCGCCTATAACACCACAATTCGAACGCTTATAAACTTTTCTATTTTGCCGCGTACACTATCCTATACCTTTAACAACCTTTTCCGAATTCTAAATTAACCGTTCGCGAGCATAGAAGTGACTTTTTTTTTATTGGCGACTCGACCCTCCGCTATCCTTTGCTTTATATCCCTGCTACTCCGTCCTGACTTATCTGTCTTCCTAGATACCTAAAATCAGCCACTTCTTCTAATTTTTCGTCTCCTATCTTTATATTCGCTCTTTCTCTACTTTTTCTTACCTTGCATACTACTATTTTTGTATTACTTTTATTTATTTTCATACAGTACTGTCAGTACCGCTTCCATTTTATTTAAAGCTATCTCTAACTGCACCTTGCTAGATGCTAGTGCTGCTATATCATCTGCAAATCCTAGCATACTAATATTTTGCCCCTGTATATCTATCCCTACAGGTGTACTGTCTTTAATGATGTTGATCGCGTCTTCGATGTATACATTAAAAAGTAGCAGTGACAGTGTCATCCCTGTCTGACTCTCTTCGTAATATTTACATTTCTACATTGCAGCCCCATCTCTGTAACTGCCTATCTTTGTAACTCATCCCTACATTTTTAAGTATATTTAACATCTTGTCGCATGTAACATTGTCAAAAGCTTTTTCTAAATCTACAAATCCTATGTATGCATACTCTTTCCTTTTTCTATCGTTTTCTTTATTGGTACCCGTAAAACTAGAATGACCTCCCGCGTTCTTTTATTTCTTTTAAACGCAAATTGATCTACCCCTATATGGCATTGAAGACGAACAAAATAATGCTTTCGCCAATCTGCTATGTAATGTTAAGGACTGGACGAATCAATCTAACGGAATCGACCGTGAGTGTTCGAGCTCTATGAATATGTAATACTACCTGAGTTAATTTTTAATTTTCATACTTGTTTTGTTTAAAAATGCGAGGGGTGCAATTACTCACTGGACCTCTCAATATAAAACCGCCATTGTTATATATGTATTAATTTTATTATCCTTTTTTGAAATTTTAATCCTTGAAAGACAAAACCTCACCAATAATAAACAACCCCTGCTTTAACGGCTGCTACACTTTGCTTTCTGCTTTAATATAGGTAAGTACATAATGTATATACTTATTCATATGCTAAACAGTAACGCTCAAGAAAATCCTACTCAATGCGTACCTAAATTAGGATAATTAGCGTTGACGTTGAGTTTGGCGCCTTTTAACGAAACGATAAATACGAAAACACATAATAATTAAAATTAGACAAGGAGATGTCAGTAGAATATTAAAGTTGACAGGCCATTGTTCCTATGTTAACATCGACTTTAATTTGCCGAAGTTTATCCTCAGGTCAATAAAGCGTAAGCCTGTTTCATTCATTTTAATGCTTCAGTTATCCTGCGTGACGTTCAACACCTGTTGAACATCGTGTGCC
This sequence comes from Agrilus planipennis, assembly GCF_000699045.2. Lineage (NCBI taxonomy): Eukaryota > Metazoa > Arthropoda > Insecta > Coleoptera > Buprestidae > Agrilus > Agrilus planipennis. The sequence goes on from NW_020442464.1 coordinate 1,729,599, forward strand.
ACTCGGCTTAGATACGATTATGTAATATCCTAATTGCTTAATCTTTCCACATCCGCATGAACGGACGCTTTTACATAAACAGCATCAGCATTTGTAGTCACTGGAAAGGTGCTTTGCAAAACAAAACGAAACAGCACATCAACGTGCAACAACATTGATCGCAATTTGACAAGAAACATACACAATATACTTATATTTTTAAACAACAGACTGCATGTCTCTTAATTGCATTGAATAAAACAGTTATAATAACGCATGATTTAAGGACGAGTTGTAGGCGAGTTTACGTGAGTTAAACTCGAGTGAATTTAATAAAAAAACTGCCCATGGTGTATGCTTTGAATATCGATTTAGTGAACTGAAAGTAAATTTGCATCGTAAGGTATAAACTACACCATGGCGAGTTAGGAGTGACTTTTCACGGGTCACAACACTTCTCGCGATTTGACAATAAATTTACACCACACTAATATTTTAAAACATCAGACTGCATGTCTGTTAATTGCATTGAGTAAAATAGTCATAACGCATGATTTAAGGGCGAGTTGTAGGCGAGTTTGCATGAGTCAAACTCGAGTGAATTTAATAAAAAAAACTGCCCATGGAGTATGCTTTGGACTGAAGGCTAAAATGTACTAAATTTTTCATTGTACAGGGTTGAATATTGACCATACAACTAGCAGTATGTTTTAAAGGCGAGTTATGGGCGAGTTTACATGAGTCGAACACGAGCAAACGTTAGAACAGAGCTTACTCAATATTTTTTGAAATATCGAACTGAACGTTTGTTAAAATGTACATAATTTTTCATTATACAGAGTTGAATATTGACTATACAACTGGCAGTATGTTTTAAAGGCGAGTTATGGTCGAGTTTGCATGAGTCAAACACAAGCTAATATTACAGCAAAACTTGCTCAATATGTTTTGAAATATCGGACTGTACGTTTGTTAAAATGTACGTAATTTTTCATTTTTCAGGCGAGTTATGGAATAGTTTGCGTGAGTCAAACACTAGCGAACTACGAACGAGTTAGCAAAGCAATTTGATTAAAAAGTAACTCGTTAATTCGAAGCTAACGTTTTTATATTAAAGATAAATGAAAACAAGGATGCGCAAAACGTCGAGATAATTTAAGGAAATGGTGGTAAAAAGTGATTGGGGGGTCGAATTTCGGAGACCTGCTGTTCATCATGCGATGCTAATTTTGATCCGGAAGGGGTGAAATTTAGGTATTCGTCGCCGACTCGAGGTTATCTGCAAACATCGCGGATAAGTTGGAGCGATCAAATTGCTTTGCGTATTACTTTAGCAGCATTGTAATGGGGCTTTCCTTGTTTCTACAAATCCACGGGACGGCGAATAATTAAGCTCCTTGTCAAAAAGCCCACTCGGGAAAGTGTTAGCAGTTGCTTGTGCTTTCCTCTTGCTTACCCATTTTCCCCCTACACGTTACAAAAGGGAACGAACTTTAAAGTCAAAAGTGAAAAGCCGAATTGAAATTCGAGAAGCGTGTTGAGTGAACAGTTGCAATCAAGAAAATGGAACAGGTTAACTCAGTTAGAATTCGAAAATTTCTATTCATGCTGTTCTACACAACCAGAGTATCCTCACCTCCGCGTTCGGGTTTGTTATAAAAGCCAAGTACCTAAACTTGGTCAAAACACAAGTTCCTAGTTTATTTACCTACAATTAAAAGAGAATAGGTAGAGGAAATGATGTCGAACCGAACGGATAAAAGATACATTCAGGAAGTTGTTAATACATAATATCCGTTAATTCCTATTTAGGTCATAGAACCTACATCTAAATTATTTGTTGCTAACACCTACTACTGGGTTAGTAGGTCAATCAGCAATCGTTTAAGTAGCTGGATAAATAATAATCTAGGAAGTCAGACCGAAGAATCAACGGAGATCCATCGAATAATCATAAAAAAAAAAACAAGTAAAGCAGGGTGATGAGGCGGTTTGCCGTGTTCACTCACCCGCTGAAGGATTACTGCCATTTTCACCGTTTCACCAATATAGTATGTATAAAGTAATTTTGATGAAAAGGATCTAAAATTATCCTTGCCTTATTATAAATTTAATAGAGCTTTGACACATGGATTAAAGCGGATCTGATCAAATGTGGATAACAGCGGCGTGTACACGTTTGATTACATTAACTATCTGCACATCTAAATTAACAGTTTGCGAGCAAAGAAATAATTTCTTTTTGTAAAATCGATCCAATCCTGCGCTACTCTTTGTATATACGTCTTGTTTCACGTCTATCTGATTTCCCAGATAATCAAAATCGGTGACTTCTTAAGGCTTTCATGATCCTTATACCTTCAGCCTCCTTACATACCAATATTTTTTTATTCATTTTTATTTATTTTTATTCCGATGGAATATGGCATTTCTGTGACACTTGGAAAATTTACTTCTACCAGTAGATAGTTGGAAAATATTTAATTGGATACAAAAGCCAAAACTAAAGACAAAAATCCTGAAACGATAGTAGGTACTAAAAAGAAAACGGTTTATATAACAAACATCCCTCAGTTTTTGTGAATCGTCTCGTTAAATAGGTAGCTCACAGAACGTAATATCTCATCAAGTTTCANTTTATTTGAGGCAGTCTATAACTCCTCCTTGTTCTAATATTTAATTGGATACAAAAGCCAAAACTAAAGACAAAAATCCTGAAACGATAGTAGGTACTAAAAAGAAAACGGTTTATATAACAAACATCCCTCAGTTTTTGTGAATCGTCTCGTTAAATAGGTAGCTCACAGAACGTAATATCTCATCAAGTTTCAGCTTCGTTATTTACGTTCATTTCGATATTCATTTTCCGCTGTTGTTTTTCCGCTAAAGCATTTCACGGTCGATAAAACGCATCTGGAAATTTACAGCGTAAGAAGGCCATTTTCGCGTCGCCTTTTTAATCCAAACTAGAAATATGGCTTGTAAGTATAGCTGCAGAGGCCCCATCTCTTTACAAGATGCCGTTCATTCATTTCATAGCGATCGCATTAAGGAAGTATTATTATATAAACCACCAGTGGCGTAGCATATGTTAAAAACCTACCAATTCATATACGACAATAAGCTATTACTTTGCAATTCCACAAAAACAAATCATCCTCAATTAGATAAATATTGAAGGTAGACCTAAGTTCCATCTTTCAGTTGTACCTTTCAAAACTAAGCTAATTCCACAAAATCGGATCTTGATCATAGTAAATTCTTTACTTCGAATCCTCAATTCACCGTTTTCGGAATTAAATTTTAAAAAATGCCTTTTCAGTACTTATTTGATCATCACCATGAGGTTGTCAGTCCTAATAACACTGGTTAAACACGCACCTGCACTCTTTCTTATCCTGAGCTAATCTTTGCTTTTCCCTAAAATTAGAAAAAAAAAACTTTTGTGTGTTTCATTCCCACCAGTCAGTAATGCTGGTGGGCGGGCAGTCCCTCCGGACTACGCCGGAAGGTAAGGCGGAAGGCCCTCTTCAGCCTGCTTTCAGGAATCGTGGGAATGGGTGGGTGATGGTTCGGATGAGAAAGATGGGACGGACGAAATGAAGACAGAACAGAATGAAAGATTATCTGTGGAATATTACTGCCTCAGCATTTGCCTAAGTGGTCCAATGAAACCACAGAAAAACATGGACCAAGGCAGACTGACCTGGAATCGAACCGGCGTCCTCCCGAATGCTAAGCAATGCTCTAAACCTCTAGGCCATGCCGCTCGGTCTAAAACTAGAACAACCCACACCCTTAACTATTTACAAACAGTAATCTAATCTGAATCTACCTCTACCCCTCCTAACTTTCGTTTCTGCCTCTAATATTTCTCTGACTAGACCTTCATGCCTGAGAAGGTGTCCTATTAACCTATCTATCCTACTTCTTATTGATTTCCATAGAGTCCTCTGTTCTCTTACTCTTTTTAGTACCTCTTCATTTCTAACCTTCTCTATCTAGGGTATCCTCATCATTCGCCTGTAACACCACATTTCGAACGCTTCTAACTTTCCTTTTCCGCCGCACTCAATGTACATGTTTCGCACCCGTACAGCGTCGTGCTCCAAATATACACTTTTAACAATCTTTTTTGAATTTCTAAATTAACCGTTCGCGAGCATAGAAGTGACTCCTTTTTATTGAAGACGACTCGACCCTGCGCTTTCCTCTGCTTTATATCTCCACTACTCCTTCCTTCCTGACTTATCTGACTTTATATTCGCTCTTTCCCTACTTTTTTTTCCCTCGCATACCAGTATTTTTGTTTTACTTTTACTTATTTTCATACAGTATTGTTTTGTCAGTACCGCTTCCATTTTAACTTATTTACAATATTTACTAAATTTCGTACTTCTGGGCGTTGTTGAATCAGTCAGATTAAGACATGGCATAAATCCGATTTGTCGATTTTTGAAAAAACCTTACTGACTTAAAAGTACCCCGAGGATGACTGCTCCACCTGCGTGTGCGCCACTGACCGTCTGACTGTGAACCACCGCCACTGCTCTCGGCTGCACATTTGAAAAAACAAGAGCGGCAGAAATGCACCTTGGACGAATAATATTATCTTTTTAACGGTACAGTGAGCGTGACTGCAATGACCATTAGCTCCAGACCAAGTTTCACTTAGATAACGTCGGCAACTGCAGGCACGCGGCAGACACCGCAAGGAAAAGCAGACAGAGTCTAGAAGAGATACTACAAAAGGACTAAAACTTCAGCCCGCAGTTTGCGAAGTTGAAATTTCAACCCCTTGCTTGCCTGTCTTGTTTGCTCTCGCTAGAAGCCGGCTCAAGATTAATCTCCGGCCTCTGTTTGCAAAAATCGAATTTTTTTTAGTAGACCAACTCCTCTTTTCGAGTTTTAAATAAAAAAAAAAACGAAATAACGAGTTTTCCAATTTATTAAAATTCTTTAATCATCATCTCCGGACTTACGCCAAAATTTTACGACATAAATTGAATTTTTAACACTCTGTCTCATATATAGCTAGAGGTTGGGCATTTTTATCATAAGTTGGTAGACATATAGGTAAAGCAAAATTTTAGATGAACATAGAAATAGCACACTTATTTGTTCGCATTTTGTTACACGAGCAAGAATGTATAATTTGGTGAATGTGTCGAACATTTTTTCCACCACGTCTATTTGAAAACTGTTCTAAATTAATCGAACTCTTTAATATATTGTGAACAAGCTTTAAGTACTTATTTCACTTGTATTACTGTATTATGTTCATCGAAAGAAGGTTAAAGGTGCTTATTTGTACGAATTTTACTATACCACGTAGTATTTTTCAAAAGATGATACCACCCTTTGATAATACTATATGTTCCGTTGTCATCTTACCACTAGTGTATTCAAAACAAAACTCGAATATCAAGATGGATGTCGTAACATAACCTAAATTAGTAACGCCATTTTGGATTAATAGGTAGGTAGTTACTCGAGACTACATCTCCTATCTTTTATCTTCACGAAAACCTAAATTTGCGTTCTTCTTAAGGATATTCTCAACCTTCTCGAATGTAAACTACATGTATGTAAACGTACAAAACACGATTAATTTACGCAAACGTAGAGACCGAACGTGGAGACTACTGGAAAAGATCCAGTGGCATGACAAATGGTATTTATTGTTTCCAAACAAAGAGGAAACTCATTAACGTTTATCACTTTGTAAGTCGGTTCGAGAACAAAGTTTGGAATATTAGGAAACTTCGAAGGGATTACGTAGCGCGCTGTCAATGAACCACGTGTACTTCTTGCAAAATATAAATTAATGGCGTGGTGTGGTGATGTTTGTGGTAACAAACAATAGAAACGATTATTGAAGGAGAATAAACAAATGAAAATCGTTGTAGAAACCATGCAGCATCCGCTCCTTTTATACAATCATTGAATGTGAGAAAATGGAAAAGTAAGTAAGTTCAAAGGAAAATCCTTCCTATTGATACATAATTTCGTACCCATCTATTTCGATTTTATTGTGAGGTAGTTTGGCTCCTTTTTACGTTTTATTTTATTAAGTTACTCAATTTTATAGTTTTCGTTATTAAAATCAGCTCATAATAATGTATCAAATTCTACTGTTGAAAATTCTAAAACAGTCCGAAATAGTTCGAAACAAAAAATTTAAAATTCGTTGTTCAACGGTCGTTAAATTCGTTAGTGGTGCACTCTCACGTCTGTTTGGAGCAGATTTAAAGATCTATAAGATGTCCGAAGTGCAGACAATTCTACTCCGCGATTTAAATGGCTTCCTTGGCACTGGAAGATCATATATTTCGCTCTAAGAGCCCTCCAAAGCCGTAAATTAGAACAGGGTTTGTTCAGAGAAGAACCGAGATTGGGTAAAATATAAGGCCGTTTGGCAGAAATTGTTTTGAAGGAAACGTGGCAACTCAAAAAAATATGTTCTCCTAGTAATAAATTATTCTTTGTATATTCTTACCTTACTGATTTTGGATAAGCCGACTGTATCTATATTAAATTAAAATCTTGTATTTTCATAACTAACTTCTTTCTTCTGGAAAACTAGGAAAAGCTGTTTTTCATCTCATTTAGCCAATGTCAAATATAAAATTTGATTATACCTACAAAAGTTTTGATTCAATATTTCGAAATCCAAATCATTAAAAACGTAAACAGAACTCAAAAAAATATTCTTCCAAAAAAAAAAAAGTAATCAACAAAACTGGGATACGTTAAAGGTTCATGGAGAATAATTCTAAAATTTTTAATTTCAAAATAAAGTACAGCATTAGATACTACATTTTTTTCATAGATATAACATTTCAAAATATGCTGATTTTCATCTATTATAACTTACTACTCTGATTTTAATATTTGCATAGGATTGATTGTCCATATGGAATTTTAATTCTCCGAAAACATTTAACATGAAGAAAAAAAATTTGTTATTCAGAAACAAACTTACCTTCACAATTTAAAAAAAAAATCACAAATCACCAATAGGTTCCACATAATAACGGAATCAATTAAAAACTTAAACTGCCTATCAATTTTTGAACTATTGTTCAGTTAAATTTAAGAAAACTAAATTGATGAAACAGTAATTTTGTCTTTTATCATGTTTTCGGATATTTGTAGGGCAGACTGTTCTTTTACTTGCTGAAAATGTACTTTATTATTACCTAAAGGGACCGAATACTGACGCAAGAATATCATATTTCGAAATAGAAAATTTCAGCATTCATTTTCATTATCAGAAAAAATAAGGTACCTTTACGATTTCGCAAATAATTAAAAAGAATTTACATAAAATCTTTACATAAAAAAAACCGTAACAAGAAGTTGTAATTATTTTTGGGAAGTCGCGAAAATGGATGGGTCTTCTACTTGCAATTATTATTTTTGACAACATGAACGCTGTCGATTATCTAATTGTATTAATAAGTAACATTTCACATCTAATCAAGTAATTAATTAGCATTTACGACATGGGCACATGTTAATGATACGAACATATTCTCTAATAAAGGTTATGCTTGTCGAAAACTTGGTTTAGGTCAGCTTGTGGCGCAAGTCCTATCAAAATAATCCAAGTTCGTTTTCTTCATGATTAGAGTCCACAAACGGCGAATACACAATATCATCATTTGTGGGATGGACGAACGGCTGTTATTGGGCTTAATATCGGAACGCCAACTTAATCCATAATCTTACATGCTTTGCATCTGGTCTCATAAATAATCATGAGCATTTGCATATCTCTATGACCGCAATTTACAGGACCCGCCACGACAGCCAGCGCGTTTCTCAGCAAGCAGCAGCAGCAGGGTGAAGGCGGCTCGTAGTTGGCATAACACCACGTGCACCGATGGCTTAGGGCGCCGCCTCCGTGGTCGTAGTCTCGTAGAGACCGCTCCTTGAATATTTAATTTTTTGCCTCTAGCTGCAGCCGTTTATCTATATAAATTTTGGGCGGCCAAAACTGTGTGTTGCACACGATATGAAATGTGCCATCCGTTGCCACTGAAATTTTCATGGAATGGACGAACGGACGGACGGACCAAACCGCCCCCGCACACAAC
>NW_020442464.1:1738268-1787914 GCF_000699045.2 Agrilus planipennis
GAAAAAATGAAAAATTAGCTGAAAATCTCGTTTTTACTTGATAATATAATGATAATATTTATAATTGTCTGAAATAAATGCAATTTTAAAGTTTTAATTATTATTTAAATATATTAAAGTTTTACGCTCATTATTAATAACGATTGAAACTAAATATTTTTTTGTTTCGAAGTTGAAATTAAGGCATATTCACTGCCAAAAGTCAGTTAAAAATTTTCCATATTATTCGTTATTTCTTATTTTATTCAAAGTTTTTGGTCAAATTCCAAATTTTCTCTCGAACCGTATCCTTTCTTTTAGTATAGATAGTATTTATTTATCTCATGATATGCTGCAAAACCTAATTAATCACGAATTTCTAATCTTATGTACTCTCGTCTCCGATTGTATCTCCCAAACATCCTTAAAGGTTCCATAGATGAAAACATTATTGGTAATGGATATATTGCAAACTTCAGAAGATTTCTGTAGTAACACCTTGTAAACAGAAAAAGTTAATATTTCGGTATGTATCAAATGATATTCCGTTTGAAGTATGCATATGTATGTAAAATTCACGATTTTGTAAATACGAACGGATAAAATTACCGCATGGGTAAGCGCTCTGATGTTTTGCCATCTGGCTACAAAACCCAAAAAAGTGTTTGATTAATTATGCTAGCAGAATATGTTTGTTCTACTTGTCACTGCTCCAATACACATACATTCGTTTAGTTAGTTCTAGCTCAAAATGGTAAAAATAAAAATGAAATTAACATACCCAAGCACCTTAACTAAAAACCAAATGTCAATTCTTGTCGTACCTGAAACAAAGAAAAATATTTTATTAAAAACTACAAAACATACGTATATTTATTAAGTTCTTGGTTAGAAATTTACCGAAAAATATACCCAATAGATGGCGACTGTCTGTACTTAGACATTATACAAAATATATTGTAGCACATAACGAAGACAGTAAGTATATGCCTAAAAATGAACTTCTTTCTATTTCCATCTGTTTATCATAAATAATAAACATTTTAATTTTTGTAATAATCCATATTTCACTTATTGTTTTCTTTATTATGTTCTAAAAATTCAATAACTTTTCCCATTTATTGGTATATATAATATCAGTAAAGCTGCCTATGAGGGCTTGTACATATTGTAATGTTCGTGGGTTTAACAAAATTAAATTCTAGGACTGATAACGACAAAAACTATTTATTTACACTAATGTTGATATATCACTATTCACTGCGCTATTTATTTCACTGCTATCACTGTCAATTTATTTCTAGATTCACTTCTGCAACGGTCAATTTATTTCTTCTGCCTCGGCGATCGTCTCTTCCTTTAAATACTCTTTTGTTTACTTTCGGGAGCCTTCTCGAAACATCCGAAGGGTTTCTTTTTTCTTTGAACTGTTTAACTGCTTTCCCAGAACATAGGTATGACACACACATTTACAAATACGGCGCACATGAAGAAAGGCGCCCGCGGCTAGTCGGCGAATCGATAAGCCGCTCACGCACACGTGTGCCCGATCGCACACAAACACACTCGTGCTCGCTACAATATAGATAACAGTTCTGACTCTATTTACGCTGCTGCAGTTTACACCATTTCGATAATATTCGATTATTAATAGACAGTTTTATAACACCCATGGCGTTGGAAACATCGTAGCTGCCCGTTTATTGCTGAAGCATGCAATTTGATAATGGTAAGAGATCATGTAGACGCCCGATGCAACCGTAAAACAACGACAGGGTGTCTGGTTGTAGGGGTGTTTTAATAACACTTTGTCGCGCAACGTTAAATGCAAAAATTCATTGCCTCATTGTCTCCTTTATCGCTGGCAACGAGGTGTCTGCTTATTATTAAATTCGCTGCAGCGTGCTGCACAATCGCAGCCAGCGGTAGGGCATGGCAACACGTGGAGAGCCTGAAAGATGGTCAAGCTTCAAGGAAATTCGCGAAGGTGCTCGTTTAACGGCACCGTTAAACTTTTACGAGAGCGTACATACGTAATAAAAGAACTGTCACCGACATTTGTTTGTGAAATTGGAAGGAACAGAAAATGATTGATGTTATAATAATTATTGCCCTGTCGCAGAATCGCATAGCATTTTCATTTCATTTTTCCTTCATGTCACAACCTTTTATACATATCTACATCTAACGTTTTCCTTCGGATTTTAAAATAAACTTATCGACACATGGACGATAATGGAAACTTGATCGATCCAAGAATGGAAAAGCTGAAAGTTACTTTTTCCCAGAAAAAAAGATCACTGAATTACCTACCGAGATCTCTAATGTATCTACAGTTTCCAGACGTGGACATTAAGGAATACGGGGATGATGTAAGAAGCAGAATCAATTTCGTCTTTTTGACCAATAAAATGAGTTGTTCTCATATGATGTTTGTTCCTAGACGTCTTCCACTGTTCTGTTTTGAGAAGATATTAATTTAATCCTGGAGAGACAATAAATATAAATTGTAAATTTCCACGATACTGAGAATTTAAACAGTGCATTTACTTCCGTTTACGATCATTAACAACATTTGGCATTTTCGTGTGGGTAATCTTCAACAATATTTCAAAACCAGTACAGATATTTATTTATAAGAAGAACAGAGGGTTAATTTTATTAAGCACACACACGTTCGATAAATGGATGGGTGGAAAGGTTATATTGTTGCGTGTTTTCCGTCATCTTTCTAAATCGATTCTTCCTGGTTTCTATCGGATAACAGCACGGACAACAACCATCGAACACTGGCAGACTGTACGTATACACAGTTATACTTTCCGAGATAAATATCTCGGAAAAATTGTGTTGTGGAAGAGGCAAAAAGCGGCCGGTTTGTTTCTTGTAGTTTCACACCGGCTACGGACGAAACAAGCAAGCACGACACGGCCACAACCAGCCCCGAAAGCGGCAATAAATCAATAACGTAGCAGATAATAGACGCGTCTGTAATAAAGCTCCTTATTTTAATTTATTACGGCGATACGAGGCAAAGAGATAGAACCGCAGCAGCATCTTTTTACGAACCTGATAGGTTATTAATCTTGCCCACGGTCTATTTCCGACGTGGTGTTTCCAATAGTAATAAGTGCATACATTACTTTACCCTCTACGGACTTACGTACGTCGCGTTCCGAGCTTGCAGTCGTTGTAGAGGTAGTTCTGAATCTCATGAACCCTGACCTAGGGTTTTGCAGTGACAAAATTCCGCCAGTTCGTTATTTCCTACCATTTAAAAGTCACTCTTTATCAAAATTTATCCTGGTTCCATAGCAAGGCAAGTGGTTAATAACTGAGTAAATGTTTTTGTAATGAATAATACGTATGCGCATTTACCCTCTGCATACATCGCGTTTCGAGCTTGTAGTCGTTGTAGAGGTAGTTCTGAATCTCATGAACCCTGACCTTGGGTTTTGCAGTCACAAAATTCCGCCAGTTCGTTATTTCCTACCATTTAAAAGTCACTCTTTATCAAAATTTATCCTGGTTCCATAGCGAGACATGTGGTTAATAACTGAGTAAATGTTTTTGTAATGAATAATGTGTACGCGAATGTCACGGCTCATGAAATTTCGAACTAACTATACAATTGATGTGACGGACTCTGGTGCACGTGTGCCCGTTATCGCGCGACCAGTTATTTACATTTTATTGCGGAATCGTGGAGCAGAGAATATCGGTCCTGAAATGACCGGATTTCGCAATTTGTTCTCGCTTACACAATATTACATTTATAACTTTCCATTTTCCGCGATTTTATGCCCAAAATATCCCATCCTTTGCGGCGATAAAGACATTCAAATCACATCGAAAAACCCGATTGTCATATAATAAAAGGATAACCTATAAAAGGATTAACTGAACAGTGAATTTTTGTGGTAGACAATTTACACACGATAAGTGTAGATGAGAAAATTGATCTAACGAAACCCCTCACTTAAAAAAGAATAATTATCAATCCTTTTTATTCAAATGTCTGCCAATTTGGTTCTGTAAACTGTAGAAACCACATCATTCCTACAATTCCTAAAAGGAGACTGCAATATTCTCTGAAGTAATCCAGAGAAACTGCCTGCCCGCCAGCATTAGTAGCTGGTAGGGCTCAAACAACCAAAAAGTTAAGTTTCAGCAGTAACACAAAAGAAATCATTTAATCTCCAAAACCTCTTTGTCAAAGTGCTGAAGATCCTTCGTAAAACATGAATAAAATTATAAATTAAAGTATTCCATGAATACTACGGATGGACATTACAATGGGCGGTTGTAACACCCCCTTAAATAAATTTGGTTACAAACTGCCCATTGTATGAAATCGATAGTAGACGCATCATCTTTACTTTGATGTTTTAATAGGACCCCGATTTCAGAAATAATTATCATCAGAAGAGATAGCTGCACAAATTTCTGTTACAAACATGCCTCCGGTAGAGCCATGGATATCAGAACATCATTACAAACGTTTCTGTAGTGCAGAATATCCCGGTGAAATTCCAGATGAAAGTAGAACAGTGCATATCAGATACCTACCGTTTGATTTGTGGTAAAACCAAAGCAAATCAGTGTAGACCATCAAAGTTACGAAACTCACAATCAACGAGCAAGTTTTGTTGCCTTGATTTTGTGGCAACGACATAATGTTGCATCAGTGAGAGGTGGCTATGGCATTTCAGTGGAGATAGTGCAGGTGCACTCCATGCCGCAACTTGGAATCGCATAGTTAAGGGATGCCTTTGAGCGTGCAGTTTTCGAATTTTCAAACTCTAATGACCGAATGTAAGGTACTAACCCAGACGATGGCATTCTTGGCTCGAACGAAGAATTTTCGTGCTCGTAACAAAAGGATCACGAGGATGTCGATGTGGCAACGACAGCGCGAGATGTTAAACCGAGGCGGCGCACTCACCCACTCGTTCTATCTCAGGCCGCTTTAGCATGACGAAAAGTTTCTGTTTCGTAAACGCCATCTGTGCATAATTTTGCAGCGCTGATATGAAAAAGATTATGAAAATATGAGCGATTTTATAACGGCGACGGAGAAACACGAGAAAAACTATAAAATTAAAAGCCGAAAACAAAAAGCGATGTTTTACCACAAAGTAAAAACTGAAAAGCATGAATTGGATAATGTACATGGCGCAAACAAACAGAAAACTAATTATAAAGCTTCCGCTTTACGTAAAATTACCTCACGCTTAACTGCTGGATTCTCATTACTGGTAATTTTTTTATTTTAAAAGCAGCAGAAGCAGATTAAAGCTGGAGACATTACCTATTTAATATTTAAATAAGAAGTCAAAAAAGCTAATGTATCTACAGTTTCCAGACGTGGACATTAAGGAATACGGGGATGATGTAAGAAGCAGAATCAATTTCGTCTTTTTGACCAATAAAATGAGTTGTTCTCATATGATGTTTGTTCCTAGACGTCTTCCACTGTTCTGTTTTGAGAAGATATTAATTTAATCCTGGAGAGACAATAAATATAAATTGTAAATTTCCACGATACTGAGAATTTAAACAGTGCATTTACTTCCGTTTACGATCATTAACAACATTTGGCATTTTCGTGTGGGTAATCTTCAACAATATTTCAAAACCAGTACAGATATTTATTTATAAGAAGAACAGNAACTATATCTTAGACTTATTTTATATATATACCCAAGAAGACATTTTGAAGAGCAAGTGGGGGTAGCGTGCGTTTGTGACCAGTATAACTACTAGTAGTTTACAAAACAGTTTAGACATACCCTTTTTTTTTCGTATATCAACATCGATATTCTCAACAATTTATTTATGTACTACGCCAACAAATTCATCGCAAGAAAGAGGTTGTAAACACGTTTACGTGTCAGAAGATTTCGTGAAAAAAATCGGGAGTTATCTTTAATACATGAAGAAGAAAATTTGAGGTTAAACAAAATTCATTTGGAATTTCCCCAAATTTTTCAATTAGGGCTTTCCCTACCGGGTCCCAGGTGGGGAAAGCGATACATTTCCTATAGGGAACCGTTTGGGTATCCCATTTGGGACCCCATTTGAATTTGGGAAAATCCTATCGGGACCCAACTGGTTCCCAAAAATAAATTCTACTCGGGCGGTACAGCAAAATTCATTTTATATTTACTAATTGTATATACCTATCAGTCCCAGTGAGCTCGAAACTGTTAGCACCATTGTTTCGAGTGGTCGAAATTCACCTTTGTGAACAATACTAAAACGTAGTGTCACTGATGTCGGCCATTATGGTTTTTTAATAGATGTATAGTAATCAATGATTAAAATTTAAAGGAATTGTTTGTAAATAGGTATGCAACACATCGTGCACTTCAGCATAAGAAATTGCTGATACTAACTACGTAATACTACTTCGCCTTGTGCTAACAGCACTCATAATTTCATTTACATATAATATTAATAACAGTCGGAAGTGGATGAAATGAGTAGCCGCAACGTCGATAATAATGTGTACGTTGTAAACCGACTCCCGTGAGATATATTTAATGGAATTGTGGACAATTTCATTCCTCGCTTAAGTAAACAAAATTTGTTTATTGTGTAAATTGCAACTGCTGATGTACCGGAAGTAGTGCATTGGTAAGGGTAACCAATATCGGTTTAAATGGCAAATAAAATCTTTGCAACTGTGTTGTTGTTATTTAAATAGCATACCAACGTACGGACGAACGCAGTTCGTACTACCGCCATTGCAATAAACTTACAGTGTTTTGTTATGACTACTGAATAGGTCCACAAAATACCACATTTTAGTAACCCTTTCGGCTAAAATGTAAATACATTCACGTTCATAGAAAATGGCCACGAAATGCAACATATTACAATCCACAAACTGTTTACTTACTGGCCAAAATTCACTGATCTGATCTACTAACTTTATAGAGTGCAGAAAAACAGTTTTTTATTAGGGATTATCTTAGAAAAAATGAACCGATTTAATGTTTTCTTTAATGCCCGGTAGGTGTAAGCTATTAATTAGTAGGTACTAACTAGTTATAACAAAAATAATAAAATAAAAGTAATAATAAGTAATCGCTATTTTCTTCTGCGAAATGTTAGAGTTGTTTGTGGTGCCGCGTTCCGTGAGCGGGAGCGTCCGGATACAGCTCGAATGTCCAGCGAAAGATGCTTTACTATTTTAAATTCTTATTGTATTACTATGTCTGCTATTGTCTATGATTTTTATCAAAATCTGTTTCGATTAAAATAAATATTTCTTCGTGTCTCAACAAAAATTCCTTGGGGGCATTTTCAATGAACGAGACTGTACACAGACGTACTATTTGTTCGTTTTCTTTACTGTTTATGCATGGTTCTTCTAGTTTATAGTGAAACGCAAACGTGGTTCATTTATTATCCAGGGTCCAGTGAATATCGTCTTTTATCGTCCGTGAAATGTTACGTTTTATTACAGCGTCATAGATAAGGAGTCATAGGAAAAGAAAATGGAAGACAAACCATACTTATTACCGACACCCACGGAGACACAATTACAGCGCGGTTCTGAATAAAGCTGCTCCTAATCGGCCGATATTATTGTCTTTTCATGCCACACTTTTCAAAAAACATAGCAAGACTGACAATTTACAATATTATATTCATAGTAAACAACATACGTACAAAGTATGTAGCGCGTACGCCATTTCCGCATATTACAGAACCTTTGGCGCGAATCAAACATAAATCACCACTAATTACCTGTTATTTTAAACATTTTGTGCTGTATCGTAACAGGCCGATCTATCATTGCTCTTCTATAGCTTGGGATTGGCAAATACTTGTTTTATAATTCCCTATTACGATAGTTTTCCTTTTTTCCCATTCTAACTTCTGCAAACTACTACGTACAATAGTTGAACAGACACTCTAAAACTTTCAAACAATACGTAAATTCGTCTAAAGGTTTGCTCCCTAATTAAATCATTGCCAACGAGTTAGGTGTACTAGACTCCGGAAAATTATTCTTTGGGAATTACTTTACTAACGCTAATGGAAAAACAATTCCGAAAAACCACTCCACTTCCAAAACAGAGCTAGAGAACTCGTCGTATAGTAATAGGTAAGCGCGCGAGGGTGCTCGAAAGTTACCAAAATTCACCCTCTTAACTAACGGGGATGTTTGCCGTGAAGTGCAACGCGAACATCACGAACACACGGCAATTTCGACGGGGATGCAAATGCAGAAGTGGGTGAAATAATTTGTTGAAGCGGTACAACTACCACCAAACTACTGCATATACACATTGGCAAAAAAATAGTCACACTGAATTACATTCATTGTTACATATACGTGATTATTCCTTTTTAGGAAAAAATCATCAAATAGATAATATTTTGTTATTATCTTAAATATACTTTTAATGAAAACAGTTCATTATTAAATTATTTCTAACCTCAACAAAAGACCATAGCGGTAGTACCCCGAGCGCCTTAGTACTTTACTAACTACGATCATAGATGTCGCAGCGGTGCGGTGTACATATGCAGCAAGACGAATAATAACATCAGGGATCGCTGATGTGTCAAGGAAACTGCATAGTAAACTGCGAAAAGATATCAACAGTGACAAAAAACAGTTTCAAGTACGAGAAAGAAAAACAGTTGACACAGGGAGTGTACGCCACCCCGTCACGATGGGACAATAGCGCCAAGGGTTGGTTCTTTTTTTTTTTTTAGGGGAATGTTTGTGCTCGGACTCGTGAAGATGTGAGCGAGCGTGATGTTTTTCTTTGCGCTACTTCGGAGGAAACAAAACCGCACAAAAAAGTCCGACCTAGCTAACTCAACGTTTATGAAGAGGACGATTATCAAATAATGGACTCTTTGCCGTACACTTAATACACTCCGGAATTAATTTAGTTCCACAGGGACTGCAAGCCATGTACAATAAAAAAATTTCGTTTTTTCTTCATAACGTAGATTCTCAATCTTTACGTGCTAATTATTCAGTTCGTTTAATTCTAAATAAATAAAATTACATGATTTGTAAATCCTTTTTGTCTTTAGGTGTTTGGATTGATAAATGTGAAAGAATGCATTAACTGTAAGTGTTCAACGTTAACATAAATTCTGCTTTGGTTTGGAGTTTTAACTTTAAAAGAAAGTGGCACGTTTGAATTTCGAAGTGGACAATAAAAAAGATCAAATTCACGTTGGCCCCGTCTTGTTTTCGTAACATGAACGACAGGTTAAGTATCAAAGGATGTGGACGAGAACAAATTTTATTCCATTTGCGAAAGCTCGGTGCTCCAATAAAAGAACTGTTGCCGTTGCAAAAGCAATGTGAAAGAATCTCTTCTTCGCCTTGCCCCCCTCCCCAATCGTTCAAAGTTCTCCCCCCTCCCCTCCCCGTCCTGTTTCAACTCCTTCTTCTTCTTCTACTTTTCCTCCACTGCTACTTCTCTTGCTTTTTGTCGGGCATCTTTCTCGAACAAGTCTCTTTTTATTTTGGGAACATAAAAGTTCCACTACACAGTGTATAAAATCGTCGGAAAATCTATTGAAAGGCTTTGCGGCAAATAAAAGGTGACAGTGTGGCAAACCGACACAACCCCTATATTACGACAATCTGAAGCAATGCATTCCGAGCCGAACTGATTCCTGATGCCATCGACAACGTCTATATGTATTACTGCTTCCAGTGAAGTGCTAAATGGGATTTAGTCTTCATTGACAGAAAACAACATATTTCTAAACTTTATGTCAGAACAACACATACATACAGGCCTGACGCTGGAAGCTGGCGGAAATTTTAAAATGGCGTGGATGCGCGGTGGCAAAAGTAGGCAGTTTTAGGTATAAAGATTGCAGTCCTCTTTCTTCAGTGTTCCTATCAGGAGCGTAGATTAAATATTTAAAAATAGGGATCAGTGAGCAAGTAATAGACAGACAAACAGAAGAACTAATTGTTGATGTTGTTGACAGTGATAGAGATTCCCGTGATGAGAGTGATTGTGAAAACTAACTATAAAACAAAAGCAATAGGTTTATTTTTTTTTTTTGGTAAGTTATGTTTCTACATTATTTTCTAGTACGCTACTGTCCTGTCTGTATTAATACTATAATTTACGCCTACTGAAAGCTTATTTGTGTATCGGTTCCAAGTGACTTACCCAAATAGGTTATAAATGGGCAAGTACCTGCGCGATTGCTCGCCAGCTTCCTTCGTCAGACCTGTACATACATAACAACCACAGATGTAAAATATACATTCTGTTATAGAAAGATTGTGTCATAAAACTCACGTCGGAGCCTTGAGACGTGTTTAAGAAATGCTACGTTATAGAGAGTTGTTCATAATAAAGGATTACGTCATGATGAGTTTACGCTGTATTCAGAATGCAATTTCATTTTCCCCAAGACAACGTCACTGGTTTTTGCAAGACGAATTCAATGTCGAACTGCTGCTCCGCTTCAAAGTGTTTCATTTCTTCGTTTTTACTACTCCGTTGCCGTCTCTCTTGTTTGCAGCAACGTGAGCTTTAATTAATTCTTCCTCGCAGGATGTAATTTATTTTCATCCTTTTTTGCATTCACTTCAATCAAAGTGAACAAACTGAATTCCGTTAGGCTAAGCTGTCATTTTAATTACGGTGCACTTTAAATCTGGCGTTTCAAAAGAAACAACGACATTCGCTTAATCCTTTCTTCTCTTACTTTCGGCACTAAACTTCGGATAAGATGGAATTAGATTAAATATTGAAATTAGAGACAAGATTTGCTCCTCCGACGTTATGTTTAGATTCTGCAAACATGACAACTCTTTCTCAACGAAAAACCGAAAAACATTGACATCATCAGTCAAAATCGAAGTCACAATGGGATGACAACATTTTGGACATCGAAAGTATGTTGTTTAGTTATTGTAATTTTATTCTTTTATTGAATTTTATCGTTATATATATTCAAGAGTATCCTATCAACTGCTATTTCAGCTTCACTGCTCCACCAATTTCCTTAACAAGCCCATCCATGCTGGAACCATACATACGTGTAATGTTATATCATACAGTGGTTCCTTACTGTCCCCATCGTGGATTTGATTGACAATTCGTGCATATTTGCTTATAGATAATATGGTGCCTCCGTCCGAAAGTTTTGGAATTCCACGATTTTTACAAGCCAGTGATTTGGAAGTCGATTAATTTGAGAACTTTTCGACAGTTTTAAAATCAAACTGAGATTATTCTGGTAATTTTCATTAAATGAGTAGGGACCCTGGTCTCCCATTGGAAGGTAAATGTCACGGAATGAAAAGTTAGTCGCAGTAACAATTAGCTTTCGGCGTGTCAAATCGTCCAAAGAACACGTGGTTTAATTAAACACGGTTCAGCAACTCGAAAGTTCTTCTTCAATAAGAGTGTTTACCTTTCCCCAGTTCATCCCGTGTTTTTTACTGGGGACCGATCATCTACATAAAGCTTATTTTCGCCGCAAAAAGCTCTCGACAAATACAACACCGTAATGATCTCTCGAACCGATCCAACGAGTCAACTTTACAATCATTTCCTTCAGTCGATTAAAATAAAAAATAAAAAAATCGGTTGTCTGTAAAGTCGGTTTACTGACGACAGTTGAACGTGACAACGTCATAAGAAAATACTGATGGAATGGTTTCATTTTTCAAAAGAAAATTTTGTTTGATAGATATTTTGTATGGATATAGAGAAGGAGGTAAATGGAAATGTATTGTTGTATAGCAGCTGTCCACGCGGACGCATCGCTCACTCAAGTAGGAGAGGAGATGTCGAACGCTGCCGAACGCGGAGGCCGATTGTGCCTCTTTGTCGCTCGTTCCGCGCTCTCGCTTGCACTTCAAGCCTTAAATGGAACGCCTCAGAGCGAGGTAACGCCGCATGAGTCAAGTTTTTTCGTCCGTGCAGCCCCGGCTCCATCGAATTATAAGACGTTGTCACGTCAAAAGACAATTGCAAATTCAAGACATTCGGTAAAACTTTTACGTTTCTTTTCTAATTAACGGTTTTAAGCCTTATCGAAAACGAATCATTCTAAGGCAAATGCTCATTTTATTATTATTGAAGAAGTCTGATTTTGATGCTGATCTTATTCAAAATCTGTTTCCTCATGATATCTTATTATCAGCAACAATCATGGAATTTTAAATCATCCCGAAACACAAAAGAGAGAATGTTGTTCCAAAATCAATTAAGTGGCTCTCGAGTTTCTGAAAGACATACAAACGCCTCTTGGTAACACCAGATTAGGGTTGCTCATTTTAGTAACTAATTCGTGCATATTGAACTAAATGAACTTAACGTGAATTCTTTAATTTATAACACTCTTGAATCGTGTATGGTTTCAAAAAGCTATTTAGACCCTCCTCATTACACAATAATTTGCCTTTCATCTCGTCATAAACGGTGGAAGCGTCGGCAACCGGTAAACGTTGGAGAAGTAAGCGATATTTCTTTGTTAAGAATGCGCTATCGCCATTATAACCGAAACGATCCTAATTACAAAGATAAATTAGAAGCAGTATAATACAGAATCGGATCTTGTTAGCGAATTAGCGTAATTGCTCCTGCTGCGGCCAATTTACTGCAGAGGGAGGGATGAATTCGGACGCGTTCGCGTCACAGTCGCGATTATATAAATTTGATTTTAATTTTTCTCGTCATTTAAACAGCAACAATACGCCATTTTGGAAAAGTAAATTATTCTAGCACTTTGCGCAGATACAGAAAGACACTCAATACCATAAATTACACTTGACTTTTTAACTATAAGTAAGTATACTAGAAATAAATAAAAGTAATACAAAAATATTGGTATGCAAGGGAAAGAAAGAGTAAATATACGAGGGCGGTTCAATAAGTACCCGTGTTTGAAGACAGAGGACTTTCCTGAAGGAAATTGGTGTTGTCATCGTGTGCTGCCATCTATCAGACCACGCCAAAACGAATTTCAGACTGATTGATAGGTTAGTTTGGATTTGGCAGCCATTCGACTGAGACGTGTTTCGTTATTTTCGCTAAGATGGAAAAAGAGCAGTATCGTTCGGTAACTCGCTTTTGGTTTTTGGATGGGAAAAAATGCGAGGAGATGAAAACAAAGTTGGATACTGTTTATGGAGACGTTTTGCCATCTACGACCACAGTTAGATATTGCTTCAACGAATTTAAACGTGGGCAAAGATCCATTTTTGATAGGAGCGACCAGGAAGCCTGGCAAACGTTGTTACCGAGGAAATTATTTTACGGATTCTTTAGGAAACGGAAGAACGATCACTGGACAATACTACAGTGAGTTATTGGACCGTTTCGACAAAAAATTGAAGGAGTCACGGACGCATTTGACGAAAAAGAAGGTGCGTTTTCAACACGATAACGTACCGGCACATTCATCAGGAGTTGTTGCCGCCAAAATGCATGAATTACGTTAAGAATTTGCTGCCGCACACCCCGTACTCACTCGATTTGACTCCCTGCGACTTCATCTTCTCGGGCATGAACGGCTAGTTAGAGACATATCAAAAGCAGAAACAGGAATTAGGGGGGTAGAGATAGTATACCTACCCTAGATTACTATCCACCAATGTCTAAGAATATAGGTTGTTCTATCGTAGTTTCAAGGAAATGCAAAGATTAGCTCAGGATAGCAAAGAGTGGACGTGCGTGCCCAATCAGTTTTAGGACTGACGACCGTATGAGTCATGACCCATGAGATTCTAAACTACCTCTACTGCTAATGATTTTTTCTCGCTGCGGTGCTTAGTTCTGAACAAAAAGAAACAGGTTAATGAATTATAGACAATTATAATTAAACGGAAATGCGAACTAAGTAAGACCTTTAGTTAGAGCTGTGAACGTGAAGTAATTTAGTAGTGGAGTGTTAGTCCGCATTGTCAGTGTACCAGTACTTTACTGGTTAAATAATAATCATAGCAGCACTTCAAAGTGAAATATGTCCTCCATTTTGGAGACGTCACGAATTTATTATGTGGTGCATTACAGCAGTAATAGCTATAATAGTACATTCCGCGACGCGACTCCGAACTGCAAATTACACTTGAAGCACTGAATTTCAAATTGGACGATAATTCTCAAATCCTACAGGATTTACTGTCCGCGGAAACCTAACAACCTCGTAACAATGACTTAACATTTTATTAAACGAGGGGCCGCGATTTCCCATGTAGCGAAAACTTGAATTTAGAGTCCATTAAGGGACATTTTGATAACTCTCAAACATTACTCACACATTATTTTCCATCATAAAAGTAGACAATTATAATGCCAACGGCCCTTCCTTCTGCAGTTGTGAATGATGAATGTCTACTAATTTTGGGCAAAATCAAAGGCAAATATTGCTACTTTAAACTAAAATAATTCACGGGATTGCAATGACACAATTTTCCATGTTACTTGATGGAAATCATCACGAACATTAGTAAAACACTGAAATATTTAATTTCCTTGAGTATAGTAAAAAAAGACAACGCCATCGACGTGAATGTTGTTGTGAACATGTCCTTTTGTTCCTGAGTCATGTTGGACACTTTTCGGTAAGCTAATGGGAATTAAACATCCGAAAGGTGGAGGTACGTGTCCAACCAGTCTTAGGACTTAGTACGACCTTACGATGATGAGTGGTGTTGCTAACGATTAGATTTTATAAGAAGCCATTTGTTGTCGCTACCTATTTTATGGGATAGACTGTTGTATATGTATAAAATAATTCGAAGTGCTCTGTATTCTGTCGAAACTGGATCTCATCAGCGCGTCGCAAACAGCTCCGACAGAACACAGACCAACTTTTTTTACCTGCTGTCTTAACAGCGCGTTTTAAAAAATATCACAAATGGCGCGGTAAACGCCATCTGTAGTATGTTGCTACATTTTAGGATTACGTATGCTCCAACAAGGTCCATTTAAATATATGGATATCTACTTGCTGAAACGAATCCCGGCGTAGCTAACCTCAACGTGATAGGCACGTTACCATAATCGAATAAAATAATTCGAAGTGGTCTGTATTCTGTCGAAACTGCCAGACGCGGATCGCGATTTCGATCTTTTTGGATCTCATCAGCGCGTCGCAAGCAGCTCCGACAGAACACAGACCAACTTTTACCTGCTATCTTAACAGCGCGTTTAAGAAAATATCACAAATGGCGCGGTAAACGCCATCTGTAGTATGATGCTACATTTTAGGATTCGTTTCAGCAAGTAGATATCCATATATTTAAATGGACCTTGTTGGAGCATACGTAATTCTAAAATGTAGCATCATACTACAGATGGCGTTTACCGCGCCATTTGTGATATTTTCTGTTGTAAATGTGTTTTGCTTCGACCAAAGTTAGACAAATGGCGAGCAATATCTTCATTCGAGATGGATACACTTAGCGTGTAAGATGACAGCTATTTCATCTATTTCCGTGGACGTAGGACGCAACCAGTAGAAGACGGGCAATTTAAGGAGGAGCCATGCGATCTAGACAAAATAAGCCAATTTACTTAAAGCGACATTGTCGTACAAGAACGTGTCCCAAATAGATTATTCATCAACGTGATCCTGGGTGCTGTGCAAAAGGAAAGAGTCATTTATATAACGAGATGAAACGGGACGTACGGAACGTGATACACATAAAACTTATCGCCTGGCTCTGAGCGAACAAAGCCTACTATGTTAAACAGATACCGGTGAAACAACCTGACCTACACCTTCATCAACGGGCCTACTAAGTTTATTGTGAAATTTCTCATACGACAGAGTTGGAAAATTGAATTACGCTCTGATTCATTTTCGCCGGCCCTTTTCTCGAAAACTCAGGGTGTAAACAGGGCTACTAGCTGCCTTTCAGAAGAATTATTACCTATGGAGAGAGAGAGAGGGACTTCGTCAATGTTCGCTGACCCACGGGCCAATTAACCAAGACACTTAATTCGAATTTTAAGCAAAGCAAATTATTTTCAAAATAGGTTCACCCTCTTCTGCTTTGGTTAATCAACTAACCCACCTAAACTAATTTAGACCACTTTATTTACGTTAGTACAGCAATTTTTATAATCCAGAACATTTTCCACTGGATGGTGACGATCTGTTTACAGTGAATAAGGTAAGGAATTTTAATTTTTCTTCTACTCTTTGATTTGATCCTTTTGTTGTTCAATTTTGTTGTGTACCTATTACATGGATTCAGTTCAGAAAGTAGATTTTCATCAAGGTAAATAGACTTTGTTGAATATGCTGATTTCTACTTTTCATTTTTCGCATATTAATGACCTTGTTTCTTGAAGGTGTATAAAAAGGCAGAAAAGTAGTTACTAAGTAGCTTTCATACGAAACAGAAACAATGAACATTATTAACATGAAATATTCTCAATTGTTTACCCACTACACACTACCTCAAATTAAAGAGGAGAAATTGTATGTATATTTATATTCAGTATATAGTTACATTAGTTCGACGGATCTGTGACTAATAGTACGGTTTGTCGTTGTTGCTGTTGTCATCTCTCGTAGCTTGGTGGTCAAAGCATTGGCGCGTAAAGCCAAAGAGCACGGGTTCGATTCCCGGCGGGGGTTTGACAACAGCAACAATTTTTCCTCATTAATTTGAGGTAGTGTGTAGTGGATAAAAAATTGAGAATATTTCATATTAAAACTAACTCACTTCGGGAAGATATTTATACATTGTATGAACATTATTAACCCTCATTCATATGTATGGTATATCCGATATATATATATATATATATATGTATATATGTATGTATTTGTAACATGTTTGTTCCATACCTGGCCAAGTTAAGCTGGTTCGGAGATACTTCCTAAAGGAATTTCATAAATAAATTTCCCCGGTTTTGGAACATAACATACCGCAACATTGTAACAGTGAAACAGAGTTTGCATCATATGCTGAAATTCGAACATAACACACACACACACGCTTGTACATATACACAAGCACACAAACATAACTGGGTCGCGAATACAAACTGCATGTTTCGAATAATTATCAACTTCAGTCCGCAGAGAAATTAGCAATTACAAATTAATTGTAAATTATCGCCTCCTACGGGATAGCGTCAATGATTATGAAGTGCGTTCCCGACTCGAATAATAACAACGCAAAGGTCAGCTCGTCTAAAATGAATTATGCATGTATAGGTACCTACCTACGTGAGTGGAAATATATTTTGATCAAAAACAAACAAACAAAATTAAATATGAACGTCAACCCTTTTGGAGGATTAAAAAAAAAAAATTAATTAGCCAAAAAGTTTCATTTTAGTTGTACAGGATCCTCACGATTCACGCGTGCGTAAGAACATAGGTATATCCACTCTTTTTAATTACATATTTTTATAAAAATAATTATATTTATTATAAACTAAATTTTACCCGCGGCTTATTCGCTCGCGTTGATGATAGGTGTCAATGATCATCGACCACCACATAAAACTAATTTTTCTATCCCTCGGGAATAGCATTTTTTTTTCTGAATAAAAGGTACCCTATGTCCTTTAATGTACCCCTGAAAATGTGTCTACAAAATTTCATGATGATCGATTGATTAGTTAAGGAGTGAAAAGCAGACAAACAAACAAATATTCGCATTCATAATATTAGTTACGATACTTAAAGTAATTTCAAGCAGACGAAATCGCGGATAATAAAAAATGCGAAATGAATAGATAGAGTCTTTCCTAATGTCTCTCTTTTTGATGTAAGAATATTTAGATTTTACCTCTCAGAATTCTGTACCTGGAATTTCTGGTTGCGTTGCTGGTGTTGCTAACGAAACGGTGAGTTGTAAAACGAAATAACACCTGCTAATCCAATTTTCCGCGTCGCGTCGCCGTCGATGCCAAAGTTTCACTTAAAATCGGCACGGAAAGGGCCTGTGGTACAAGAGGCATAATCTCATTAGTACGAGAACTAACTTCTTGTAATTTTCCGAAGCATCTTCAGAGCACAGTAAACTGACTGGAAAGTAATTCTCTCGGGCTTTACAAACGTAAAATTTTGCACTTAATACCTAGAAAAGCGCATAAAAGGTTTAACAAACTCGTTCATAGAAATATGGTAATTTTAATCCTCGGAGTTACGACGAAAACTGCATCCAGATTAAGGAAATTAAAAATTAAGTTATTCATTTCTGCATTTTATACCGTTTTATCCTAGTCACTGCCCATAACTTTGCTCTAAAATTCTATTGTCCATTTCTTCTTTTATAAGAAGCCAATGTCGCGCTCGCAAGGATCTAAAGCAGCTTAAACCACTGCACTTTAGTGCAATAAAATAAACCGGCCAAACCAGATTTCAGGATAAACTCGATTATCCGAAGAGCAACTGGATGAACCAGTTTAGCCTAGTATAAACTGGTTTCTTCCGAACATGTTACCGTTCCGATTTCACGATAAACTCATTTGTTTAAGCCAAAATAATCCGAAGAATGAATCAGTTTAGGATTGTTGTCGGTCAAATCCGATTTCCGGATCAACTTCTGTATATAAAATTATAGGTACTATCCTGCAAGCAGTATGCTAGTTGTTTATAATTGAGTAAAGAATTCGCAGCATCGAGTATTCAAATGATTAAATTCAATTTAATTAATGAGGAGCGAATGCATATCGAAACCACAAAAAGATTTTTGAACTCTTGCATATGACGACTCTATTTTTCACTGTGGCATAGCTTTTCAGTTGACTGTTTGCTAATTTAAAAGCCGAAAGGTCTTTGGTTCCATTCAAAACTTTTTTAAACGGCCAACTGCATATGTCGCCGTTATTAGTTCTGAAACTTGCAGAAACGTACATCTAGTTGGCAGTGTTTAGTTGATATATGGATTCTTTTTTTTTTTTTTGAGTGCATCTTTTGTCATCCGTATCAACCGGGTGACTGGATTGCGCCATGTGTTTCGATATAGCTATACTTCTCCCCCTGCCATACCCGTTTTCAACTCCCACCGCCGTTTTCTACCCCTTCAACAGCGTCAATTAAAAGTTGAATGTGCTGCAAGTGGCTGTTGAATTCGTTCGATTTATTCACTAAGTTTAGATCTACCGCACACAGTGCAAAACGAATTTCAGTTCGGATTGTGCGAACGTACGCCATGTTTGTAGTTAATTAATTAACAAACTGAAATTTAAACAACCTCCATGTTATTATTACCGGTCGTGATGAAGAGACCGAGGACCAGGCACAACCGCGATAACAAAACCAACTGTCAGGAACAGTAACGCATCGACGATGATGAAAACTCGCATTTAAAACGAACGTTCTCTAATATATGTACGTATACCTTGTTAATTATAATAATTTGGAGCATTAAAGAATCCACAACTCATTTAAATTTAACGGAACTACGTATTCGAGATGGAGATCCGGAGCTATTTTAGTGAAGGTGAATGTATTCGTAAAGACGTTCGATTTAACGTTATAAAAATTAGGATTTTGTAGAATTCATCCGACTTAAAAGATATTACCGAAAGAAAACAGTAAAAAAAAGCATTTTTGCCTTGTAGATAAGATCAGTGTGACTGGGATAGCTGATAATACAAGATTCTGGACGTAATTTATTGTTTAATTATTTTTTTCAGGATAACGCTCAAGAACTGTACAACTAATGTAACGTTTCGTTTTTGACCGCCACCCTGGAAAAATCAATTGCCTATTTTAACTATGGTAAAAGTTTACAAAGAACAGGACGGTTTAAATATCTATCGATGTTCTTCAATCATCATTTATCCTTTATGTGTTTATTTACATTTACTTGTGACCTAGAGCAGTGGTTCTCAATTTTCCTTTTCTACGTAACCCTTTCTCACAGACTCTTCTTTGGCGGAAATGTCCTATCCTCCTATCTGGCATCTAGGTATCTTTCTTTCACAACAATAGCGGTACTAGTCCCTAATATAAAATATGTCATTAAAGTTTGCCCTTTTATTACTGGTTTGGTCATGTAAAACATGGTATTCGTCAGTCCTAAGACACACCACCACTCCTTCCTATCCTGAGCATTTCCTTAAAACTAGAACATCCTACATCCTTAACTATTTGTGAACAGCAATCTAATCTAGGTCTACCTTTACTCCTCCTAACTCCTATTTCTGCCTCTAATATGTCTCTGACTAGACCTTCATGCCTGAGAAGGTGTCCTACCAACCTATCTTGTCTATTTTTTTTTAACTTCCATGGAGTCCTCTGTTCTCCTGTTCTTTCTAATACCTCATCATTTCTAACCTTCTCTATCCACAGTATCCTCATCATTCGCCTGTAACACCACATTTCGAACGCTTCTAACCTATTCTTTTCCGCCGCTCCCACTGTCCATGTTTCGCACCCGTACAACGCCGTGCTTCAAACATACACCTTTAACAATCTTTTTCGAATTTCTAAATTAACCATTCGCGAGCATGGAAGTGACTTCTTTTTATTGAAGGCGATTCGATCCTGCACTATCCTCTGCTTTATATCCCTACTACTCGTTCAGTCCTGACTTATTTGACTTTCTAGATACCTAAAATCAGCCATTTCTTCTAATCATTCGTCTCCTATCTTTACATTCGCTTACGATTAAATACATAATGGTTCCAGAATTTAATAAATTTCTATTAGGATAAAAAACGGAACCCCTGTGACCCTTCCACAGAACACCATTTGGGTACCGCTGACTTAGAGTAAGAAGTCTAGCAGTTTTCAACCGTTCACCCTGATCGACAGTCAGATTTGTCGTGCTACTCTTTTTTTTTCACGAGATAGATTCCATAATCAACCCCAGTAGTATTTTCAAAACAAAAAAGCCAGATTTTTCAGATTGGCTGCGAGATAGGCCTACATCCCGATGTTTAACTAAACAAGCTTCCGAATTTGCCCTGGGTTTCTACCTTTAATTACATCCCGGCATCTATTCCAGGAACAATCAAGTAATAGGGTATTTCCAACCTCATTTAACTTTATCACAGTCATAAAGAAAAGTGGAAAACAGCGGTTCAGGAAATAGGCCTGAATTTATCGTTTCTTGGCTGTACAATACTAAAGCCAATTGTCTGTAATTTATTTTTGGTTCACTTTTCCCAAACGATACCTACTACACGTTAAATAAACGATTTCGTCCAATGCGGCACGCCATTAGAAACGAAGAAAAAAAAATTGAAATGAAAATTGGGATCCGTCAAATGGGCATACACCATCTGGTGGCTAAATTTATAACTCGAATGAGGGAAAAATTTACATAGGAACTGTGCACGCAAATTGTAAATTGTTTATTAAAATAATAAAACACACAAGTATTTTGAGGTTAAGAACCTACCTGCTGCAATACAACAAAGTTGCAATAATGTGTTTGCAACGTTCTTTTAAATCGGCTTTCCAGGTGCAAGTCATTGATATGATATTGCTTAAATCACCCAGAATCACTTCACCAATTATATAACGTGAATCACTTTTTAAATCTCATGTTTGTAAAAAGTAGGTAGTAAACTTGACCGAATTTGTTATTTGCGAATTTTATAATGTGATTGGCATTAAAAACACGCTCACCTTTAACAAAATTTCCTTTCCGAGGTTTTGTGTCAGCCCAATCACATATTGTGTCAATACTTATCATTTTATCGTAATTTAAAAACTTGGAAATTGCACGGTACACTATAGGAACTACGATAGATTTTCCCTAATCGGCGCCATGTTTTTAGGCTCCTCCCATTTGACGGATACCAATAGCATATAAAAAGTTAAAACTTACTTTCCACAACAAGAAGAAAATACGACCCATAAACTTATTAATAGGTATGTGCTCCACCGGTACAACCATTTTACCGATAAGTAATTTTTGTTTGTTTTTCGATTCTGTATGAGAATTTGTTTGGTCTCTCCAACTATAATCTCGATTTATTAATTTTTAATAATAGAACAGTATCATCACCGTTATTGCATATCTACCAAAAGGTTATCTCTGCGTATTTTTCAAATATGCACATTTTACATTCAAACATAAACAATTTGGTGAAAAATTTTTGAATGATTGTTAATAATCTATTTATGTATCTATAAAAATTAGTTCGAATTTGTTTGAATTTGAATTGTAATAATAATCTCTATCTTGGTCCAGGGCTTAAATAGTCCACACCAAAATAGGACACGCCTCTAAGTAAAACAGACCCCTTGGTCAATGCTATGCACCCTTCAGGTACCCAGAGAAAGTCCGGCGTGACGTAGTTGGGAACTCGGACTTTCCCAACATTTGGTACCTACCTGAAGGGTGTAATAAAGAGGCCCAAAGCTGTTTGTAACACAAAATTTGAAGTTATATACAAAATAAATACAAACTAAAAACATTATAAAAAAATATATACAAATATTGAACACATCGACACCGAACAGCTGTTGTTTCAGATAACTGATAGTGGGGAAAAATTGAGAATGAATTTTTAAATTAATATTTAATATAAACCACTAGGAATTTCAATGTGTTTTGAATAAATATATGTGTGTAAATTTGTCATATTAGTTTCCCGTTACCTTTCACGCCTCCCCTCCTCATGGTACGCCACCCGTATTATATAATACTTAAGATAAAATAGATTATCGAACGTTACTTATAACACATGTTTTTGTTTGGTTTATTACTGTGCTGTAGGTCTGATTATGTAAAACGAAATATAATTGGAGAAACTTCGCTATATATATAAGATAAACTGCAAGTGCACTTTCATTATTATCTTAGCAACTGCAGTGCATGTCATAATTAGCAGTGAGTTATAAATTATACAAATATATGTATGTTTTTCCTGAAATATATTTATACTTCCTTACACATTACCAGCGTTTGCATTAGAAAGCATGGTAAGTTATTTATCGTTATTTTTTTATATTAAATGTGCCAATTTCTGCGCGATATTGTAGGCGTTTGAGAAACACGATGTTGTACCCGATGTCGTTGATAAAGCACCCGCAAAGGTTCTGGAAATAACATATCCAACCGGTGCTAAGGTACAGGGGGGAAATATTTTAACTCCTACACAAGTAAAAGATCAACCGTCTGTGAAATGGCAAGCTGATAAAAATGAATATTATTTGCTTTGTATGACGGATCCCGATAATCTAAGTCGAAAAGAGCCAACACTGAGAGAATGGCACCATTGGCTAGTCGGAAACATTCCCGGCAATGATATTTCGAAAGGAGAAGTTTTAACCGAATTTCTCGGTTCTGGTCCTCGACCCGGAACTGGTTTACATCGTTACGTGTTTTTGCTCTACAAGCAACCAGGAAAATTGAACTTTACCGAGAAAAGAATAACAAACAGGTCTGCTGAAGGAAGAGAAAATTTTTCAAGTCGCAATTTTGCTAAAAAATACAATTTAGGTGATCCTGTTGCTGGAAACTTGTACCAAGCCGAATGGGATCAATATGTCCCCCTTTTATATAAACAACTTGGAGAATAACTTGATATAGGTACTTGTAAATTTCATTCACTTAAAAATGTTTAATATTTAATGAACTGTCTAGCAATATTTTTATATTTTGTATTGTGAATCCCAGCAAAGAATAAATACTAGAAGTGCTACTCTCCATTTCAACCCTCAGTTTGGGTAATATTAAATAAACTTCAAGGCAATTAAGGGTTAAAAAGTTTTTATTTTTAAAGAATCAACACCGACGTTTCGCCTCTATTTGGGTGCTTCATTAGTTATGGAATATTTTCTTACTTAACTAAAGAACCTACCTTGAAAAAGGCTGCCAAATAGAGGCGAAACGACAATGTTGGTAATTCAAAAATAGAAACTTTCCAACCTTTAACTACCTTGAACATTATTTAATATTACTAAAAGTGGTAGTTTTTATTTTTTTTTTGCATGAATTTGAGGTGTTATGCTACTTTAAAAATGTCTTTACTAGTTATAAAACTTGAAACGAAAAAGTTTTATTAACGAACATCAAGCGGCCCATAAAACAGAATACAATTAAATCGAAAAGGCAAAAATACTAGCATGTCATATTGTCCGCTCAATAAAAACGCGCTCACCTTCAACGAAATTTCCTTTCCGAGGCTTTGTGTCAGCCCAATCACATATTGTGTCAATACAATCATTTTATCGTAATTTAAAAACTTGGAAATTGCACGGTACACTATAGGAACTACGATAGATTTTCCCTAATCGGCGCCATGTTTTTAGGCTCCTCCCATTTGACGGATACCAATAGCATATAAAAAGTTAAAACTTACTTTCCACAACAAGAAGAAAATACGACCCATAAACTTATTAATAGGTATGTGCTCCACCGGTACAACCATTTTACCGATAAGTAATTTTTGTTTGTTTTTCGATTCTGTATGAGAATTTGTTTGGTCTCTCCAACTATAATCTCGATTTATTAATTTTTAATAATAGAACAGTATCATCACCGTTATTGCATATCTACCAAAAGGTTATCTCTGCGTATTTTTCAAATATGCACATTTTACATTCAAACATAAACAATTTGGTGAAAAATTTTTGAATGATTGTTAATAATCTATTTATGTATCTATAAAAATTAGTTCGAATTTGTTTGAATTTGAATTGTAATAATAATCTCTATCTTGGTCCAGGGCTTAAATAGTCCACACCAAAATAGGACACGCCTCTAAGTAAAACAGACCCCTTGGTCAATGCTATGCACCCTTCAGGTACCCAGAGAAAGTCCGGCGTGACGTAGTTGGGAACTCGGACTTTCCCAATATTTGGTACCTACCTGAAGGGTGTAATAAAGAGGCCCAAAGCTGTTTGTAACACAAAATTTGAAGTTATATACAAAATAAATACAAACTAAAAACATTATAAAAAATATATACAAATATTGAACACATCGACACCGAACAGCTGTTGTTTCAGATAACTGATAGTGGGGAAAAATTGAGAATGAATTTTTAAATTAATATTTAATATAAACCACTAGGAATTTCAATGTGTTTTGAATAAATATATGTGTGTAAATTTGTCATATTAGTTTCCCGTTACCTTTCACGCCTCCCCTCCTCATGGTACGCCACCCGTATTATATAATACTTAAGATAAAATAGATTATCGAACGTTACTTATAACACATGTTTTTGTTTGGTTTATTACTGTGCTGTAGGTCTGATTATGTAAAACGAAATATAATTGGAGAAACTTCGCTATATATATAAGATAAACTGCAAGTGCACTTTCATTATTATCTTAGCAACTGCAGTGCATGTCATAATTAGCAGTGAGTTATAAATTATACAAATATATGTATGTTTTTCCTGAAATATATTTATACTTCCTTACACATTACCAGCGTTTGCATTAGAAAGCATGGTAAGTTATTTATCGTTATTTTTTTATATTAAATGTGCCAATTTCTGCGCGATATTGTAGGCGTTTGAGAAACACGATGTTGTACCCGATGTCGTTGATAAAGCACCCGCAAAGGTTCTGGAAATAACATATCCAACCGGTGCTAAGGTACAGGGGGGAAATATTTTAACTCCTACACAAGTAAAAGATCAACCGTCTGTGAAATGGCAAGCTGATAAAAATGAATATTATTTGCTTTGTATGACGGATCCCGATAATCTAAGTCGAAAAGAGCCAACACTGAGAGAATGGCACCATTGGCTAGTCGGAAACATTCCCGGCAATGATATTTCGAAAGGAGAAGTTTTAACCGAATTTCTCGGTTCTGGTCCTCGACCCGGAACTGGTTTACATCGTTACGTGTTTTTGCTCTACAAGCAACCAGGAAAATTGAACTTTACCGAGAAAAGAATAACAAACAGGTCTGCTGAAGGAAGAGAAAATTTTTCAAGTCGCAATTTTGCTAAAAAATACAATTTAGGTGATCCTGTTGCTGGAAACTTGTACCAAGCCGAATGGGATCAATATGTCCCCCTTTTATATAAACAACTTGGAGAATAACTTGATATAGGTACTTGTAAATTTCATTCACTTAAAAATGTTTAATATTTAATGAACTGTCTAGCAATATTTTTATATTTTGTATTGTGAATCCCAGCAAAGAATAAATACTAGAAGTGCTACTCTCCATTTCAACCCTCAGTTTGGGTAATATTAAATAAACTTCAAGGCAATTAAGGGTTAAAAAGTTTTTATTTTTAAAGAATCAACACCGACGTTTCGCCTCTATTTGGGTGCTTCATTAGTTATGGAATATTTTCTTACTTAACTAAAGAACCTACCTTGAAAAAGGCTGCCAAATAGAGGCGAAACGACAATGTTGGTAATTCAAAAATAGAAACTTTCCAACCTTTAACTACCTTGAACATTATTTAATATTACTAAAAGTGGTAGTTTTTATTTTTTTTTTGCATGAATTTGAGGTGTTATGCTACTTTAAAAATGTCTTTACTAGTTATAAAACTTGAAACGAAAAAGTTTTATTAACGAACATCAAGCGGCCCATAAAACAGAATACAATTAAATCGAAAAGGCAAAAATACTAGCATGTCATATTGTCCGCTCAATAAGACAAAAATACAATGTAATTTATAACGAAGATTTAAGAGTAAAACTCGAATAAGTTGAATTAAGTTGAGAACGTGATCTACGGATCCAAAACATAAAATTTTACGAACTGTAAAATGTTTACGATGGCATTCGTCCACACTTAATTGAAAAGTTGCTTTATATGTGATGTTCCATAATATTTTCGTTCGGGAGGTCAACATAATTTAGATATAGCTTAACGCAACAAATATAACATTCGATGTTATCATAAACTAGAATGAAAAGTAGAGTAATTAATTTAATTTTTGAGGNTATTATCATCACCTAACGTAGATGTATTTGTATCATAAACTAGAATGAAAAGTAGAGTAATTAATTTAATTTTTGAGGAAATCTAAAAGGAGTTTTTTAAAACTTGATATACAAATATATTCCTAAATTTCATTTATACCTACTTAAGAGAATAAAGTTAAGGTAAGTTTGGTTCAATAATAGACTGTAAAGATCCTTGCAAATAAATAATTAACCCCTTTTATGCCCCTGAGACGTTTTCTATTGTAGTGGTCTAAATATAATCTGATAAAGGATTATCCAAATGCATACCTTTATGGAAAGATTCATTTAGGGAACGATAAAAAGTGTAAGATTTTCGCACTCTCAATAAAAAAGAAAGAGAACTGGTGATTATTTCGTCATTGATGAAAAGAATATAACTCTATTAAATATCCTCAAGCCGGCTCTTCAGTCATTAAAACATTAGTCTCTCAATATTCGCTTTAATGTTAGTCGTAATCAAATTTAACTTTACGATGACAACGATAATGACCAAGCGAAGTCGTAAACATGACTAACTGGTGGTTTAAATTAATAATTACGACTCCAAGGTATCGTGATATTGTTGTTGCTTTGTATGTAGTTGTTGACGTTGTTGTTACTATCCTGTATCTAACAATGAGTAGGAATGTTTCAAAAAATTTGTTGATTTGTTGTCTGTTTTGAAAGCAGACAATTACAAAATCGACTAAAGCCTACGAATTTCAAAATAAATTGCCAAAATCAGCCCATTTTGGTCTTGGTATCTGTAAGTAAGGTAAAGTAAGTTGAAGATCTAGATTTAATTGACCAAGATCAAAAAAGGAGAAGAATACCAGACTATACGAGACCAAAGGTCCTGCTGTTTTGGTCTTGGCATCTTTAAGCAAGATGAAGATCTAGATTTAATTGACCAAGATCAAAAAAGGAGAACAATACCAGACTATGCGAGACCAAAGGTCCTGCTGTTTTGGTCTTTGAATTTTTAAGCAACATGAAGATCTAGATTTAATTGACCAAGATCAAAAAAGCAACAAAACAATATCAGTCTGTGCGAGACCAAATAGGTAATTAACCACAATAAAATCAAAAAAACAATCTACTAATTAACCCTTTTTTTCACAGTATCTACATAAAATAAGTCATAAAAAAAAACCAAGACTGTACTATGTACATATAAAAAACATAACAAGAATCGAACTACTGTTTATTTCATAAATCGTATGAACCAGAACAAATCCTCTGTTTACCATAAAAAAATTGGTGTTCGAAGTGCACGAAGACGTAACCCATTGATAGACCACACACTCACACACACACATACGGACACATACCTATATACATATACGTGCATGGGACATCAATATTCATCTCGTGTTCATAATGTACCCTTTGTGCCTGTAAAAATAACGATCTAATACAGAAGCTCTTTTGAAATCATGAGAGCACTTTTATGAAATGAATTACGATCTAGTAAATGTTAAGGGAAGCTAATAGACAGGAAGTTTAACGACGCGACACAACGTAAAAACACTAGTATAGTGTACGGATAATCATAAAAAGTGAATTATTTTTTCGTTCGTATACATCTATTTATAGATATGCAAAACCACAAAACATTCCTTTATGATCTTTGGAATATAATAGATGGTAAAATTTAATTGCTCATTCATATTACGATATGAATTTAGATTTTCAGATTTAACTACGGTATGAACTAGGGTACTAACGTTTTGTTTTGTTACAAAGATCTATTATTATCATCACCTAACGTAGATGTATTTGTATCTGTATACTGTCTTGAATAGTGGACCAAATTAATTCTTTTCATATTATTTATATTACTTAACTGGACCGCTCAAAGTAGATCTACGCACCCCTTCGGAAACTGCACCACTCCCTTCTAAGTCTACAATTAACCCACCTAATTCTAACCTAAAGATTATTTGACAGGTCTATCGATATTTTCGGTCAATAGCTTCAGCCAGAAGGTTAACGACAAGCATATTTCTACGAAGAACCTTTAAAAATTAGGTGATTGAACATTTACGGAACACCCCCCTCGTTTCATCACAAGTTGCCACTGCCCATGATTAAATGTAACTAGGATGTTTTGAGCAAAATTATTGAGTTAGACATCGAGAACGTCTAGTATCTTCACAAAACAACTAAATAATTAAAAAATAGACTTCTTTAATTACTTTTATGATTAAATAAACGGTTTAAGATTCGCTCACATCACTAGATATAAATTTCAGTTCATATATCAGAGGATCGAACCCGTCGTTTTTGTCAATCACTCTGGCGCCTGTCTATCTTTCACACCACTCCCTCTGCCCTATATTCGTCACACCCCGAAGGATTATTCATCCGTACCACGCGAGCAAAAATTTAATGGAATACATGGTCCCTTTGCCTCCCTTTCCGTCCCTCGGCGACGGCGGTTGCTCACTACCGCCCCGTGGCAGTTGTGACACGAAAACAACAGAGAAAAAAAAAAAAGAAATTGCTCTTCACAATTTCAGCGAATCGCTTTTTGTTAATTAGAAAATAGGTCGCGTTTTCCTACATAGGTGTCACTCACTAATAAAGTGCACGGCACTTAGCTGATGTAATGAACGTCAAAGTTCATTCATTATTGCGAGTCAAATGCAATTAAAATTAATAATGACAGCTACAGTGCAGGGGTGCGCCCTACACAACACTAAACTCTAAGCGAATTTAAATTAGCATAAAGGAATAAGGTAAGGGATCGTACCCATACTATGTGACCCATTTTTTACGAATTTTTACCCCCCTCGGTTACCATCCGTAGTACATACCATGACCTCCTCCCTTTCTCCTCTAGGTTTCACGTAGTAATTCATAAATACGTATTCAAACAATTTTTTGAATTTGAATTTGATTTCTTTTTCGGTCAATTTCTTGTGTGCATTTCGATTTTATTAGAGTGATTGATAAAAATTTCATCTATATTTCGGTTATTCGATTATAGTAACGTGCCTATCACGCCGGGATTCGTTTCAGCAAGTAGATATTTATACAAATGGACCTTGTTGGAGCATACGTAATCCTAAAATGTAGCATCGTACTACAGATGGCGTTTACCGCACCATTCGCAGTATTTTCTAAAACGCACTATTAGGGCAGAAGGTAAAAGTTGGTCTGTGTTCTGTCGGAACTGTTTGCGACGCGCTGATGAGATCCAAAAAGATCGAAATCGCGATCCGCGTCTGGCAGTTTCGACAGAATACAGACCACTTCGAATTATTTTATTATATAATTTCGGTTGAACTGAAAGCGTTTTGGGAGTTGTTGTGCCCGCTACGGTAGAATGGCAACTGAAAATCGGTACTGTTCCGTGCTAATAATAAAGAAAAGCGCCGTTTGGATCCGTACCAAGTTGTGTTTTCAACAGCCAACTTAATCATCTCAACTACTGCCAGTGCAGTGAGCGGCCCATAAATGAAGAAGACGTCATGTGGAACGAAATCTCGTCGCAGTAAGAAACTCTGCGAATTGCAAATTTTGATAGTCGATCCAGACGGTTCTTGTTCGTCTAAAATGCAATTAAGGTTGCAATTACGAGCCAGAATTATGAACAGAAACGGCACGGAACACGCCACGGCGTCGTCGCCTTCGGGAGATGGATGCAAGAGAGATACGACGCCTTCCCTTTCGCGCACTGCTGCTACTACCACCATGCTTCAGATAGTTCAGTGGCTATGACAAAACATCGTTCCCCCAACGCCCAACATAATTAAACTCGTTGATAAATAACTTTGCCATCGTCGCCCAGTTCTAGCCACCGTTTATTTACTGGACAAATACCAAACAGAACACGACAGCCAACTTACAGACTAACCAAACTTTCAAATGTAGCATTAAAATCCTTTTTCGTACAATTGCACATCTTTGGAAATGCTATCATTCCTAATATCATTAATTAATAAACGGATACAACAGAAGGTACACTCTATTTTTTAGGGTTATAATGATAAGCAGTATGTTTAAATGCGAGTTGAAGCTTGAGCAAAAAGAGGAATAGAATCAGACGCGATTCATTAATAACAGAAACAGAATCGATATGTCTTATGCTTTAAGTAACAAATAGCCAGTTTAATTTTACGGGAACTATCGACTGGATGAGTAACATGCATCCTACTTTCTGTTTTCACAATAATTACCACATCTTTTATGCCTGATGATAATAAAAAGTTCAAACTAGAATAAGACCCGTGGGAAAAATTTCCATTGAAGTTCAATGGGAATCAATGGTAAATTTGTAAATTCCATTCAAAACCATTTGGCATAAATGGAAAAATAATTGTTTCCATTTACAATATAATATACTATTAGCCTTTTTCGATACAGTTTTTGCTTGCCCAGGTGCAAGAGTAGTGATATTGCCAATTAGGTGGTGGAAAATCAATAATCTAGTTTTACCTATGCGTGCATGTTGGGGGTACGTGAGGGACCACCACGGCAGTAGAGTGAGAGACAAGCAAGGTAGTAAGATGTTTGATTAAAACGGTATATTTCATTTAGACGTTGAGCATTTTTGCTCAAAAAAGACGGAAGACGTATTTATGGTGATTACACGAAGACGTATGTATTTTGGAAGACGCGATACATTGAATATTGTATATAAGTTGTATATATTTAGTTCCTGTTTGTTACTCGTTTTGCTGTTTGCTGTTTATATTCATTATTATGTTTATTATATATGTATTCAACTACCCGGAGCCTTTTATTAAACAACCCCTAGACAAGTGAAAAAGCCTACATTAGAAGCATTGTTTGATGATTTTGAACCATGCCAGAATATAGAGGAGGCCGAAGTCATCTGTGAGAGTGATGTAGTTTTATCAGAAGCAAGTGAAAAAAAATCTAAACACAATGATGAAGAGCCAGACATCCAGGCACGTGCCTTGGTTCATGTACCTGAGGAACCAAATTCTCAACAAAATAATATGGATTATGGAAAAAGGCATGCTGATGAAGTTCCAACGGAACGCAATGGAATTTCCATTGAGTTCAGCAATGGAAATGCATTGAGTTCGGGAATGGGAATCCCATTGAGTTCGGGAATGGGAATCGCATTGGCAATTCTCCATTTATTACCATTAATTTTTATCAGTGGTAATTTAATGGTATTTCTTTAATGGAAATTGAATGGAAATTTTTCCTACGGGGAACCAGGTGAAAGTGGGGAATGTGAAGGGTTAGTTTGGTGACTCTTGAATTTTATAACAACATACGGAGACATGCTTCTCAGTACTATTCTTTCTAGTTTTTTTTACATTCCATGTACCCAAATGTGTCCTTTAAGGAATTACAACTCAATATTTCTTATCTTTACGTACATCGTGTAACCGCAGCAGATTCCAATTTAAAACTGCTGAAGTCTGATTGGGAAAATAGTTTTGAAGCTGTAGTCAATCTTAAATGCAGTTCGATAGCTTTGACCTTATTTCCTAGGCAAATTGACGGCAGTTGTGCCTTCTACGCTGATAGTATTTGATTAGGTACCTGTCGACACGATAAATTAAGACGGATTAAGATAAATTGATGAAATTCCAAACGTTGAAGGAAACGCGGCAACACTACCCTAGAGAACAAAGCTCTTTTAATTGGTAGACTGAACGGGAAATAGTTTCTCATAAATCGCTAAACATGTTCCGTGTATACTGCATCAACATACCTACCATAACGTTCAACCCATTTCGTGTAAATTGCCCGAGCAATACGTCAGAAAACCCATAACATGTTGTGTAGATAGTTTCATTTTATTGTTGTTAAGAAGCAGCATGAGGCGCTCCCTTTGATCCTGATGAAAAGTATTCTTTATTATGATACAAAGTTTTACTCATACAAACGCGGCTATTACATTTTACTACAGTAAAATCGGGTTATATTACTGTTTTTACAATTTACATACTGTCAATGTTTGTCATAAAATTCCAGAACAACAACCCATGTACCTATTTTTGATTCCGTATTACTTGTTCTGCAGGATGTACTAATCATCATCACTTAGTTTTGCTTCCAATATGTCTCTGACTAGCTCTTCATGCCTGAGAAGGTGTCCTACCAACCTATCTCGCCTATTTCTTATTGTCTTTCATAGAGTCCTCTATTCTTCGGTTTATTTCTAACCTTCTATATCCACGGTATCCTCATCATTCGTCTGTAACACCATATTTCTAACGCTAACATTTCTTTTTTGATCGCGCTCACAGTTCATCCTCAAAACTCCTCTTTACATTCACCTTTAACATTTTTTTTTTTGAATTTATAAATTAATCGTTAGCGATCATAGAAGTGAATTTTTTTATTCAAGGCGACTCGACCCTGCGCTATCCTCTGCTTTATATCCCTACTAGTCCTTCCGTCCTGACTTATCTGACTTCCTAACTACCGAAAATCAGCCACTTCTTCTAATTTTCCGTCTCCTATCTTTATATTAACTCTTTACCTACTTTTTCTTCCCTTGCATACCAGTATTTTTATTTGACTTTTACTTATTTTCATACAATACAGTTTGGTTAATACCGGTTCCATTTTATTTAAAGCTATCTTTCACACCTCCCTGCTAGATGCTAATACTGCTATATCATCTGCAAATCTGAGCATACTAATGTTTTGCTCCTGTATATCTATCCCTACAGTTGTACTGTCTTTAATGATGTTGATCGCGTCTTCGATTAAAAAGTAGCGGTGACAGGGTGTATCCCTGTCCGACTCCCTTCCAAATATTTACTTCTCTACGTTGCAGCCCTAGCTCTATAACTGCCTGTTGCTCTTTATACAAACTAATTATCATTCTTCTATCTCTGTAACTCATCCCTTACAAACTCATCTTCTCTCATTTAATATTGTCAAAAGCTTTTTCTAAATCTATCTTATAATAATCAGTACCACCTAAAACTAGTATATTTGATCAGTAAAATAGTGAAAAATTGTTAAATAGGTGAAGAGAGGGCTGTTTTGTTATTCGGTCACAAATCAAAACTGCCTTAATGACACAGTTGAGGATTTGTCGAGGATAAGTTAATTACTTCTGCTTCCGCGATATCGAACTATCTTAACTATCAGTCCAGCAGGGTAACATTATTTAATCCGCTTTACACTGTTGGGGTTTCAGCAGCGAGTTGCCACCAGAGCTACCACCATCGCCGCCGCTGCCGCGGACACGACCGTGTTCCAAACCACCCTCTCCGCCCCCGCGGGCGTTCGCCGCCATAGAGGGCCGTCGACCTAAGCGCGGGCTTCGCTACTTCAACAGATTTAATCCGAGGTTTTGCGATGTTCGGCGCTGGACATAATGCTATTGTCGTAGTTTCGTTTGTGTTCTACTGTCTCTCCTATCATTCCCTTAATTACTGCCAGATCAATTAACTTTTTGCGGGACCGTATCCCCTCGTACAACAGTAGATACATACATACATACATACATACATAGTCACCCTTCTAGCGGATATACCTACTATCTCTTTCTTACTAATTTCACTTTTTCTCAAAACATCGATAATTGCTAGACCTTCCGGATAAGATAATAAAAACTGGGACAAGAAGTTGCTAAAAAGGTAATTCTCTTAACCAGGTAAAAACATAGTGATAAAAAATATGTACGTCGCAGGATAATTCCAATCGTAGTCCTTATATTGTATTTTTTCGAAATATTGAATATAAATAGTTCTGTTCACTTTCTTTCAAAACTAAATAGAATCAAACTTTATTAATATTTTCCGAAATAAATTAATAACGAAGTAATTTTGTAAATATAAATTTTAACTATTTAAAAACTATTAGCAATGGAAAGAACAATAATAATGAACTTATTTGCGGATAATGTTAAGAGGAACAAGAAAGGAATTGAAAATAATATTAGGACCATTACAATGCGTAAGTTGAAATTTATGGAGACTATGGCACGAAGGGGAAAATATGAATTATTACGATTTATTATTCAGACGCAGCATTAAAGGGGAAATATTTCATGGTTGAAGAATTGAAGAGGGTGCATTTCTTCCAACAAATCATTCGAGGTATTTAATTGACCATTAGCCAACTTTTACGTTTCAGAAATAAGAAGTTATACATTAAAAAAATGATATTATTTATGAACATAGCGAATTAGGCCCAAATTGACTAAAGTGAGAGTAGTACATTGGTAGTTTGTTTTATAAAACCATCACCGCAAGAGTACAAAAATAATTGTGTTGTAACTAATGTTGCAAAATTGTATATTTATACTATTCTCTGTTTTATATCCCTACTACTCCTTCCGTCCTGACTTATCTGACTTCCTAGATACCTAAAAAAAAGACTCACACAGAACGCATTAATTTAAATCGAAGTAGACGGACGTGATGTTGTTATTGAAAATGCGATTCTCTATGGAGCAATCGTCAGGGTAAAATCGCGAAATGCCCATTTATTTATGCGAACAATAATTCAAGACGTAAAATGGTAATAAAGGCCACGACTAGGGCATGCAGTAATTCGCTTATTGCACTACATTAAAGAAAATGAACCTCGTCAAATGCTGAAACTCGCAGTACTAGACGTTTTAATAGAGCACAAGAATTTTAAAAAGCTTTCGGCAATAAAAACAACGACTACTCCCACCAGTCGTTCGAATTACTGTTTTGCCATCAAGTAGGTGTAGCGTTACGAATTTATGCGCTTTTGAATAATATTACTGCTACCGGATAAAACCGTCACCATCGTCAACGTCTCGACGCCTGAAAACATGCCGATGCGATTGTAAAAAAATTCGATTGCAAAAATTTTTTAATAGCACGTTTATGGCGCACCAAGGGTTAATTTCGAGTACGGCAGTGCCAGTCCATTCATATATTTAATTAATTAGTGGAAAACAAACAAAATTTAGAAAGCCCGGTCTAATATGATGTAGAATACATAAATTGGTACTTTACAAACCACGCCATGCACTTGGATATTACATAAACCCTTTCTTTAGGTCACTACATTATCTAGACTGCGTCTATGGCGCGCTGATGAGACCCAAAAATATAAAATTTTATAAAACCCTCGCTTTTACAATATTTAACGAAAAAATGCAGTTTTAGACCGGTTTTCTATAGTTGGGTAATAGTGATACACATAAAATTCCATATGGTAGAACATTATTATTATTAGTAGTAGTAAAAAGTTTGCGGCGGTAAAAAGACGAACCCCTTTTTTGTTGAAACTACTGAAACGAATAGAAATGCCTACTACGAGGAGGTTTCTAGATATTAAAAACAGTAAATGTTAGAATGAGAAAATGGAAACGGATTTACGACTACATTCGCTTATTAGTTTTCTAAATTTAAAAACTGTGTAAGTATCTTTCGCGATGTTAATAGCCACTGAAAAGATTAATTAAACTTTCAATGACATTGAACTCGGATCTTTCAACTTTTACGACTACAAACAGACATTTGAACTTTTCTTTAACTATTCCAGTTTGTGGCTTTTACAAAATCAATTACTTCTATTTACAAACGAACTCATAATGTCTTACAATTACTAAAGAACGTGATGTCAAATAAAATTCCCCTTTTTGCACGTATTGCATAATTTACAATAGTTAACATAATTACATGAATTAAT
Source organism: Agrilus planipennis (assembly GCF_000699045.2). Taxonomy (NCBI): domain Eukaryota; kingdom Metazoa; phylum Arthropoda; class Insecta; order Coleoptera; family Buprestidae; genus Agrilus; species Agrilus planipennis. Next base: position 1,774,689 of record NW_020442464.1, read on the forward strand.
GCATGACCAACACAAACATTATCTGATAACAGTGAATATTCAACAGTGATACAAGTGCCGCAAAATTGAGTACAAGCTGCATGTGTAATGCATGAAAAATCGTTGATTTGTTAGCTTAAAACTGGGAACATTCAAGACTTTTTGAACAAAATCTTTCTTTCATGAGAAATCACGCATTTGTCAGACTCTTATATTATCTAGAAATATAATGAAAATCACACCGAGGAGTAGAAATGATAACTACTTCCTTGTGGACAGTATCTATGCAATATGCAATATGTATCTTTTAATTTTTCTGCGGTTTATTTATTTATACTAGGAAATAATATATATTTTCCCGACAGAATAAGAATAATTAAATAACAGACTGACTTTCTCCGTTTATAGATTTTAGACGTGTAAGCAGCTTGTATTCACTATTACAGATTACAGGAAGTCCAAAGTATCTCCTGCTCTCCGTAGCACTTAGATTTATTTCAAACATTGGTGAAATGGGAAGCACACTAAACTCAAACTAAATCCCAATTTTGTCCCGGTTATTTAATAAGAACTACAGCAGCATGACGTTTTGATTAATCATACACACATCTAGTACGTAAACAGGGACAGAAGAAGGGTGTTCGTGTTTGTTCGTCGGTGCGAGATTAGGGTGTTGGATAACGCGCGCCGCAAAGCCCCAATTCACCCTTAATTAATTACGATTTTAAAGCGAAATCTCTATTTTTTACTGACAAAATATCTCGCCGAAATTTCATGGCATATTCCGAATTGTTTCCGTCCCAGTAAATAAAATCTATTCAGAAAGTGTCACATTCACGTCGAAATTAATGACCAGGCTGCGTCGGGACGGCGTACGTATACACACATAGAGCGTCACAACGACGACGCCGCGTCGGGCGACTACACCACCGCTAACCGCGAAGCTTTAAAGGACCAAGTCCTGTTGCAAGCACATTTGCTCACTTCCGGTCCACAATAAATGTTAGTTAACAACGCACGTCGCGCGGCCAGGACAATGTGAAAATAAATACCTAGTAAATAGTTTGCTGAAGTGACAATGATACCTAATCAATAAACCATTATCGAGCTTTAAATCCTCAACCTCTATAAACGAACATTCCTTAAATGGAAGTCCTGCCATTCGGTAAACATTTGAGTAAAATAAAAAGAGAAATTCTAGTAATTAAATTAAAAAATAAAAAAAAAAACAAAACACTGAAAACTGTAACACAAAAAGAAATCCAAACGGAAAACGATGTGCCTTCTTATTTTCTACCAGCATAAAATTATATTTAATAATGTTCTTGCGTGACATTTGCCCATTTGCCCTGTTGAAAGTATTGTGTATCTATAGAACATCCTGTAGATTTATTTTCGGTGTGACGGTAACTTACAGGAGAACAATAGGAGACGTCAGGAATACAGTGAAGCCAGTAGATAGGCTATGACAGTTTGGCCTCAAAATCCCATGTATTTTCTTATGAAAGTTCATTTTCAACCGTTTTACCCTTTCCACTCGTAATCTGACGTCAGGGCCGTCAACCATCTTTGACAGCTGGCATTGTCAGCCATCTTTGACATCTGTCATCGCCCGCCATCTTTGACATCGGTCATTGCAGGCCATCTTTGACAGCTGTCATCGCCAGCCATCTTTGAGGATTATTTACGCTGCATGACGCCAAAACAATATATCCAACTTCAGTTGAAAAAATTTTGCATATATAGAACACCCTGTAGATTTAGTTTTAGAAGATTAGATTAGATTAGATTTAGATTAGTTAGGAGAACAATCGGAAGGGCGTCAGGGATACAGTGAGACCATCCGGATTATTTACGCTGCATGATGCCGAAACAATATATCCAACTTCAGTTGAAAGTATTTCGCGGAAATAATCAAGCTTAAAAAATCTCTAGAGAATTGTTCCGCACGTTTTGCCCACGCTACCAATCAAATCCTACCTATTTGGATTTTAATAATGTTAGCAGTGCCCGAGCTGAATATGAAAAATAAAAGAGAAATAAATCACGTTTCAAACTGTTGTTACTTGTTTACTTTTTCGTTTATTATTTTTCTTTGTTCGTTTGTTTTTTTGCCAGTTTCGCTACTTAATACCGACGATAGACGCAGAGGAAAATCTGTAAATATAATCTTTCCGGGACGCAACAAAAGCAAAATCAATATCAATTAATGTAATGTGCCAAAAGCAAATATTATTCTATTATGTGCCGCTTTTTTTTTTGCAGTTTCCCTTTAATTTTTCAGGAATATTAAGCAAATTCCAATAATCGATTTTTTCCGAGAAAGTAATACAAAAACATCGAAAGCAGACAAGCTGGGATAAGATGTTATTAAGTGCTATACTAACACAATTATTTCAGCATGTCATCGCACCGTCTAACCTCCTCTTCAATAAAGCCTCGTTGCCACAGTAACGACGCGTGACCGACCACGGCAGTAAACTTGCGCCGCAACGTCTGTCGTCGAACTTTGAACAAGACGTGCGTGAAACAAGTTTTGATTATAACTGTCTTTACTAACGATAAAGAGCATTAGTAGAAATGATAGAACAACTTACCAATGAAAATCTAAGCGATTTCTATGGTTTTCTTCGTGTAAACTTTCCCAATATCAGTTCTTTCTAGGGTAGGTAGGTTTGTAATAGAAAACGGTTCAGCGTGTAGCTATCTTCTCCGATAATACGACATTCTAGAATTACCCGACTACTACAACATTTAATTAAAAAACTGAATTGCATGTTTTATTTCATACGAAGTCGCTAGTCCCTTTTAGATTCTTGTTTTCCTGGTCTTCTCAGTTTTCACTGGTTAACTGGTTAACTTTGAGCAAGTGAAGACGGGCTAATGCCGAAGAACCTGACTCACATCTTTTAGGATATATGGAAACCAATTTTCTGTTCTTAAATTTTATAAAGCAATCAGTACTTTTTGCCCTGAGATATGATCAGTGATTATTAAATCAGTATTGTTAAGAAATCTGCGTACTATTCCGCATGTATCAAGGATTATTGATTTCTGTAGACTTATGTACGTAAACTTATGCAGTTTCAAATCGGCTAGGCTAGAGTGTAATGTCTTAGGTTTAAGCCCTATTGATGACAGTATTATTGGAATAATTCGAAATGTGTTCTGATTCCACATTTGTTTTATGTCATCAGCCGAAGGAATATATTTTTGAATTTTCTCAATATGTTTCTGTTTAAGATTTTCAGTGTTTGGTACAGGTAGGTTGTTTGTTTCTTTGATGGTCAATGTGACGTCAGGTCTGTTATGATTAACTGGTTTGTCTGTAATTATGTCTCTATCCCAATAAAGCTTGGTTGGCTAAGTGGTTTTCTAATACATTTTGTGGTTTGTATTTATAGTTCGGCTCTATCTGATCTATGAGTTTAAACTTTTTGGCTAACAGCGAGTGTATCTTATTTAGCAAGATTATTATGCTTGTTGATGAATTGTCGGCTGACTAAAAATGAGCAACCCCCAGTGATGTGGTCAATTGTTTCGCGAGATGTGTTGCATGCTCGGCATGTGTCCCATGAAATGAAGCTCTATGATTTCCACATTTCAATTTATAATTTTTCTTTCATAATTTTGTCCTCAGGATTAAAATCTTAATCATTAAGTTATAGTGATGTACCAGAGGTTGAAATGGCGCAGATTAAAATATGTATAGAATGGACTATGATCACTTTTTGCTCTACAATATGACCGCAAATTAATAATCTGTTTGTAATGTCGATTTTTAATATCAATTATTCCTCTTCTTCCTAACTGTCTTGATTGTTAACGTTTCAACAGCAGAGTGTATGTGGTGCATGTTGTATTTGATGCACTTAGTTCTAGTTAGCCTATTGAGTGATTCCAAATCAGTATCAGACCAACGAATTATCCCGAGGGAGTAAGTGGGTATTGATATAGCATATGTGTTAATAGCTTTGACTTTTTTTCTACCTGACAGAAGTGTTCTAAGTATTTTGGTTAGCCTAGTTGTGTATTTGTTAGTTAATTCTGATTTAATTTTAGTATGATTAGATTATTATTACTATTATTGCATTAATATAACAAAAACAATAATAAAGGAAGAGCTGTTAATACATGAGTTATTTATTGCTGCCGTCATAAATTTTCGTCTATGAAAATCCTTCGTAAAGAAAATAAATTAATGGAGAGCAAGCATCACTGACGTGACCTATAGTAATTCTTATAACTATACCCACTTGTATTGCTTTTCATGTCAATAAATACCGAAAATAAAAATCGAATAGGTAATTCGTACTGATGTTATTGTGTAGGTAGCTGCCCCATAAAACATGAAGTGCATTCAATACCATCAGCTGTATTTTATGAATCCAATTTTGCATGAAAGATAAGTGTTTGCTTAACCAGTAGTTACACGTCAATAAATTTCGACAAAAGAGCTATTATTGTTGTTCGAAATCATCCTATGTAGTGTTGGATAATGCCAGACGAGGGGATGGAGGAGGGTTTGTTATTATTCTTGTTATTTCAGTTGCAGTAGAGGTTGAAACCAATTAAATGCGCACAGTTTATACGTCTCAGTAAATACATTTTCCAAAATAAATAGCTCTCGACCTGAACTGTATTTTAATTGGACGAGTAAAATACCTTAACAAAACAAACAACTTTTTCCCTTAGTAAAATGCAATGGGTTTGGTCTTTCAAACGGCATAATTTTGCTGTGAAAGGTAATTTCTGATTTGCATTATAAACAGAACAACAAGACGATGAAGATGAAGAGAACTTACAATTAGTAATAATACATTATCATATTTACATTTTCCAATATCTCTTGTAGCATTTTCAAATTGCGATTATTATCAGTATTTTAGCATTTAGGAATCGTCAACAGCTCAACATAGACCCACCAAGTCTCTATTCCGAAAAGTATTTCGTCAGTTGGACACAAACCTCCTTCTCCCTTGTTTCCTGTCCTGAGTAAATTTTTACATTTCCCTAAAACTAGAATAACCCACATCCTTAACTATTTGCGAACAGGCGACTCGACCCTGCGCTATCCTCTGCTTTATATCCCTACTACTCCTTCCGTTCTGCCTTATTTGACTTCCTAGATACCTAAAATCAGTGACTTCTTCTGATTTTTCGTCTCATATCTTTATATTTGCTTTTTCTATACTTTTTCTTCCCTTGCTTACCAGTATTTTTGTTTTACTTTTATTGATTTACAGTACTGTTTTGCCAATACCGCTTCCATTTTATCTAAAGATATCTCTAACTCCTCCTTGCTAGACGCTAATACTGCCATAACATCTGCAAACCTATGCATACTAATCTTTTGCCCCTGTATATCTATCCCTACAGTTGTACAGGTCTGACGCTGGAAGCTGGCGGAAACTTTAAAATGGCGTGGATGCGCGGTGGCAAAAGTAGGCAGTTTTAGGTATAACGATTGCAGCCCTCTTTCTTCAGTATTCCTATCAAGGGCGTAGATTAAATATTTAAAAATAGGGATCAGTGAGCAAGTAATAGACAGACAAACGGAAGAACTAATTGTTGATGTTGTTGACAGTGATAGAGATTCCCATGATGGCAGTGAATGTGAAAACTAAGTATAAAACAAAAGCAATAGGTTTATTTTTTCTTTTTGGTAAGTTATGTTTTTACATTATTTTCCAGTACGCTACTGTCCTGTCTGTATTAATACTATAATTTACGGCTACTGAATGCTTACTTGTGTATCGTTTCCAAGTGACTTACCCAAATAAGTCAGAAATGGGCAAGTACCTGCGCGACCGCTCGCCAGCTTCCTTCGTCCGACCTGTACTGTCTTTAATGATGTTGATCGCGTCTTCGATGTACAGATTAAAAATAGCAGAGAGTATTTCTTAGGTACTACAATTTCACCCCCTTTTCCCCTTGTATAAATTGACGATTGTCGGTTAATGTGTAGTAAAGCGATCAAACTCGATGATTAATCGATGACAGTAAAGACCTATTAAACATCAAATTTCAATTCCTTCCTTATAAAAATCGTTATCGCAAGGACGATGTTCAAGAGACCGATTCATCATCATTCAAAAAGTAAAGTGCTAATATAATAAATGCTTTCTTAGTTCACTCAATCTCACTAGAGGGTATACACGAAGGCGGCTGAGGAAATAGAAACCTAAATGCGAGCTTTTTACTACATAATACATTTTGCATTGCTGCTACTTTCATATACGAAGCATATGAAAAATGTCTTTCATACAAGCATTAAATGATGATCGAAAAGTATGCATCTACATTGTAAGTAAAAGTGTGCCAGCGAATGTAGAAATTGGGACCATCAACTATCACTTCGAAACTGTAATTATCTGATAAAATAATTTTTAGTTTTCTGACAAGACGAATAATGGATCATACCATAAATATGTAAAGAAATAAAATATAACTCAGCTGGGAGAGTAAATAACATACGCTTTATGTCTTCTAGTGTAATAAATTTTAAAACAACTCACGTCTGTCTCCTAGAGAAAGGCTTTCTGTTTTATAGAATAACAAGAAGATGCTGATATAATATTAAAAGCTACGCGCAATTTTTAAGCGACATAAACCACAAACGTGTCATACTGGAGTGAATTTTTCCGGGTTAAACTACTCTGGCCTCTTACTTGCTCTACTTGGTAGCTAAAAGTTTCGCTATCTCGACTTCGGCCTTGACAGGAACCAGGAACCATACTGACAAAACGTATATCTACCTAGCAGGAAAAGAGTGTAGTTAAGCCCGAAAAACTACATCATACAATTAATTACCACCAATTGTGAACGCTCATAAAATCAATATTACTGAAGCATCAGTATTTGGATCTTCTTAAATGTTTGAAGATACTGATTTTAATCATCATCATAGTCATCAGTCCCAAGACTGGTTGGACACGCACCTCCACTCTTTCCTATCCTGAGCTAATCTTCGCATTTCCCTAAAACTAGAACAACCCACATCATCAACATTTTGCGAACAGTAATCTGATCTAGGTCTCTGACTAGACCTTCATGCCTAAAAAGGTGTCCTACCAACCTATCTCGCCTATTTTTGTTATTGACTTCCTTGGAGTCCACTGTTCTCCTATTCTTTCTAATATCTCTTCATTTCTAACCTTATCTATCTGATTCGATTGTTAGCAGTTAAAAGCAGAAAAGTAACTGACCTGTATGCGTCCTTTGGTGGGCTTTTAAATGCGAACTCTTCGTGTAGACTTTTTTGCATCCGAGAAATTGGCACTTGTGTATCCTCCTCTTCGAGTCGGGTGAGTGATCGAGGCGAGCATGTTTGGCACCCGGCGACGTCATGGCCGCTGAAGCTGTCGGCGCGGTACTCCGCGGTACTACCGAGATGTACCTGGTGAGTCCTGAAGCACGTACCCTGACAATAGCGTTTCTGGGCATACCGCTCATTCGCAAACTGCAAACGTCTAGTTCACTAGCACTAGAACTACCACTACCGTTACTATTGTGACCCTGACTCGATTCAGGACTAGACGGTGGCGTCAAGGTCGTGCTGGACGACGTCCTTTCGACTAGGCGCAACTGAAGAGCATCCCGTGTCGAATGGTGGTGATGATGATGATGGTGGTGATGGTGACTACTGCGACTGTGTTCGTGGTACTGGTCTTCGTCTTCCTCCATATCATCGACAGGCTCTTGTTTGACGAGGACAGCGCAGGATAATGCGCTATCCCAGGAATACGAGGAACTTGCCGAACTTGTACTCAACGAATCCAAATGGCGTTCCCCAAAATCTTCCAGTTCCACTTCCATCTTCAACCACCGCGTTTCCATGTCGGTTGGAAGCTTCTTAAGGGACTGGTGGATTTTTGGCTCGTCCTTCAAATATCGCTCCATCTCATAGCAAGTCTGAAAGGAAAACAACAAAATATAGAAAATTGTAATCCAGTAATACGAACAGGGAATCTCAAAACTCAAACTTTGTAGCTGAAACGCTCAAAAGTCATTTTTTGTACACAGTGGAAAGACTTTCTCAATTATGGGTATGCAATTGCTTTTGTTGTTTAATATAATGGCACTACAGTACCTATACAATAAAATAACAACAAAGAGAAAGAAGTTTGAGAAGTAAGTATGGTACAAGGTAGGTAAAAGGTTAAAGAAGATCGAACATCTAATAGAGATCATCTTTAATTAACAGCAAACACCACTAAACTCTATCGAGCTGAAGAACAACAGCAGACGAAGCTACATTAAGACGGTAGTTCGTTCGAGTTCTGTCCAATTAAATCTTTCTGAAGGTGCGGTAGTGGCGTATTTTATTTTTCCTTTTTCGTACGGGGCAACAGCCCGTCTTTCTCTCGCTCTGCTCTTTCCTGCAGAACTTAAAACGCTTGGTAGTTGCGGCGGTGGCCGTCCACGGTAGCAGCAACGTCATCGAACTTACCGATAATTGATGAATGGACAAAACATTTGTGTTGACGGCAAAACAAATGCCTCGGGTTTTGCGACACAGGTTCGTGGCCAAATGGCAAAATGCCCAGTTATGCTGGCGCTGACATTCCTAATTGGCTATCAGAGCAATGCAATGGTCCGCTTCTAGTCCGAAATCTTATCGTCGCGTCGTGCATTACAACAGCCGATTGACTCATTCCACAACTTTCCTCAACCACTTGATTTACTTTTTCCGATCGAAAATTTTATTTATTCTAATTACAGTATAAAACCTTTGTAAAGAAATAGAAATGTGCAAAATGGTTTCTTAAAAGTATTTAAATACAAAATCGAAACACTTTTTTGATTTGTTATTTCAAATGTAAAATACAAAATAGATTTCCCTTGAGATATAGTTTATCTTTATGTTATAGTTTCTTCAGTTCAGCAACAAATAATTCTTATATATGCTTCCTTATTTGCCTTTTTCACCCGTTTTAATTGGAAAAACGACACTGACGCCAAAATAGTTTGTTTAGCGTGAATGATCAAAGCCAAGATATGGTTTCAAATAACTTTATTGATGTAAAATCAACATCAATCATTTTATATAAAAATGTTTACAGCCCCATTTTGTTTCTGATCTTTTACACATTGTAATAATGTAATTCTAAGAATTTTGGATTATACGCATTTATTAGCACACCACAATATCTCGCAGTTTTCAGTTTTACACAGCTGGCGTATATCAATTCGATATTGTTTTGCGGGCTGTTTTGTAGTAGTTCATAGAATTTCGTTGAATTTGAATTTCAAAATTCCATGGACCATGATATTGAACCAGGGAAAACAATATCGATCCAATATTTTAGATCATCCATTTCCAAGGAGTTTAGAATTTTTTAGACTCTCTTCAGCTAATGAATTAGAAGGCATTCATGGAAGGAAACCCATCATCATAATTTTAAAAATAAGTAGGTAGTCAAAAATTGCTGGGTACCCGGATAATTTATTAAAAATTGCCTTTTGTAATAATTTCATACATATCCTGATCAAAATTCTTTTCACTTTTTTGAAAATTTGGATATTTTCTCTCAATTTGAAACAAATAACGAAGTATCGCATTCTTGTACATACATAAGTCTGTACTTTACTGTAATGTTTCGCTGCTGTTCGCAGTTTGTAAATATTAATTACAGTAATTACATGAATGGCTGATAACAGGTAACATAAACAGCCTATTTAAGTAATATGTCGCGATCGTAGTAGCAGCTACAATCGAACAAACACCGATACAACCATCTGGTTGGTTTAGGTGTTCAAATACATGCACATTTATACATATCCGTACATAAAACGTTGTCGAACTACGTACCACGATGTAAAATGCTTGTTGTGTAATTCATTGGAACTACTACGTACCCTATTAACACTAATTAGTAATTACCAAGCTACCATTTACATTTGATGCCTCTCGTAAATTATTTAACTTCGTTTGTGGCATTGTATTGGTATAATAACCGTGTGCTGATTGTATTCATTTAGCTATTTATCAATACTAAAATCGTTTAAATCTTACAATGGAAAAAAAGGAACGAGGTAACATGTTTGAATGAAGAGAAAGTGTAAAGATTCTAAAGACAAAAATCAAGTGATGGCACAAAGATGCGCAAACACGATGATAGAAATATTTGACCTCTAAACAACCTTAAGAGTTTTGCGAATGTTCAACGACATGAAAAGGAAATTGAAACTCTACACAACTTCCTTAATGTCGATTACTTAATGCCAGATCATTAATATCGCAAAATACAAACTCCGAATGGTGTTTAAAGTGATTTCAAAGTTTCCTCTTAACAAAAAATTTAAATTTATAAATCGATCACCAACAGAACACTCAGAACAGTAAATTCTGTTTTACTGTTTGGATTTATCGATCTACCAAGTACGCTACGAAGAAGATGTGATTGATTTTCAGGGTTTGTAGTTTAAAATTCAATTTCAGATAAGGTTAATCGAAATTTTATAATGTGCTTAATCAATCTTGTTATGTACACACTTACTATGTACATAACGCAATTAAACAGCTAACATAAAACGTTTACCTAAACGTGGTGAAAATTAGAAAAAAGGAAAAGTCAAACAACGCGAAAGATGTCTCAGGAGCGCATACACTTTTAATCCTTCAAGGATAACGATTTATCAAATACTACTTCGTCTTCCGAACGGTTAATTTGGAAATTCGAAAAAGGTTGTTAAAGGTGTATGTTTGGAGCACGGCGCTGTACGGGTGCGAAACATGGACAGTGGGCGCGGCAGAAAAGAAGAGATTAGAAGCGTTGAAAATGTGGTATTACAGGCGAATGATGAGGATACTGCAGATAGAAAAGGTTAGAAATGAAAAGGTATTAGAAAGAATAGGAGAACAGAGGACTCTACAGAAGTCAATAAGAAATAGGCGAGATAGGTTGGTAAGACACCTTCTCAGGCATGAAGGTCTAGTCAAAGATTAGATTATTTTTCGAAAATAGTTAAGGATATGGGTTGTTCTAGTTTTAGGGAAATACGAAGATTAGCTCAGGATAGGAAGGAGTAGAGGTGCGTGTCCAACCAGTCTTAGGACTGACGACCTTATGATGATGATGATGATGATACTTCGTTTTCATTGATATCGTTTAAAATGCATAAAATTATTTTATAAATGCATATAGAAGAATATCGGGAAGAGGAAATAACTTTAAATTTTATTGCAATTATTTATTAATCTTTGAAGAAAACACTCCTCTTTAGTATAGCGTTAACTTTAATCGGTGATAGAACGAACAAACTCCATCGAAAGAGGGTCGGTCGGACTTGGACTATAATTCAGCGATAGTGCGGTTAAAGCCTTCTGCAAACTTGCAACAGTTGGATACGTGCCTTATCGGCCAGAATGGCTACCAACTAAGAAAGCACAACAAATTTTAATCCTTTTAAACGGCTCCAAGGAAAATTCAGCATTTATGACGGAATGCGGAACATAGTTTCCTCGGAAATACCAGTGTAAATGCAAAGTTAAAAAGTACGACGAACAAAAGTTTAATGTGAACGAATGGCCGACTGCAAACTCAGCCAATTTACAAATTCAAAAGACACAAAGAAGCAGATTTTGGTTGTTCCTCACTAGTCATTTGTTTTTATGATGCGATCTCTGCGCACTGAAATCATTAAGATGTCTTTCAGGACTTTTTACGAATTATTCACTTACTTATGTCAATCATAATTAAAACTTTTAGGCTTAATATCTTTTTTTGGTGGAATTATTGAATGTCGCACCGTTTTTCCATCAAAGTTTATTATATGTGACAAGATAATTGAAAAATAGTTTTAAGTTTAAAATTCCAATAGAAGGTGTCATTTATTTTCGTCGCTGATTGGAATGCTTCAAGTAATTAACGAAATAACGATTTTTTTCGTAATTCGTTTATAAAAGACATTTTGATTATTACTGCACTTGTATGCACAAATGTAAATTAAAATGTAGGAAGTTTTAATTAAATAGAAGGCAAATCAGGTGCCACTTGAACATACCGATTTGAATGTTTCTTTTATCAAGGGACGAAAAAGAGTGTAATTATCTCGAGTTAATAGCAGTATGTCTGCAGCTTTTGCCCTGTTATTATCTGCGCGGCATTCAATCACAGTGACATTGTGGTGCATGTAATTATCTAGCCAGAAAGGCTAATGCAGATCATAAATAGTCAGGACACGACACATTATGAGGTGCAAGTCCGCGGACAATATACTGTCGCTCTGTACATCCATAATCAGCGCAGGCATACGAGCCGACGACTAGACTTTAATATTTTCTTAAAATCTCGTAAATTACGCTCGAATTTATTTATCAACAACGTAATGCACGCGTAGAGCTATCAACTTTCCAACAATTTAAATTCACATTTATTTTATCGACTTCTTATGCATAGGATCCAGTCGATTTTAGCAAAAAGAAATCGCTTTCGTTTAGAAATTCAAAAAAGTATTAAATGTTTAGTAACCACCCTAAATTTCAAGTTAGTACTTACTTAGGAAACCAAGAAGAGAGCAACCATTTCCAGAAACAAATGGGGTGAAAGGGGGAAGATGGAAGGCTTAAGGACTTCATCCCCTTTCATAAAAAGTGAAGGCGGAGGGGGGTTTAGGGGGTTAGGACTGACCTTGAACGACTCCAAAAAAGTTGTAAAAGTTGGAGGGTTACATGGTATATGCGCATGGGGTGAATGTAAGAATTAGTTTTGTAGGGGTAGTGGAAGAGGGGCGCTTTTCTGACACTTAACCATGCATTATATGGTAATAAACAAATGAGACTATACAAATTTTCATTTATAGCGTCTACCTCCTCTGTTCTCACTTTAACGAATGGGGATGACTTCCTTCTACGACCACCACCCCCGTTCGAGCAGAGGTTCCATTATCTAAACAATTACCATAAATGAACGACATTATTTTGTTCTTGGAACACTTCGATTGCTATTAAATGTATTTTGAATACATTTTTTGATTACTTTCAATTCGAAGTTCTACTTGATGACCGCATCTAATTGTAAGTACTTTTAATTTTCTTTTTCCATTACCACGTCGTGTCGCCTTTAATAAAATAAATTTAATAATAAAAAGAAGTCACTTCTATGCTCGCGAACGGTTAAATTAGAAATTCGAAAAAGGTTGTTAAAGGTGTATGTTTGGAGCACGGCGTTGTACGGGTGCGAAACATGGACAGTGGGAGCGGCGGAAAAGAAAAGGTTAGAAGCGTTCGAAATGTGGTGTTA